>NC_056737.1:1051169449-1051526949 GCF_019279795.1 Protopterus annectens | reverse complement strand
AGCCATGATTCTACTGACCTGCAGCCATAATATCACCTGCGGTGATGGTCCCAACAATGATGATTTTTCCCGTTTATCTTCATCCCTGACTATACTACATAAGTGCCTTGGAAGGTCCACACTACTTCCAACCTGTAACTTAAGCCCATCTGTCCAGTCATCTGGCAAATGGAATTTAGTTAACAAGAAATGGCCACTTTCTTTATGTTCAGTATGGAGAACCTGCATACGGTGTTCATATCCATCCATAAGTGGCTCCTCTGGATCCCAGGACCATTACTTGAGCCTGAATCAGTTGGAGCACATTCAGAGCTTTATCCTGTAATAGCATGAAGTCAGTTAATATGCAATTACATTTATAGTGGAATGGTGCAAAAATTTCCTCCACTCTCCACTCCCTGTCCCAGTAGACTAGTAGTGACCAATGATTACCTTCAGTGTAAGTTCTCCTCCACGTGTAATGTTTTCATTTTATAAAGACACACGTGCAGGACTGCATAATTATGAGGACTTGTGACCACATGGCAGCTGAAACAATCATATTAGTGTCCAGGAAAAGAAATTGTGTCACTGCTATTAGCAAATGGTTATTATGTACTCCATCAGAATGGATATAGTGATTTAGTTGGATTTTAACTACGTGACACTGCTGCTTAACTCTTTTTTGCCAATTAGAGGAAGAAACATTAATGTTTACCTGTTGTAAAATACACCTTTATAGATAATATATTATCTGTTACTGCACTTTGTTAAGTTATACAAGCCACACGGAAAAAAGTATTATATAACCCAATTTTTAGAAATGTGTGGAACTTGCTCTGTTTAGAAAATGCAATCTCCTCTATGTTTTACTAATGCAAGAAATTCTCAAGGGGAACAGTTTTCATAACCATTGGCTGCAGCTTCTATTTTAGTGTGTGTGGGAGGCTGATTTCATATCAATGTTAAAATATAGTCTTAGAAGAATGTACTTTATTTCTGAAAAATTGCATTTTCGGTAGTGCTGAAAGTGGTACACTGATTTCTGCTCTTAACTAAAATACACTGGAGTAGAAGTCGATATGCAATTTCTGTACTGAAAGGTAAAGCAGAACACCCCTATTATTGTAAGTACTTTCAGAAATTAAATACAGACTGCAGCCTTTGTAAACTGTAATTTTTAGCAAATATAAAGAATGCTAAACTGCAAGCCAGTGTTGCTTGTTTACATATCACTAGTTAAATGGTATTCCTCTTTAAGTAAGATATACCACTAGAAAAAAGCTTGACGTTTACCATGTTAATATTCTTAACACAGTTTGAATTTAAATCTCTGCTGCACTCCATGAACTCTGTCCATTTTAGAGATCACTGAATATGCTCCAAAATGAAGAGAAACCTAGCATGAATATAGCATGGTTCACATGTAAGAACCTCATTGTTATAACCAAACAAGGCTCATATTGCCATACACATACTGCAGCCACCACACAACTGCATGCGAAACAAAGTAACAGCTACAAACGCAGTAACAAACCTACTGCTGCACTTGTTCTAACCAGCCATACACATACTGCAGCCACCACACAACTGCATGCGAAACAAAGTAACAGCTACAAACGCAGTAACAAACCTACTGCTGCACATGTTCTAACCATCCATACACATACTGCAGACACCACACAACTGCATGTGAAACAAAGTAACAGCTGTAAACGCTGTAACAAACCTACTGCTGCACATGTTCTAACCAACCATAGCCATACACATACTGCAGTAACCACACAACTGCATGCGAAACAAAGTAACAGCTACAAATGCAATAACAAACCTACTGCTGCACATGTTCTAACCAGCCATAGTCATACACATACTGCAGTAAACCACACAACTGCATGCGAAACAAAGTAACAACTATAAACGCTGTAACAAACCTGCTGCTGCACGTATTCTAACCAGAAGGGAAGTGCACCACTTATCAGCCAACAGATTTAAACGCTGTTAAATATATTTTGTATCACATCCTGGCAACTAAAAGTCCTCATTTTTTGTAAATAATTATCAGGCTACAGATCATAACTATGCTATGTGCTGTTGAAAATGATTTAAAAAAAAATCACCTCTTAAGTTTTGTTGTTGAAAAGAATTTCTTAAATCAGTTTTCTTAAACAAAATAAAAAAAACTTGCTTACGATCTAAGACATGATCATAATTATTATATACCAACAATGGATATACGTGCATATATATACGCACACAAACAAACACACGTGCATGTGCACTCATAATTGATTTTTCTGCTGCTCTCTCGACCAATTTTAATTTGTTGCTGTCCTCGCTGCAAACTTTCTTTTACTCGGCTTTTTTGCACTGAATCTGTAGATGTCTGAGGATAACTCGCCTGTAGATTCACAGTATTTTGCAATACTTTATTCCTTCAAAATAGCTCTACTGTAATTGCAGTCTGGATTAGCATAACCCTTGTGCTTCCAAAGCATGTGTTAGACTACAGTTGTTATTATGTAACACTGTTCCACTGAAAGCATAACAGGTAGATTGCTCGCTGCGGGTGTTGGAACTGCTTCCCGGTATAATCTCTCCCACCCCCAATTTCCCAACCACTCCTTATGGCATTACATTTATAGGACCTATTCTTCACCCACATCTCACCCCCTCTTAAAGACATAAACAAATTAATGCACACACAACTCATAAACCATCAGTCTGCATTTAAGCACTTTCTTTTCTCCCTTATAACTAAGCGGTCTGGCGCCCACTCTGCTGTAGCCGGTGTCTGGGCGCTTTCTCATCTTTTCTGACCCAGCTGTTAATGCCGCCTCTTCATATTAGTAGTCTCTCTCTTTTTTATCATATGGCCTGAGCCCGCAAAAAAAAACTTTTAAAAGATAGACAAGGGGTATCACCGGGACTGGCATAGATAATAAGTGCAAAAGAAGAGGAAGAATGGCGGCCAACATGTACAGAGTAGGGGCCTTGTGACCCAGTACATCCCTGTACTAAATCACCAGAATTCACCCTCCTGGACGCCTCTGAAATAATAGTCTGAACCAGGAATTTACCTACCAGCTCCCTGAGAGACCAACTTGCTATAAGACAGTGAAAGTATGTGCTGCAACTGCTACTAGAACTTTGTTCTAATTTTAATGTTTATTGACTCTACTAGGTTAGGCAAGCATCCCTCGCAGGTTAGCCAGCAGCCAACAACCACCCCATTTATCTCTTTACTTTTTAAGCAAACCCTTATATCCAGCCTACTCACTCTCTTTTAATTAGTAGCCTAACTTCCTCTCTCCCATAGCCTGCTACCCTTGTAAGTGAATCTTTCGCTGCAATCAAGTGACTAGCCACTAGGTGGTGCCTTACCATAAGCTTCTCTGCATTTCAATTCCTACACCTATTTCTTTACTATACCTCCCTATCCCGGTTTTTCAGCTTCTGCTTTTCACTGACTCACTCTTTTACCTTCTCACCCTTGTCCTAGGGTTTCTTTAGCCACATTCTACTCCACTGAAATCCTTACTTTCCTCTTACTAGCCTCACTACCTACTTCTACACTGTCTCACTTTCAGACTTACCTGCAGAATTCACCCACTTAACAGATTGTCTTCCTTGAAAGTCCACTCTCTTGTCTCTACCCGCTCCATTCGAACTTTGGGCTCACTCCGCTCCCCTACTCTGCCCCTAATTTCCACCTGCCCCCAGTGATCCTAGATTTATTCCTCTCTAAGTCACACCCCAATTTCACCTACTCAAATCACAAAAAAGCACATCATTCCCACCCAGCCTTAATTTCTCAACAACACACCCACTGATACCTTACCTCTCATCTACCTTAGTAATAAATACCACCTACTGGCATACCTCCTAACATACCTATAAAACCTACCTCAACTTTAAACTCATACCTCACAATCAATATAAAGTCCAACTCTACCATGTCATTCCAATTACATCTATTAATACTGGTCTCACTCATACCTGCTCTAAGCACAACCTATCTCTTAACATCCTATGAACAACCTCTTTACTATACCCTCTTTATCCCCTCCAAACACACTTTAATACCAACACTAACCGGATCTCCTAACTTCCAAAATTTCATTTGTAAACCCAGCTACCTATTAGCTAAATATCACAGACTCGTACACATCAAATATAGTGACCTAAAAACTAAAAAAAATTTGATTACCATTGTAAGCCTCTCCAACCCAAGCACTTTATATTTCTCCACTCCTTAATAGATGGAGACATTCATCCTAACCCTGGCCCAAACTCCATCCCAGCCACTGCAAACTGCAACCAATACAAAACTAGCACCCTACCCCCTATCAAACCATCTAATTCACTCTCTATTGGTCATCTTAATATACGCAGTATGTGCAATAAAATCGCTCAAGTTCATACCCTTCTAGATGTCCACCAATTTGACATCCTTTGCTTATCAGAAACATGGCTAAAACCCACAATAAAAGACAATGAAATCACCCCTGCAGGATATAGTATCATTCGACTATATTACACATCTAAAAAAGGAGGAGGGGTAGCAATTCTCTATAAAGTGAAAATACAACTCAACACTGTAAATCTTAACCTACCTTTAGACAACAGTGCCGAAATAATTATCTCCAAATTCCAGCTTAACACACATAAAGCCATAAACATCATCTGCACATATCTTCCCCCAGGAAATAACATCTGCATACTTGAATACATCCTAAATTGGCTTTCTTCTAATCTACCACAAGAAACCATAGTCCTAGGAGACTTTAATATAGATTGGAATTCATGTAGCAGTACAAACCCTACTAACCATATTAACCTTTATGGTTTCTCACAAGTTATAAACTCCCCCACCGGAATTAATAGACTTAACAATAAAGATAGTACCTTGGATTGGATACTCACTAATAGTCCTCACCAAAGTTACACAACAGGAACTCTCCCAGATGACCTAAGTGACCATTCGCTAATATATATATAATCAGACATAAAACCAACCTAACTTTCCCTAATACTTTCAGAACAGTTCGCACCAAAAAGCATTTTAACCCTGAGCTGTTCCAAACAGAACTTAAACAATGTAACTGGTCACCATTAAAATCCCTCCCTATAAATAAAGCAGTTGAATACTTTAATACTACATTCTTAAGAATCCTAGACCATCACGCCCCAACACGTTCTACTAGAAATAAAGCAAAACCTGCACCTTGGCTCTCTAACAATACTAGGCAACTAATCCTTCGCAGAAACAAATCCTGGGCAAAATGGCATACTGCTAAGAATCCTATAGATCACCAAACCTATAGACAACACAGAAATAATATAAAAAAAAAAATCCTACTAGACAAAAAGAACTACTATCTCCAACTACAACAATCTTCCGTCAAGGAACCACAAAAATTTTGAACGAGTATTAACAAACTTCTTTACCCAGGTGAAACTATTACCCCTAACCCTCCAGGCTCTAACCCTGAAAATCTAACACAAACAGCTAATGCCTTCAATTCTTTCTTCACTAACACTATCCAAATCCTGGCTAGCCATCTATCCCCCGATACCTCCAATTTGCCAAATCTCACTACTAAGCCACCCCGTTTATTTCATTTAGAACCAGTGCCCACATCCTATATCTGCTCCCTTCTCCAAGAGCTAAAACCAACTACCCCCTCAGCTGACAAACTCCCAGCTGAATTCCTGCAAAAAGGAGCTAAAGCTTATCCCATCTCCTTACTGATAAATAGAACCATAAAGGAAGGTACTATCCCATCTATCTGGAAAATTTCTCATATCATCCCACTACATAAAGGTGGGAACTCCAATGACTTTTCCAACTTTCGTCCCATAGCTCTACTCTCCCCACTTGCCAAAATAATGGAAAAGTGCATCCACAAACAACTACTTAACCACCTTCTCCATCACAACCTACTGGCTAACTGTCAACATGGATTCAGACCTTTCCACAGTACCACTTCTGCCCTGCTTTCCTTCACAAACTGTATCAATGAAAACCGTAATAAAAGTATTCTTTCCTCTGCAGTCTTTGTCGATCTAAAGCTTTTGCCATGGTTAATCACCAAATCCTTCTACATATACTGAAGTCCCTCTCACTTGACCCTCTATCTATGAATTGGTTCATATCTTACCTTGAAAACCGACAGCAGGCTGATCTCTGGCAAAATAAACTATCTAATCACCTTCCTATCTCACTAGGTGTCCCACAGGGCTCCATATTAGGCCCTCTCTTGTTTTCCATTTATATCAATGACCTCCATTTAGCCATTCCACTCTCCACCTGCATTCAATATGCAGACGACTCTACAATAATCTGTTCAGCCACTTCCCAGGCAGAACTTCAATCTCTTACACAAAAAGCTTTCAATACAGTAGAACATTGGTTCTCTAACTGCTGCCTCCTACTAAACCCCAACAAAACTAAACTATTACTCTTCACACCAACCCAAAAGTCCACCCCTCTATATATCACTCTCACATCCAATAATGGTACTCTTATTTCTCCTGACCCAACCACTAAACTCTTAGGAATTACAATTGACAATAATCTCAACTTTGATACTCACATAAATACCACAATAAAATTAGTTAACAGAAAACTAGGATCCCTCTACAGAATCAAACCCTTTCTTACACCAGTAGCTAGGACTGCTATAGCCAGAACCCACTTAATCTCAACCCTACTCTATGCCTCTCCTATATATACCAACCTCTCTAAAAATAACCTTAACAAACTAGCTACATCCTATAATAATATTGCCAGATTTGCTACAGGCTCTCCTTTCAGAACTCATCACTGTCTGAATCTAAAACAATTAGGCTGGTTAGAATTTCTTAATCAGATTCAATTCCACCAACTTACTATAACCCATAAAACCCTGTATCAACCCAGCAACACTCCTACACTCTCTAGCTTCATTAAACCATATAATAATCTCAAGAATCTACGCTCCTCAAACAAAATGTTGATTAATACTACCATATCAAAAAACTCAGCAGGTGATTCCTTGTTCTCTCTGTCGGAAAAGTATGGAATCAACTACCACCTGACCTCACATCTCAGACCTCACTCCCACTTTTTAAAAGAAATCTAAAACTATTTCTCAATAACCACTGGTTATGCTTCTGTACCAACCCTGACTAACTTTTTTTCTTGACTCTAATTTTTCAACCTACATCTACTACAACCTTCCTAAAATGCTTGTATATACTAGGTTTTGCATATAAATTCAATGTTTACAAGTATACTATAACTTCTTTAGTATACTACCCTTAAAAGATTTTGATTATGCTATATTTACTAAGAGTAGTTCATCTTCTAAAAAAAAAAAAAAAAAAAAATTTTTACCAATTTTTTAGTCTAATGTTTTTATGTTACAATTACTGCTGTTTACATTGTTTCTGTTATATCATCTATTAACTTTGTATGTTTTCCTGGAGCTTTTCTCTCCAGGCCTCTGCTGAAAATGGACATGTATCCAGTCAGACTAGCCCGGTCAACAAATGTAAAATAAATAAATAAATAAAATTATATTTACTAACTGACCCCAGTCATCACAACTTACTCCATCCATCCCATTTATCTGTCTACTCCTACCCCTCCTGTATTTTTTACCCCATTGTTTTAGCCCCTGTCTAACTTAGCAGTCTGTCTACAAACCTACTTACCATGCTTCTCTTAAATATTACTACATATTTACTCTTCCTGTTTTATTACCTTACAAACTGCAATAGATCAGTCAGTCTTGCACACATTTCTCCCACTATTTGCTTCACCACTAACCACTGAAATCACCCCACATCACTATTAATCACTCACACTATATACAATGACTCACACAATCTTTTCTTCAAACTTAAATTACTAAACCCTCCAACCTATGCAACAAAATAAAATTAAATCTTAAACCAAAACAAGCTTACTAAATATATCCATCCTTCTTTCTCTTACCACTCTGTGAAGACATTCACCTTAATCCTGGCCTCTCTACCCATCCTGAGTTTCTAGTAACCTTCAAAACTCATCCTAGGCCAAACACCTCTTCCTACTCAGCCCATCCCTCTCCTTTCAAAGCAGGAACCACACCACCATCAACAAAACCATCAAAACCTAACCCCCCTACCTCAAACTCAACCAAGCTGTTTAAATTCATTTCCTTAAACATTCATAACATCTATAATAATATTTCAGAACTCTATGCCTAAGTCTCCCACAATAAACCAAATAGTCTTAAAGTGTCTAAAACATGACTAAAACCCCCATATACTTCACTCTGAAATTGTGCTCCCTGGTTATAATATCATCAGGGTTGATAGAACTCAAACAAGGTGGTGGAGTAGCTTTACTATACCCTGACTATAATTCCATAAAACCGGACTCCTCATTTCTCATCTTATACAAGATAATCATATGCAGCTATATATTATTTTACTCAATATTCCCTCAGACAATAATGTGACAACCCTGGAAAACATCTTAAACTGGATCTCAGGACAATTTCTAATGAAAAGATAAGCCTTGGTGATATTCATTTTGACTGGCAGATTTTCTCCACAAAATACTGACCAGCTATACCCTAAACCTATGTGGTCCGACTCAGCTCATTTCCTCCTCCTCACATTATAACAATCCCAAAAACTGTGGCTCAGTTCTCGACTACATTATGAGCCCAGTGGCATACTCTGTGACTCCCTGAGTGACCCCCTCCCTATATATGGAAACAGACTCAGTGCCCATTATGTCAAACAACACTTACTTAGAGCTTCTAATTATTACACTAATTTAAACCGGATATAATTAATGGATTCCGAACCTCCTTTAGCTGGTCTGCCCTGAAATATATTCCACTCGATGAAGCTGTACACAACTTTGACACAGTTTTCCTAAAAATCCTTAATAGCTTGGCCTCAACTAAAAAACAATTAGTAATGAATAACCCTAGTTCTTTATTAGATAATTTATCTTTATTATCCACTCATAGAAGGCACCTAATACAGGAATGCGATCGGGCTTGGGAAGAAGAATTAAAACTTAGGTCTGTCCAAACCCTACAGCACTTTAAAGAATTATGTAACCATTATAAACAAAACATGTTAACACAGACAAGAAAATCTACTACAGTAACCCATTACTAAATCAGTGTTCCAACCCAAAAAAATTCTTTCTATTACTGGCATATTCCATCCTGCAACAACTACTTCTTCTAATCCTGCCCCAAATACCACTCTGTCTGAAGTAGCTGCTCAGTTTAACACACATTTTGTAGAAAGCATTAAAGCCCTTACTAAATATTTTCCACCTCTCAATCCTGACATGCCATTTTCTCAGACAGCAAACACCCCTTGTTTCACCTTAAAACCCATCCAGACCTCATACATCTGATCGCTAAGTCAAACCCTGTTGTCCTTCAGCAGATAATCTGCTGGCGGAATACCTCAATCTAGCTGCCAGTTCCATAGCCTATTCTGTGTCTGTCCTAATTAATAGCTCTATCACGGAATCATATATTCCTTCTCTATGGAAAAGATTCTTCATCATATCCCTTCATAAAGAAGGAACTTCATCTGATATAACCAATTTCAGACCTGTTGCCATATAATCCCCTTTGTGAAAACTTCTGGAGAAGTGCATTCACTAACAACTACTTACATCCATTCTTCAGGAAAAGCTCCTGATCCCAATACAGCATGGTTATAGACCCGCCCATAGCACTACCACAGCCTTTTTCAGCAGAGGCCCAAGGAGAAACGCACCAAGGTAACAAATTTAATGCAATCTATATTTACAGTAACACATATTGTAATGCAGTTTCAATGAATAAATAGCATAGTAATGAATATAATACAATTTGTATAAATATTCACAAACATTAATATGCAAGCATTGTATTAAGAATTTACAGATAGAAGAGTGGTATATAAGATAGGTAGGAGTAATTTAAGAAATATATTAGGGTGAGGTACTAGAGGAGATAAGCAAGTTTAAGTGGTAATAGAGAAGTAGTGATGGAATGGAAATTTGGTTGTGCTAAATTAGAAGAAGGTATAGTAGTTTAAGTACTACAATAATATTAAGTATTAGAAGGGGGATATGAAGTTTAAGTGATTTAGCGCTTTAAATGGAGGTATAAGAAGGTATGTCCCACATAAGGAACAGGGACAAAGCCAGGGAACAGAGAGGAATTCTTTTAGTAATGTTTTAAAAAGAGGAAATTGTCTGATAGACCTGATTGGTATGGGAATTTTATTCCATATTCCATCTGCATTCTTGGAACAGAGACCGACCTCAGCAGCCCTTTGTGCTTTGCAGATGGTAAGCAGTTGTTTATCATTTGACCAAAGGGAATGGTTTGGTAAGTAGAATTGGAGTATGGGGATAATTTCTGGCAGGCAAATGGGGTATAAATGATTTTGGGGGTTAAGATGAACTGGGCATAACACAGGTGGTGAGGAAGTTTGAGCCAATTAATTGTTTATAGTGCTAAACACTGGTGGGTCCTGTAAGTGTTTTGCAAGCAAATCTGGCATCTTTGTTGTAGCATTGTTCAAGTTTAGAACTAAGTGAGGCTTATAAGTTAGTCATGATAGGGGTTCCATATAGGAGACAGGGAAAAAGGCAAGTGGTACCTAGAATTACCTTGCCAGAGTTTGTAAGGAACTGCTTTACACTATGAAGATTTCCTAGTTTTGATGGGTTTTCTTGATGCTGTTGTGGATATGTAAATCAAATTTAAGATGGTCACTGATTGTTATGCCAAGTAGTTTTTTTGTGTAGGGTAACTTCAATCATGGTATTATTTAAGGAAGAAATTTTAAAGTTGATTTTCTCTTTTTAGAAGTAGCAGTTTTAGAGTTAATACATATTTCCCTGTTCACACTTATTTATTTGGACAGTTTTGAGGATTACAGTTCATGCCCCTGAACGTTTTACAGGCCCCCTTCAAAACACAATGCAAAAAGAAAGTAACAGTGCTTCACATGGTTTGTGGCTTCCTCAGGTTACTCCTTATATTGTGAAAAAATCTCTCTTTATAAGACAAACTAGGTCAGTTTGCATGGATTTGACAAAATTGTTGTCTGAGAGTGTTGTGTGTCAAATAATGGCAGAAGAAATGGGGAAAAGCTAAGAAAATATGAGTCTGGGGGAAGAACTCACAAGTGATGTTGAACAAGAACTGTAGGCTCACCCAGTAGGTTATGAAGATAAGGAGGAGGATACCAAAAGGATGATCCAATTCAACAGTAAATGATTATGTACTGTGCTGTAAGGTATCAAATGGGACTTGTGCCAGCTAATCTGATTATTGTCACGATATGTTAGGTGTTTAGCAGTGCTGACTTAGGTTTGTGAGGTTTTACACAAACAGCATGTCACTATGATGTCAGCTAAGCAGAAAGTCAATAAGCTTCTGAAGAAGGCAATGATAACATATAGACTAGGTGGTGCAAGACTTGATTTCAGTGGAGGTTAAGACAGAAAGAAGGAATCTGAGGCAGGTCAATATGCTACAAAGAGCAGAAAGGGTCAGTTTGTTCATAGGTTCATAGGTTCATACTAGGCTATCTGCCCTAGGGCATTTATAAGCCTAGCCAGAATGTGTTTGGCTTTCACCACCCATTTTAAATTTATTTTGCTATGCCCTTTTTCGAGGTTAGTATACTGTGCCTCTGTCTAACAGTAAGACAGAAGTGATACCCGGGGTAAGCCTATGAGCTCCCATCCACTCATCAAGATTCCTCTTGAAGAGAGTCAATGAGGGACTCTGCCTAACCTGGACTGGGATTTTATTCCAGAGTGAAGGGAGCCTCTGGGTTATGAATCTGTCCCTCCAGCATGTCCTATTTATTTCAGTGCTGAGGTTCAAGTCTCTCGAGTGCGTAGCTCGATGGGATTTGGATTTTCTAAGGGGCAGCATGTCCATTAATTCTGGCTTGGACATGGCTTTATACGTCAGGCACAGATCGCCTCTGAACAGGCGGTATGCCACTGAGTAGAGCTGGAGTTTCTTTAACCGGGCATCATATGGCATCTGTTTGAGCCCTTTGATCCTCTTGGTGAGGTACTTTTGGGGTCTTTCCAGTTGCTGCAGGTGTCTGGTAAGGTACATCCCAAAAGGGGCATTGTATTCAATTATGGGCCTGATGGATGAGTAAAGAGGCACGATGACCTCCCCTGATCTAGATGTGAATCCCTTCATGATTAGGTGGGCTATATAAAATGTTTTTCTAACCACTTTGGCCACGTGGTTGTCAAATGAGAGATTGCTATCAACTTGGGTCCCCAGGTCCCTAATTACTTCTTCTGTACTTAACTGACTCTCACCTCCATAGTAATGAAGTGATTAGAAAGGCTGGTCAAGAACCACTTAATATCCAGACTTCTGTCATCCTTGGACCCACTACAATTTGCATACAAACCAAATCGATCGACGGTAGCTGTTATTTCACTGGCACACCAGCTTTCTTTGGACGACTTGGAAAACAACAGCAGCTGTGTGCACATGTTATTCATTGATTTCAGTTCGGCATTCAACACAGTCAAACCTCAGCAAAGTACAGTTTTGTACCTACCATAAATGTAGATGTTCGAAGATCCACATTGCTGCAGTCCTAACACTTGGGTAGTCCGCTGTCCCAGTCGGCCCGAATACCAAAGTATAAGGCTGACGTCGGTCAAGGCGCATTTGTCTGACATCAGGACGTCAGGGTACAAATGCGCATGACCGACGTCATATCCTCAGTCTTTTCTTGCCCCAGATGTCAGAAGACCCTAAAAAGATAAGGCCAAAACCAAAAAACACCAAAAACTCCTGTACCTAATATATGTACAATATATACAAATTTACAAAAATAGCACCCCACCCACACCACCACCCCTAAACACAGAGGGGAAGGAGGGAAGGTAAATTGGACTGCAGCAATGTGGATCTTCGAACATCTACATTTATGGTAGGTACAAAACTGTACTATGTTCTTCATCTCACATTGCTGCAGTCCTAACACTTGGGTAGAATCCCAAAGCAGAGGTAAGGGAGGATGGCTAAACTATAATGAAGCAGGAGCTGCCAAAATGCCCTGCAACACAGCAGTGGCAAAACCAGCCCTGGATTTAGAATAGAGAGGAAGGTGGTAATGCTTGGAGAAAGTATGCACTGAACTCCAAGTAGCTGCCTCAAAATATCCTTAGTTGCCACCCCTTAGAAATGCTGTTGAAGTGGCAGTAGCCCTAGTGGAATGAGGCCTAATCCCAGCTGGAATCTCCTTGCCATGATGGGAGTAACAGAATGCAATGCAAAACCCAATCCACTTAGATATAGTTTGTTTTGACACAGGCTTGCCCTGAGAACTCAAAGCAAAAGAAACAAACAACTGCTGAGACTGCCTAAAATCCCTAGTCCTGCTTAAATAATGACGCAACTGCCTGTGTACATCTAAAGTGTGCAAAATCTTTTCCCCCCTATTTTGGGGATCTGCATAAAAAGTAGGCAAATGAATAGTTTGGTTTAAAGCCACTCTAGTAACCACCTTAGGCATAAATGAAGGATTAGTGCGTAATGATACCCTATCCTTATGAAAATCAAAAAGGCTCAACCGCCATAAGGGCCTGCAATTCAGAAACCCTTCTTGCAGAAGTGATGGCCAACAAAAAAGCAGTCTTCCATGACAAGTATTTCAATTCAGCAGTAGCCGAGGCTCAAAAGGTTGTAGAGTAAGTTTCTCCAACACAAAATTGAGGTCCCAAGCAGGAGTAGGAGCTCTACGTGGGGTCTTATATTCTTTGCCCCTCTAAGAAATTGCTTGAACAAAGGATGAGAAAACAATGGTGGGTCACAATCATAGTGAGCTGAAATTGCTGCAGCATGAATCTTAATGGAAGAGAAAGACAAACCTTTGTCCAATAACTCAGTAAGATATTGAAGAGCCACACTCAAACTAGGCTCAGAAACATCCAAATCCTTTGCTGCACTCCAAAATAAAAATCTCTTCCATTTTTCTGCATACACTTTACGTGTACTAGGTCTTCTGGCTTCCATAATCACATTCAAAACTTGTTGAGGAAGTTGAGACCTGCTGTGGTTCAAAACAGAATATGCCAGGCTGTTAGATGAAGAGAGTGAAGCTTGACATTGAGAAGATGACCGTCCCTCTGAGACAAAAGGTGTGGAATTAAAGGTAAAGGCCATGGAGGCTTCCTTACCAGATTCCTCAGTAATGGGTACCAGTGTTGCCGAGGCCAATCTGGAGCTATCAAAATCATCCTTGGCTTGTCTTGTCTGACCTTTAGGAGTACCTTTGGGAGGAGAGGCAGAGGTGGAAAGGCATACACATGAAGATTTTCCCAACTGAACGAAAGAGCATCCACTTTCCAAGCTGTGTGATGAAACCTTTTCGTGCAAAACTTTGGCAGCTGGTGGTTTAGTGGAGAAGCGAACAGATCTATGTCTGGAGTTCCCCATGACACTGTCAATTTTCGAAATACATGAAGATCCAGTTTCCACTCGTGGGGATCCATGATTTGCCTGCTTAACACATCTGCTAAGGAGTTCTGTGCTCCTGGCAGAAACCTTGCCTGAAGAGTTAGCTGCAAGCTGAGCGCAGTCTCCCACAAAATCATTGCTTGCCTGCATAGAGGATAAGAATGTGTTCCCCCTTGCTTGTTGATGTACCACATGACAGTTGTGTTGTCTGTTAGAATCAACACCTGCCCTGGAAGAAGTAACTCCTTGAAAGCTATTAATGCAAACTGGACTGCTAACATCTCCTTCATGTTGATATGTAGATGCTGTAGTCTGGCAGGCCACTTGTCTTGTATCCACTTTCCATTCAGATGAGCTCCCCAAGCTATGTCTGAGGCATCTGTCGTTAGAATCTGACTCGCCTCTGGCCGGGTCACAGAGAGTCCCTTGTTTAGGTGACATTCCTGAGCCCACCACAAAAATTCCTTTTGAATGCAAGGTATTATTGGGATGACAGTGTCCAAATCCTGGCAGTGCTGTGTCCATACATTTTTTAGATACCATTTCAGCTTCCTCATATGCAGTTTGGCATTGGGAAGCACCAGAATACAAGATGCCATGAACCCTAAGGCTTGAAGGACTGTCCTTGCAGTCAGCCCGGACTGAAGAGATAGTTGATGGAAGTAAAGGGAAAGATTCTTTTGTTTGTCCGGGGTTAAAAAGGCCATCTGGGCTGCTGTATTCAGTCTCACACCCAGAAAGCACATGTCTTGAGAGGGTACTAGACTGGACTTTATTTCGTTCACAGAATACCCCAGGCATCTTAGCACTGCTATCACATATTCCAGATGCTGAAGAAGCTCGTCCTTTTCTTGAGCCAGAATCAGACAGTCGTCCAAGTAAGGATAGATTTGTATTCCTTTTAGCCTGAAGAAAGCTACAACTGGAGCCAGAACTTTTGTGAATACTCTGGGCGCAGTAGATAAGCCAAAGGGCAATGCAGAGAACTGATAATGGGAATTTCCAGCTCGGAAACGCAGATACTTCCTGCAACTGAGTCTGATAGGCACATGAAGGTAAGCCTCCTTGAGATCTAAAGTTACCATCCAGTGATCTTTGCCCAGCAGAGGTAAAAGCTGTTGTAACGTCAACATTTTGAACTTGGGAATGTCCAGATAAGTGTTGAGGATAGACAAATCCAATATTGGTCTCCACGTGTTCCCCTTTTTTGGTACTAGGAACAGGCGAGAATAAAATCCTAGGCCCCTTTCTGGCACAGGAACCGGCTGAATGGCCCCTATCTGGAGTAACAGAGAAATTTGCTTGTGAGCCTCTTTTCTTTGTATAGGAGGAATGTCTGGCATGCCTTTGAAAGGAGGCAAGGTATGGAAATAAAACCTGTAACCGTGGTGAACGATATCCAATACCCATCTGTCTTGGGTAATAACACTCCAATTTTCTTTGAAAAGTGCCAGCCTTCCTCCCAAAGGTGCTGCCAGACGAGAAGGCTCTGGCAGCTGAAAAGGCAAGTCATTGGGTCTGCTT
This sequence comes from Protopterus annectens, assembly GCF_019279795.1. Classification (NCBI taxonomy): domain Eukaryota; kingdom Metazoa; phylum Chordata; order Ceratodontiformes; family Protopteridae; genus Protopterus; species Protopterus annectens. The sequence continues at coordinate 1,051,510,936 of NC_056737.1, read as the reverse complement.
ACGAAAGGACTGACCCCTGCCCTCACCAGAAGACTGGGCAGGCGAACTGCCTGTTCTAGGCCTAAAAGAACCTTGAGCTCTGCCCCTACCACGTCTAGATCTACCCCTAGACTGAGAATCATAAGAAGGATAAGTCCACCCCTTAGTAGGCCAATTTCTACTAAACTTTGGAGGCTGAACCTGCAAAAAATCTTTAACAGTCTGCATAGACTTAGCCTTGTCCTCCATTTTCTTTAAAACTGCTTCCACAGGCGCACCAAATAACACATCAGATTGTAAAGGAGCATCTAAAATCCTTGTCTTTACATGTTCAGCTAAATTCTGATCCCTCAGCCAGGCGTGCCTGCGAAGAACAGAACCAGTGGCTGCCACCCTCGAAGAGGCCTGTACAGCATCAAAACCACATTGCAAGGAATGCTTACCCACCTGTTCGGAAACATGAACTAAATCCTGCAACTCTTTACACTCAATACCTTCCGCCAGAGCATCTACCTTAGACTTCAATTGTGAAAGGAGATAATTTTGGTATTTCAACATGTGAAACTGGCAATTCAAAGCCCTCATGGCTAAAGTGGAAGAAGTATACACCTTCTTTCCCCATCTATCCAAAGCCCTTGCCTCTTTATCAGAAGGAACAGGATTTTTAACAACAGAAGCCTTAACACCTTTAGGGCCCTGAGAAACAGTTTCTGGGTCTGCCCTAGGACTCTTAAAAAGATACTTATGAGCTTCAGGCACCCTATAATACCTATCCGGTTTAACTGGGGCAGGAGGCAAAGAATCAGGGTTCAGGGAAGCCTCTGCAAAAACATCCTCTACCACATCCAGAACAGGAGGTATAGCTAAAGGCCTATGCTGGGGCTACCTGAGAAGCCCCTTCAGCCTGGCCTACCTCCTGAGAGGACACATCTTGTAACAGTAAAGTCTCTCCCTGAGAATCCAAAGGAACTTCTGGTAGAACCACCGGCTCCACCGAGCCCTCTAAAGAACCGACGTCCGGGACAGACGGTTCTTCCACCCTAGGCTTCGCTGCTTTGTCCTTGCGCTTTTTAGACGAAGCGGGCGTCGGAGCATCCGATGGCATGTTGTAATTACAACGCTTCCCAAAAACTAACCTGGCACAATCTAATCTTCTCTTAATAGTGCGTTTGTTAAATCTAGCACAAGAGCGACAGCCAACAACGTCGTGCTCAGGCCCTAAGCAAGGTATACACAAGGTATGGTAATCTCTATGAGGTATCTGTTTCCCACAAGAAATACAGTTAGTCACTTTTTCTGACATCCGGTTAAATACTGAGGCAAGAAAAACAAAATATTCCCAACGGGTACTTAGCCAACTTTGATTCGGTCTGAAACTCCGACTTCAGAAAATTTCAGAACGCCAACCTGCACTCGCAATACTGCTTCTGCATCGGACCATGCAGCAAAAAAGACTGAGGATATGACGTCGGTCATGCGCATTTGTACCCTGACGTCCTGATGTCAGACAAATGCGCCTTGACCGACGTCAGCCTTATACTTTGGTATTCGGGCCGACTGGGACAGCGGACTACCCAAGTGTTAGGACTGCAGCAATGTGAGATGAAGAACATCTGATAAAGAAGCAAACTCAGCTAGGTGAGTACAATGCAAAACTGGACTCTGGACTTCCGTACTGAAAGGCCACACACTATGTGCAGGAAAGAACACCTCAAATAGTATCAACTTGAGCACAGGTGTACCTCAAGGCTGTGTTCTGAGCCCTCTGCTATTCACTCTTCTAACGCGCGACTGCACTGGCAAGTTCACCTCTAATCATATAATCAAGTTTGCAGATGATATCACAGTTGTGGGTCTCATCAGCAATGAGGAGGAAACCGCCTATAGAGAGGTGGTGAGACAACTGATAACTCGGTGTGGAAACAACAGTCCGGCACTCAGTGTGAATAAGACCAAGGGAGTAATCATTGATTTCAGAAGAAACTATAAGAAACATTCCTCACTCACAATCAATGGAGAAACAGTGAAGAGGGTAAAAAGCACCAAGTTTCTTGGGGTGCACATCTCAGAAGACTTGTCTTGGTCTGTGAACACAAATGCTATTGTCAAGAAAGCACAGCAATGCCTACAGTTTCTGTGAAGGCTGAAAAGAGCAAATTTACCAGCCCCTGTTTTCATGACCTTCTACAGGGATACAATTGAGAGTATCCTGACAAACAGTTTTACAGCTTGGTATGGTAACTGGTCCACCACAGACCTCAAGTCCCTCCAAAGAGTGGTGAAAGCAGCAGCAAAGATTACCAGGACCACTCTACCATCTATTCAAGACTTGCACCAGTTTCGTTGTCTCAACAGAGCCAGGAAAATAATCCTGGACTACACTCACCCTACATATGGATTGTTCCTGCACCTAACATCTGGGAGGCATTATTGTAGCAAATATTGCAAAATGGCCAGATTTAGCAGAATCCTGGCCATCAGGCTACTGAGCTCCAATAGCAACTTGCATTTTGCTTGACATCAGGGACAGTAGGTAATATGACGAGTGAGAAGCATAATTACCTGCAATAACCTTAAAAGGTCTTAAATACACTGTTCAATTAATTTAACAGAGTATAATCTTATTTACAATATCCGCTGATGCTAACAATAAGTAACAGTTCTGAAATTTTTGTATAATTAAATATCGTGTTTTCTTAGACAGCCGCCAATAGAATCCTGTGCAATAAGAAGTAGTTGTGGAATTCTGTGCAATAAATACCATGTCTCTTTAGGTTAGTAAATGTCTGTTGATATATAAAACAGTAAATATTATGTAGTAGGAATGTCTAAATGTAGTAATGTGAATGTTGTACATGTTAGATGTTTGCATATACAGCCTGCATATACAGCCTGGAGTAACGCAGTTTAGTTCAGTTTCACTTGTTGTGCCGTCTGAATGACAAAGTTTACTTTGACTTTGACGTTTGACTTTATACTTCTGTAAGTACTCTTTTATCCATGAATTTGGGATGCTGTCAAAGCTTTTTTTTTTCTTTTTGTAATCTGTCTGTGTCATACTTAGATTCTTCCCCTTTTTAACAATTCTCCATTATGACTTTAACAACATGTGACTTTCTTTTATTACCATATTGGTCTGCTGCCATGATTGAGTTTTCTTCTAAATGACTATAAACTCTGTCTGAATACAATCTGCATGGTATATATGATGTACATAAAAGTAAAGATCAGGAACATAAAATATCTGTGGCAACATTATGGCTTCTTTGTAAAAAAAAAGCATTCTAAACTTTTATATCCAAGTTTAAGATCCTGTGACTGTACTTGAGAAAAAATATTGGTTGTGGCAAAAAAATATGTAGACATTTATAAAACTGCATATAAATTTAAAAATATACATGTAATTGCATACAGTAGGAAATATGCAAATAATTGTATATAGTTGTATACATTTGTAAACAAAGATGTGTTTTTAAATAAGGTATCACTTCTCTTGCCATAAGTGCCACAGGATTTTTTACATCCACGTGAGCCACCAACAAATCAAGCAAATGGGACCTCAGTTTAAAGTCTCATCTGAAAAATGTCACACTTATGTGTGTAACACTCCCCACTTTATGCTGCACTACAGCTGTAATATTGGAAAAACAAATCCAAGTACCTGGTGAGGGGAGAGAACCCAGAGCCTATTGATCTTCAAGCATTAAGGGGAAGAGAACTAGTGGTTGAGTCACTGATACAGAGTGAAATGATGGATGTAGCATTTTCTTAATGGAAAAGTGTGTAGCTACATGAATCAAACTTCTGTACATGGAATGCAAATCATTTGCAGAATCACTTTCTCCTTGTCAGAGTATATGCTTAACCATCACCTTTGTTTACAACTTTTTCTTCCAACAATTTGGTTCCCATCTACTGGACGCTTTTTGGTTAAGGCCCTATATGACAATCTCTCCAAGATTTTAGCAAATTCCATATAGGATATGATGACACCAACACCATACATTTAGCAAAAAGCTCTCCTCCACAAGAGGTCTCATACGAATACATTGTGTTTTAGGTTCATAGGCAAGTACTAGGCTACATGCCCTTCTGGTTCATTTTAAGCTTTGCCAGTGTCCCTTTTGGTGCTCAAATTAACCTATCTAATTTGGTTATAGATTGGCCGTAGGCATCCCATGGTCAGTAATTATATATTATCCCTAAGGAGAATGACCAGGATCATACCATAGATAATCTGAGGGGACACATGTATGGGATAAACATTTAGGAGCTGTCTCAGTCCATTTGTAGTATGGGGGAAGTCATGTGGTACTTTTTCGGTTTGCTATCCATAGATCCAAGTTGCACATGACTATAGTCAGGGATTAATTTTGTTTTATATGGATGTGGAGTCTGTTCCAGAGTGGTGTACCCTCCGCTAGATATGCCTGTCCCTCCAAACCTTTCTGTTGATGTTGCAGAAGAGGTTTAGATCCTTAGACTGAGAATTTCTGATGTCATTTGACTTGCCGATGTATAGTAAATCCATCAGGTTTCAGTCAGAGGATGTTTTGTATGCTGGCACAGGTCACCTATTATCACTCTGTAGGATACCGAATATAGTTACAGGGCCTTGAGTCACTCCATGCAGGACATAATGTTTAGGCCTTGTATCCCTTTAGTAAGGTATCTGTGGGCATTCTAGTTGTTGCATGTATCTGGACAGATGCATGCAAAAGGGGGCATTATACTCACTGACTGGCCTAATTCAGTGTACTCAGTGGGATGCTTTTAAGGAGCTTCAGGATTATTTTCAGTGTACTCAGTGGCATGTTTTTAAGACAGCTGTTATGAATGAGGGCAGTATTGTTGATTTGGACGAATACAGCTCAGTAGTTTCCAGCTACACAACCCTATGCTTTGACCTCACTGTGCCCCATAAAGACATCTGGATATAGCCAAATAATAAACCATGGATTAACTTAGACATTCACTCTGTGCTTCATGCCCACTCTAAGGCACATGCATCAGGCAATATCAGTGAGTATAAAAAATCTAGATAAGACTTATGCAGAACTATCAGAGCAGCAAAGGAGAAATACAGTCATAAGCCAGAAGTTATTATTCAATTGCTGGTGCAAGGTGTATGTGGCAAGGCCTACAAAACATCATAGGCTACAGAGACAAAGGCAGATGGATGACTACTGACAGCCTGTTTTCACTGCATGATTTCATTGAATTTTATGCCTGGCTTGAAGTCCAAAATACTGAACCAAAGGGTACCACCATAAGAGACAGGGGCAGAGAGGAGGCACAACCACCTTTCATAGCATCGCCAGCAAGTGTGGCAAAGTCCTTGAGGAGGATAAATCCCTGGAAGGCAGCCGGTCCAGACAGTATTGCTGGAAGGACACTTAAAACGTGTGCTTCGATGCTTGCTGATGTTCTGGTTGATATAGTCCATCTCTCCCTTGCAGGAGCTACACTGCCTACTTGTTATAAGGCAACCACTATTATTCCACTGCCGAAAAAGGGCAAAGTCAACTTCCTGAATGACTACTGTTCAGTTGCATTGACTCCCATAGTGATGAAATTATTTGAGCGAACCATTATGAGTCATATTCAGTCAGTTATACCTGAAACAACGGATCCCCTCCAGTTTGCATACAGACCAAATAGGTCGACAGAGGATGCAGTCAGTACAACATCTAATACAGATGAATAGGTCAACAGAGGATGCAGTCAGTACAACATTGCATACAGATGAATAGGTCGACAGAGGATTCAGTCAGTACAACATTGCATACAGATGAATAGGTCGACAGAGGATGCAGTCAGTACAACACTCATTTGGAGAATAAGGACTGTTCTGCTAGACTGCTGTTTATTGATTGCAGTTCAGCCTTCAATACAGTGATACCAACGAAGTTCATTATTAAGCTGTCCATACTGGGTGTGCCATCGACTCTGTGCAATTGGGTCTTGGATTTTTTAACAGGCAGGCCTCAGTCAGGTAGAGAAAACACCACTAGTTCCAAGCAAAACTATCAACAGCTTAGAAATCAGGCCAAGGCTCAAACTAAACAAAATAAACAAAACTACTTCCTCAGTGCCCAAAACAAATCCACAAAAATTCTGGAATTCTATTAACTCCTTACTAAAACCAGGCAAAATCACTACTCCAGCTCCAAACTCTACAGATAGTAATTTAGACATAGTCACTCAATTTAACCACCACTTCACAAAATCCATCCTGGCTCTATACAGCCAGTTAACCAATCATAGTCCATCACATACCCAAACCAATCAACAAGAAAAGACTCTCCCCTTTGCTCTATCACCTGTCCCCACCTCTACAATTCAGAAACTCCTTCTAAAACTTAAACCCACCACCCTTGCAGCCGATAACTTACCTGCTACCTTCATAAAAATGGTCTCTGACTCTGTGTCTCACACCCCATCTCCATCCTAATCAACTGCTCCATACAGGAATCCTATATTTCCAAACTATGGAAAATATCTTATATTATTCCTCTTCATAAAGGGGGTAACTCCTATGACTTCTCAAACTACCGACCCATTGCCATCTTATGCCCCCTATCTAAAATTCTAGAGAAATGCATCCATTTGCAAGTCATGAACTTCCTGAACACACATCAGCTCGTCTCTACCACCCAACATGGCTTTCGCCCTCATCACAGCACAATCACTGCTCTTCTTTCATTTACTAATCTAGTTAAACTTTACAGGAACGATAACAAATATACATCAGCCATTCAGCCATTTTCTTGGACCTCTCAAAGGCATTTGACAAGGTCTCTCACTCCATTCTGCTAGATTCTCTAGCTCACTGTCTTTAACCCCATCTACCATAGCCTGGTTCGGAAGTTACCTATCTGACAGGCAACAATCTGTCCAATGGCAAGGAGCACTATCCCCCTAACTTCCAACTACCATAAGAGTCCCACAAGGCTCTATAGTGGGCCCACTTCTCTTTTCTATTTTCACAAACAACCTGAATAGCTCTACCCAGCATGACACACTTATTCAATATGCAGATGATTCAACCCTGATCTGCACTGCCTCATCTCCCACCATTCTACAGCAACTTACCCAGGAAACCTTTAACTCTGTAGAAAAATGGATCTCAGGTATCCAAGTAATCCTAAACCCCAATAAGACAAAACTACTATTATTTTCCCCTAACAAATCAAAAGTACTCCTCTCCTTTTCCATCACCTCTAAAAGCGGCACTACCATCTCCCCTTCTGACCACACCAAACTTCTTGGTATTGAAATTGACAACAATCTTCACTTTGATATCCACATCTCACAAACCATCAAACTGGTTCACAAACAAATGGGCGCACTATACAGGCACAAAACCTTTCTCTCACACCCTTGCCCAGAGTCACCTACTGTCCACACTACGGTTAGCAGCACCTATTTTCACCCATATTAGAAAAACTGATCTAAACAAGCTAGTATCCTGTTACAATAAAATAGCCAGTTTTGCTACAAACTCCAATTACAGAACACATCACTGTGTTGCACTAAAAGAACTAAAATGGCTAGAGTTACCACAACTACTTACTTACCACCAGATAGTTACTGCATATAACATCCTTAAGTACCCTGGAAAAAACCCATCTATATTCAATCTTCTTACCCATTACACTGCAAATCGGCATCTCCGATCTAGTGACAAATCTCTCCTCCGCATCTCCAGGGCAAACAATACTGCAGGTAAAGCACTCTTTTCCCACACCGTTGCTAAAAACTGGAATTCCCTCCCCCATTCTCTGACCACTGCCTCTACCACCCCACAATTCAAAACTCCCTCAAATCACATCTACTAAACACCTGGTTATGTCCTTATATCACTTAAGCTTTACTTTCCCATCCCTCCCCTTCTTTTTACAACTTCCACGCTACTCACTTTAACCCTCGACAGTATTAAACCCGCCAATAACTCTGACTATTAGTTGTTACTTCTCATAGCGGGCGATTGCTCCTCTTTTTGTCACAGTCATTATACACCTGCACACTAAATGGAATTCCTGACTGTTTCTCCTGAAAAATGTCTTTTTCCGAAAAATGTCTTTTTCCAATTTTATATATTTTCACTGTTTGTTTGGCAAAATGTCTAACTCCATGTTGTAGAATTTAAATGACCTTTGTATAACACTGTATAAATTTTCTCCCCCCCCCCTTTTTTTTTTTTGCAACATTGTTTCAGAGCTTTTCTCCCTGGGTCTCTGCTGTAAATGGACCTGGTCCAGTTGGAACTTCCCGGATAATAAATGTAAAATAAATAAATAAATAAATAAATAAAATAACATCACTAAAACAATAATAATAAATACAGGAACTCCACAAGGCTGTGTGCTGAGACAAATGCTGTACACCTTCTTCACTTAAGATTGTGTTGCTTCTCAACATGACACCAGTATTGTCAAATCTGCGGATGATACAACAGTCATTGGTCAGATCTCTGGGATTGATGAGTCAGTGTATAGGAGGGAAGTGGAGAACCTTGCGAAGTGGTGTCAGAACAGTAATCTCTGTCTTAATACCAGCAAAATGAAAGAGATGATAAATGATACACGGAGGAATAGAGGTCAGCACTTATCAATATATACTGGCAAGTCTGAGGTGGAAAGAGTGGGAACATTCAAATTCCTCGGTATTAACACCTCTGAGGACCTTACCTGGACTCATAACATCACAGACCTGGTAGGGAAAAGCCAACAGCGACTGTATTTTCTGAGAAGGCTGACAAAGTTTGGCATGCCCAACACCATCCTCAGTAACTTCTACGGATATACACCTGAGAGCATTCTCTTCCATTCTATTACAGTGTGGTTTGCGAATAGTACTATACGGGATCACAAGGCTCTGCAGCGAGTAATAAAAACTGTGCACATCATTGGAGTAACACTCCCTGCACTGGAAGACATCTACACCAAAAGAGTTCTGAGGAGAGTCCAAAACATTATCATGGACACTACCCACCCACAACACAAACTGTTTATGCTGCTATCATCAGGGAGGTGTTACAAGAGCATGGCAGCCAGAACAACCATGCTGAAAGACTTATACCACAAGCTATTATACTGTTAAATAAAACATATATATATATATATATATATATATATATATATATATATATATATATATATATATCCCTCAAGTATTGTAGGTTGGTTCACATTTGGATGGAAATTAACTTTTTGTGTACAAATGAGGTTTTTGCACAGTTATATATAATATTTACTGATACTGGTATTTATGTTATTGTCTACTTGTTGTCTTAGATTAATTTTTTTTTGTTAATTGTCATTTTTACATGTTTCTGGAGGTTTTGCAGAATAAAAATTTAATTGTACTTTGCGATGCTGTCTCTGGTACATATGACAATAAAGTTGAATTGAATTTAATTGAATAATGAGGTCTGAGCAAAGGAGACAATGACATCTCTAGATCTAGACACAATCCCTTTTTTATAAGCTGTGCAATACAAAAGGACATTTTATGACAACGGACATATGCTGGTCAAAAGTTAAGTCACTGTCCACATAAGTTACCAAATCCTGAACAAATGGGTCAACTCGTAGGGGTGTATTGTCAATGTGGCAGTTCCCTGGATTAGATTAGCTCCCAAAGGTTACAATAATGCATGTTTGGCATTTAGTTTTAGACCATGATTTCACACCAGCTGGCAATCCATCAGGAAACATAGGGGGTTTATTCCCAATTTATTTAGCTTTTCTACTATACCCAAGTAGTGAATTGTGTCAAAAGCTTTGGCTCGGCCGAGGTATGTTGTGTGTACCATTTTGCCTCTATCCATTACTTTGGTGACCTTTTCAAAAAAGTCCACTAAGTTGAGTAAGCATGACCTGCCATGATAAATGCAAACTGAGATGGGTCCAGTGTTTGGAGGTTCCTGTACCCTTGTTGCTTAATTCCTTGATACATCTCTTTTTACCATGATAAGGTACGGTTTCTTTAAAGTTTGTTAGGCCTTTTGATGTGATAGGGTCTAAGTAAGATTGTGTTTCTGCTGCCATATTTTTGCAGGCTTCAAAAATGCTTTGTTCTAGTTCAGTGAAATCAGATATGCTTCAGTCCAGCTGCAGTTCAATGGTATAAACTGGTCAGTTTTTTAAGATACGCTGGGTATTTCCTCTTCCTAATTATCTAATATTCACAGACCACATACAGCTCTGTATGACCCTTCTTATTTTCTCCCCCTTTTCAACGTCGATTGCCTGCAGTGTGGGCATCATGTGTCACTGAGTAACATCCGTTTGGTGATTCTGTTCATCTGTCCTTCTCAGTCTGGTTGCACAAAGGCCACAAAGGTAGGTTACTTTGCCTTTTATACACATTTGAAGTAATATATGTTGCTTTAGGAGACCAAGATGTTATGTTCCTATGTCTGCCTCCCTCTCTATAGGTTTGGTACTGTCGTCATTTTGAGAACAACTTACAAAGCTGTCGGAGCAAGTAAAAACAAAGCACATAGAACACAACAGACCTTTATAGTCTTATTTGTGAAAAAAATTGACAGCATATTTGCATAAAGTATGAAGATTTTTGATATATTAAAAAAAATTTTTGGCAGAAGCAGGAACATTTTCGAGAGGTGAGAAGAAAGAGGAGACTTGGATACTGGACATACAAAACCGCAGCTACAAAACGGGCAGTGCAGAGATTTAGTAAAAACAAGACTCTGAAATATCCCAAAAGTTTCCTTTTTATTGCCTTCAGCTAATCTGCTGGTAATAACGATTTAAGCATCTGATTATTCCACAGCACGGACATGGATATGAAAACATGCACAGGCTGCCAAGGACTGTCATAAATGGCCAGACAGATAAATGAAGATGCATTTCTCTCATTAAAGGCAGGTCTACTCTTTCCTACAATGAATGGCTTCCACTATGGTCCAGGCTGTGCATCTAGTTTAACATGGGGGGGGGGGGTCAAGCAGACAAGGCTACGCCACAAATAGGTATGGCTATGTACGTGCATCATGCTCACAGCATCACTTATTTTTGCACTAGGTTACATGCCAATTAGTCAGAAGAAAAGCATCATGGACTAACAGTGCTCTGTTGTAGCTTTCACACATGTCATGAGACATATTATAGATTAGCAAAAACATACATCGGCAAGACTGTTGGAGTAGGGGGCATTCAGTACATTGGAAGAAAGCATGTATCTAAAAAGATAGTCATCCAGCAGACCCCCAACATATATATAAGCACAGCTGGGACAGCAGAGTCCAACATACATACAAATACAGATGTGACAGCAGAGCCCAACATATACAGACAAGCACACATGTGACAGCAGAGCCCAATATACATACAAGCACAGAAGGGACAGCAGAGACCAAAATACATACAAGCACAGATGTGACAGCAGAGCCCAACATACAGACAAGCACAGATGGGACAACAGAACCCAAAAAGTTAATTCATGCAGATCCCTCACATTATATGCATACATTCGCAACGTGCCTACAATCCTAAACACAGGTTCAGGCTGCCACAAACACACATGCAGATATGCACATATAAACACAAAGGCACATATATGTGTGAGCGCATGTGCGGGCACACACACACACACACACACACACACCGTGCGAGTGTACAAACACACAAAACACACGGACATGCGCACACATACACCACATGCAGATATTAGTCAGTTTATTCAAAGCAAGACAGCAGAGATGAGACCACTTTTTCAGCTCTGGTTTTATTACATAATACTGCTTTCTTCTTAAGTTCTTATGCTACATTATTATGTATAACTGCATAAAATATATAAACTAGGGAATACTACAATGTTATGCATACCTACATTAAACTTTTAAAATACATCCAGCTATACATATATTTATTTATAGACTGTTATGTATTTGCTGAAGCTCGGGCTTATAGGAGCCAAGTTCTCAGACTGGGATTGGCCACTAAACAGCTGCTCCTCTCTAAATAGAAGCAAGTTAGAATCTGGTAACATTAAGACACCTCTAGTCTCGGTTCTTGAACCCATTTTTCACTTTTCTCATTAAAATAATTATTTGCTCATCATTTCATATTGTAGTTATTATCATCACAATCACACAAGTAATGTAGCAGGTCAGTTTGTCAGCATTCCTCAGGCGTATAATAGCACTGAATTGTACAACCTGACATATGGAATACAAAACTACTGCTCATCACAGTACATCTAAGAGGTTGATTACAAATTGTGTTTCTTCCCGCAAATTACCAGTGGGATTAAAATAATCAGAAGTTAGAGGGGGCCAAAATATTTAGTAGGTGGTTACCGATACCTGCAGAGAAGACACTGTCAGCAATATATTAAAAATGTAAGACTGTAGTGTGTCCACCATTTAAATATAAAAGGTACGAAGCAAAAAAGCAGAGTGCGACAGGAACAAAGAACAATTAAGGCAGACCGACACAGATAATTTGTATGCATATAAACAAAAAGTACAAAATGTTTCCCCTTTTTATAGTTTGTATTACAAACATTACTTCCAAATAGGTCTTTGCTAACTCTGAAAGATAATTCAAGCTGTTCAGCGGTTATTATCTGATGAGGAGCTTTTACATATGTGCCTATTATTTAGTAATAAATAATTTTTTTCAATTTTCATGCAATTAAAGCTATGTAATTATATTTTGGAATGACTTTCCACAAGTAAATGCACAGTACTCATAATTTCTTTAGGGCTGCATTGAAATAACAATATATATAATACAATTTCAGAAGAAGGAGGGGAGCTCAGAGAACAGTTTGCCATTTGTTTGACTCCCTGAGCACTCAGAGATACAGTCATCCTACACAGAATTGTTACAGTGCATCAATGCCAAGGCTTACTAATTCCCAGATGGATTACAGCTTGGCAGACAAAGCAAACAATACAGAAGGAATCGTACAGGACGTTGGTTTTGACCCAGTTTCTCCTCAGAGTAATAAATCATGCATATTAACCTTGCAGCAGGCAAAGATTGAGAGTCGAGTTTTGAACTTGCAAGCACCATGAATGAAATTAGCCTACATATGAAGTGCAAATAATGGTGGTGGTCCCAGTAGAATTCTGGGATCCTCCTTGTAACTGTTTTCTTAAAAAGAAATGGGCCTCTGATTAAGTAACATAGACAGGAGCAATAGAATGATACTAAACGTCAGTACAGACAGACTTTTTAAGAATAAAATAAAGTTTTACACTGCTTTTCACTACTGCTGTTGTTGCTGATGTTTTTGTCTGTGTTGTAATTAATAATTTAGCATCTTGATCTGTACCTGTGGGACACCCCATAGTCATACATTGAAAGACATTACAATTTAGAACACTAATTGCAAGATGATGTGCCAGAGAGAAAGAAACCAGATACTGGGGCACAAGTCACATATAACAAAATATTTTGGTTTAACAAAGTAATACATTTATGGTACTAAAACAAAATGCTAACTTGAAACAGAGATACAGAGATATGTAGAAAGTCAACACGACCCAAGAATTCTCCAAGTACTGACGGAGATCCACTTTATGACATTAAATGATAAATCCTTTTCTGATATTGTGAAGCAGACAAAGAGAAATTCTGTAACTTCATGTAATTACAGAACTTTAAACTAGTTATTATAGCCTACCAGTTTATTTCTGCAACTACTTACATAAATATAAGCTTAATCTGTTCACTAAATAGCACAGCAAGGGCAGGATGAAAGGAACAGCTCTCTAGATGCAAGGTGTTAGAGCCTGCAATCCTGTAGTGTCATAGTGTCATCATGAACTTGTTTCTTGTTTGCTGTTCATTCTTTTAATTTGTTCATGTTTTCCCCATGAAACAAGTAGATAGTTGTCAGGCAGCAGGTCTTTTTTGAATAAGAAACATTTTTACAAGTGGGGTATCACAGAGGTTGCTATTTTCAGCGTGTTACTTGGTACTTTTATAAAGCTGAATATAAATTATAATTAGAAATGCAGTGCAAGGAGAAGTGGTTTGAGTTGAGTGCTGCTTGTTTTTTATACTTGATTTTGAGTGACATTCCAGTAATGTATTTAAAAAGTAATTTATTTTTTCATGCCTTACAAACTTTTTGTTTCCATCTAGATATTAAGTAAGCTGTCATGTAGTCAATGCATTGAAATATTTTTTTTCTTCTACACTTCATTTTGTCTTGATTGGACTCTCATAATGACAGTTTGGCACCCAGGGCAGCATATTTACTTACAGACCCAGTTTTTGTGGTTTTGAGCATAGCTCCTCCCCTTTCTAGTTGGTCACACCCTTTCCAGTTGCCCCACCCATTCTGCTGTCTCCTGCAGTCCCCCTTTGATTTGAAGTCATCATCTGCCACTGACTTTGTCCCCCCATTATTTATGGCTTTGTTCAGATTTCTTGCTCTAAGAGGTTGAGAGGTATGCTCCCTCTCCCACCCAGATGTTATAAGTAAATGTGACAGCCATTGATAGTATTTCAGTTTTGTTCAATGGAAACAGTAGCTATACATTGAAGTATTCCTAGCACCCCCTTATGCAAATCACAGTGATATGCAATCTCAAAAAAAAATAAGCAAAAAGCAGCCATTAGTAATATTCCCCCCAAAGACAGTGCAGCGTTTTATGTAGAACAGGGTTTGCATCAACAAATATTTTTGAGAAGTAGAAAAGAACCACAATGTATGGCATTTTGACTGACTGTAACCCTTAGTGGTTTATCACGGTAGAAAATATACGAGGGACATTGCCTCTTATCCTAGCACAAGAATTCTGAGCAAAGTCAAAAATAATGTGGGAGGCAGAAGTCAGGGACAGATTTTAAATACTATTCTCATAAACTTAGAAGATTGTTAGAATAACAGGTTTTTCATTGACACGCATTCTCTGAAGGATATGGAGTCTGAAACTGAAATGCCTCTTATTGTGGTTGTGTGGTCAAATAAGGATATTCTTCAAAATCTGCGACAGTTAAGTAATAGACCAGCCATGCAAAAGATCTAGTAGTCTGCCATTAACAATGTTTAAAAAAAATACATATATACTTGCCTTTCACAATCAATGGGGTTCACTTCACTCCAGACTCTCCCATTTGAATTTGACCTACCTGATTCATTGTCTAGCAAGGTCATGGGTAGAATGAGCAGGAGGTCAACAAATGGAATGGCAAAATGTATAGGAATTCCTCCCTTGGGCACTGCTTTCTCTGATCTAGTAGGGGTGCTTTTCTGGTACTGATTTATTTATTTCTTTACTACAAAAAATAAATAAATCACTATTGGAAATCATCCCTACTACAGCAGCATGAGTGGCGCTCTAAGCAACTGTCCAGCTGGCCTATGCCTAAGGCTGGCCATGGAAATTGCATACATAAACTAGCCCTGTGGGGTTCATTCTTGGAAGGAAATTTACTGCAGAGGATTAAACTTATGAGCTCCTAATGAGCTTCACCCATATTTCTGGGTTTGATTCCCTGAATGCCCATTTGCTACTGTACGACACTAAACAAGTCTTTTAAACAACCAACGTTTGTAATTTTGCTCTCCAAAGATATATTTGTGCCGGGTAACTTTACACGCTTAATAAATAAAAGAAAGAGAAGAAAGTACTGATTGTCCATCTAAACACGACTACCTACTCGGGACCTTCACACAAGTGTACTATAGTTTGTACAGCGTGGAGTCTATAGAAGCAGATAATAACATACAGACAAAGTCTCCAGCAGAATTATGAACAATCTTGGATAGTCTGGCCAGTGTCATATACAAAGCCATGGAAAGATTTATCATAGAATTAATCAGTCAGGACATAGGGAACCTCTGGGCATTGTATCCATCTCAGTTTGGAGTCATTAAGGGCAGGTCATGCTTACTCAACTTGCTGACTTTTTTTTGATAAGGTCAACAAAGCAATGGATGAAGGCAAAACAGTATACACCACATACCTCAATCTGGTGAAAGCTTTTGACTCAATTTCCAACACAGACATAGTAGAAAAGTTAACTAAACTGGGAATAAACCTCTATGGCCCCCACTGGATTGCCAAATGGCTTACAGATAGGATGCGGATAATCAAAATATGGAAAGTTACCGCCACAAAGAGACCAGTGAACAGTGGAGTCCCCCAGTGTTCTGTGCTGGGACCTCTCCTGTTTGGCATCTATGTTTCTGAAGTAAAAGGCAACACCAAAGGGCTCTGGCTAAGTTTGACAATGACTGCAAACTAGGAGCAGTTATTGAATCTTCAAATGACTTAGCCATCTTCTCAGGAAGGTCTGTCCCAAAAAATAACTAGTTCCAAAATCATGGACTGAAACTGAAATTACAAAAAATGGATTACTGTATCCTCTAGCAAGTCATATACCCTGGGGAACTACTACATTGACAATGCATCCCTAACAGTTGACTCAGTTGTTCAGGATTTGGGAACTTATGTGGACAGTAATCTAACTTTTGATCAACACATGTTTATTTTTGTAATACAGGCTTTCTATATTGCTCAGCTTATAAGCAAAGGGATTGTGTCTAGATCAAAGGATATAATATCCCCCCTTTACTCAGCCCTCATTTGGCCAGTCATTGAATATAATGTCCCCTTTGACAAGAACCTGTTCAAACACATAAAACAACTGGATTTTCCTCAGAGATACCATACCAAAAGGACACAAGGCCGAAACGACATGTCCTGCATGACTCAAAGCCTTGTCTCTATACTCAGTATCCTACAGAATGCTAAGTGGTAACTTGTGTCTGGCATGCAAGGCAAACTTTGACCCATTACTGATGGATTTACTGCACATCAACAAGTCAAATGGCATCAGAAATACTTGGTCTAGGGATCTAAACCTTTTCTGCAACACCAACAGAATGGTTTGGAGGGTCAGGTATATCTCACAGAGGATATCATTACCCCAGCCACATAAAACAAAGTTCATCCCTGTCCCTATTCATGCACAACTTAGATCTATGGATGGGAAACAGAATATGTACCCCAGGACTGCCCACTGTACTACTCATTGACAAAGGCAGCTCCTAAATGCTGCATCCCGTGCATGGTTCCCATATCTATGGTATGATCCCTGCTATTCTCATTAGTGGTACTCTATAATTATCAACCACGGGATTGGTAAGGCTAGTCAATAACCAAATGAGATTGGTTATTTTGAGCACAAAAAAGGAAATTGGTAGGCTTTAAATGGCCCTCAAAGGCAGCAAACCTAGTGCATACCTGTGAACCTATGAATCCATAGTAGAATGTTCTAGAATTGTAAATGTGACTCACATGTCCATTACACTGACAAACAATGATGTAAGGGCTCCATCTCTGTGTACCACACACAGGAAAAGCTGTAAGAAGTCAAAGTTAATGTTAGCAAATGTAACTTTGTGGTGCTTTATTGTAAAATAAATGGGGAAACCATACAAAATGACACCACCATTATAGATCTGAGGAAAATGGTAGACAACAATTTAATCTTTGGTCAGTGTCTGTGATCAAAGCCATTAAAGTACATTACATAGCCCACCTAATTATAAAAGGTGTGTTTAATCACTATTGGGAGATCATTGTACCACTTATATCACTTTTAGCTATATCATTATTGGAAACAGTGTTGCATGTTGTAGCCTTCAAACCAGGGACTAGAAACAACTTGAAAAGGTGTAATAATTTCTAACTAGAAAAAGCATACAGCTGGAAAACTAAAAAAAAAAAGAAAGGTTTCAAAAAATGTCATTATATTCTGTTTCTTACAAGTTACATAGAGGTGACTTATCCTTGGTCTAAAATACAGCATCTGATGCAGTTGTATTTGAAAGTCTATGTCTGGAATATACCGCACTGGGAAACCCAATACTTAAAATAAGTATCAATAACAGGAAAAATGTGATATATTATACTTTACAAAGTGTCTTTCAAAGCTACAGAATAAGCTTCCACTTACAGCCATAAGGAGTCACTTGTTAACTTCCTTCAGAAATAATCTTGACATGATTTGGAAGTAGAAAACCTCATGATGGCTTTACAGCAGTAGAGCTTCTTGAGGTCCAGCAGGTCAGAAGCTTGACAGTCAAATCTATGACCCTATGAATTTAAGGTTACGTTCATCACCCGCTTAAATGAAACTGTAGCAAACACAGTCAGTCATGTTAAGAAGATCTTAGCACTCGGTATGCAGAAGTAGCAATTCCAGTGTCTTGTATCAAACATTATTCACTCCAAAAACACTGGCAATATCTATAACTGTTTAACTACAACGTTTGTTATTTTTAGTCCACTGCTAATCAGAATACATCTTCCATGCACATTTATGTTTTCAGTAAAATTCCGTGCATTCCCTATACGTATCAACAGCTCTCACATAGGATTTAAATATAACTACCGCAAAACCAGATCAAAAATCTCATGTCCCCTTTAATTTGATACTTGGTGACAATAGTGTTATGTTCCTATGGTCTTGATGGAGCTCTGAATGAAGGACACTAGATCTGATATGTTTTGCAAAATTCTTAGGCCTCATTTATATTAACAAAATGTATCAAATATCATGCACAGTGAGTTTTAAGTGTAACAACTGTACTGGCTATATACTTGTTGGCACAAGATTTTCACATCATTTGAATTTTTCGGTTTAGAGCCAAGGCTGTTGATTTTACTCTAGTGTGCTGTACCAGTTATTCTTTTGGTTACGTTACTCCCCATCTAGTTTATGTAGCTCCTTGTCAGTTTAGAAATTATATTAAAATGTACTCACCTGTGCAGCTGATTGGGCTAAGGCCAAGCGAACACCAAATGAGATAGGTTAATTCAAACACAAAAAGGGAAATTGGCTGGGCTTAAAATGGCCAACAAAGGCAGCTATCCAAGTACGTACCTATGAACCAATGAACTTATTAACTGTATATTGCAACAGTGAGACAGGCATTTAAAACTAAGTCACTATGCTGCTTAAAGTGTACTATCATAAGGGAAGCTTCCTCTAGTACCAACATAGGGTTGGAGGTTGGCATAATTGTTAAGGCGCTTGCTTCACAAACAAAGTACAGGGTTTGATTCTTACCTTTGGACAGTACAGTTTTGCAGTGGTAGCATTGTCGCCTCAAAGCAAGAGGTTGCCTGGTTTAATTCTTGGCTGGGGTGCCTTCTGTGTGGAGTCTGCATGTCCTCCCTGCATTCGTGTGGGTTTCCTCCCACATTACAAAGACATGCATATGGAGCATTTCTCCCTGGGCCTCCGCTGAAAACTGGCTTCATTCCAAGTCGGATTTTCCCAGTTAACAAATGTTAAATAAATAAATAAATTGTCTAGGCTTAAAATGGCCTGCAAGGGCAGCTAGCCTAGTACTTACCTATGAACATAGTTAGTTAATGAACCATGCAAGTGGGGTAGCCCATAGGATTTAACCATGACTTTGGCCACAAGGGTAAGGATAAATACAACATATATATTTATGGGCAGGCTAATGCAGCCAATCAACCGTGGGGGAGTAAGAAGAAATTTGAGTACCTGGACAAAACCCAAACACACATGAGGATGACAAGTGAAACTTTGAACAGAGAGTGAGCAGAGGTCAGCAACAAACTGTGAACTGTACAGCTACAAGACAGAAATCTTATCTGTAAGCCAGTCTGCTGGTATACATATATTTAGACAGTGGTGTTTTACTTAGCTAGACAATCTTCCAAGTCAGTCTGTCCTGCAATGCAAACTGAGTATTCAAAGATTCGAATAAATGTAAAGCAAAACCACTGTTCTACTGTTATGAAATGCAGCCCTTAGTTTCATACTAGAAAATGTTTTCCCAAACTGGCTAGGATGAAAACTATATTGTAATATTCAAACACCAAATTACCTACTTGCCCTGGTACTGAATGAAATATAAAGTCTTATTACTAGCTACTTGCTTTGTTTTCAGAGGTATATAAAGCTTTTGCATTCTGCCACATCCCAGCTACTGGACCTTTATGAGATCCCACAATAGGCTCCCTGATCCTTTAGTAATGTTAAAATATTAATTCTGAGAATCTGCAAGTAAAAATTTTGGATTTTATTTCATTACTGGCACCTCGGTGTTCATGAAAATCTACTTCCAATCATTAGTGGACCGGAGTTCTGCTGTGACGACCCCTAACCGGGAAAAGCCGAAAGACAAACAACATAGAGCATGCAGTTCTTGGAGGAGTTAGGTGTTGTACGTACTTTATTACATGAGCAAGAGTTAAGAGAATCAAATCGCTTCTAGAATAGGTAGTGACCGTTTCAGCTATGAAATAAATACCAAAGTAGGTTTATAGTGGGTTCAGGAAATAAAGTCCTTCCCCAGCAATCATCCAAACAATTATAAAGCAATTAAAATGGCAAGAGGATGCCCTGTAATTGCAGCAATAAGTCCAATATGGAAGGCACTGCCATGTTGATGTCTACGGCCTTGAGACATAGAAAATTCAGACTGTATTGAAGGCTGGACTGATTTACATGATTGATTAGTTAAGTAAAACTACTCCATTTAACTGTGAGTAAAACTACTAAAGTGACATAATGTGACAGGAATGTATTTGGCTACAAGAAATAGGAGGGCTGCTTTGGACTACATATCGGGTAGCAGAAGCAAGGATGTAGAAACTAAATAAGATATAACTGAGGTTATTCCACTAAAATCTATGCCAACTAGGTTATCACAAAATCTGAAAAAAGGCATGTCAGATGCTTTGAAATGACCAGTGAGCTTTACGATTAATAAAACTTGTTAATTGTTGGCTCACTCTTTTAATCACTTTTTTATTATTTAGTTGTTGCTATTCTTTCCTAATGCAAGTGTCATTGAAAATAATCCAAGATGTAAGTTCTTTTAAAAAACAACTAAAGTCTCTAACTGATAAATGGTTCTGCTCCTTTTTTCCCACAGGCTGACTTTCTTTACCCCTAAATTCTCACTGCAGTCCTAAACATCTCCGGCTTAACCAAATCAAAAGCTGATGATACAATTAAATTACTCCCTACTTAAGGTCCTCTCTAACCACCATATCTCTTCACTTCTACTGATTCTTTCTACGGCCTTCTTGCCTACCTACAATAATTCGGAAGACTGAGGACTGCTCGTTTTATGTTATAGTCTTTTTTTTTTTTTTTTTAATAAAGTTTTGATTTTATTATCATGTTTTACTGCCATGGTGGACGACAGGTGTTTTTAGTCATGTTTGCCTTTTCTTTTCCTCGTTGTTGTCCTTCACAGTGTAAGAAAGTTTTTTGCCTACAATAATTCAGGGTCACCGGCCTCCTGCCCATCTCTTCATTTACTACCATTTACTATATCTCCTTTCCTTAAATTTCCCTGGGTTCTATCCCCTTATCCTTATTCACTAACTACTATCTCTCACTTTAACCATATGCATCTTTTTGATGATCACTCTCACTTTATAGGTTCGTAGGTTCATAGCTAGGTACTGGGCTATCTGCCCGAAGACGTATAGTAGCCCAGCCACATTGTGCGGTATTCACCGCCACTTTGGTTAGTTCCCTAGGCCCTTGATCTAGCAGCTACTACCCTTGGCCCCTATCTAGTAGAGCTGTTGGTATGATCCCTGGTGTGAACTTTCTGTTACCCGTCCACTCGTCAAGGTTCCTCTTGAAGAGTGATAGTGAGGGGCTCTGTCTTATGTAGATCAGGACCTTGTTCCATAGCAAGGGAAGTCTTTGCGAAGGGAAGCTATCCCTCCAGCATGTTCTATTCATTGTTGTGCTGAGGTTTATATCCCTAGAGCATGTAGCTTGAGGAGATTTTGTTTTGCTAAGATGGAGCATGTTCAACAGTTCTGGGTTGGGCATGGCTCTGTATGTTAGACAGAGATCGCCTCTGAGAAGGCGGTATACAACAGAGAAAAGCCTTAGTTTTTTCAATCGTGCTGCATAGGGCAACTGTTTTAGGCCAGTAAACCTCTTAGTGAGGTACCTCTGTGGTCTCTCCAGCTGCTGGAGATGCCTAGCCAGGTACATTCCAATTGGTGCATTGTACTCAATAATGGGTCTGATGAGGGAAGCGTAGAGGGGCACCACTACATCCTTAGATCTTGATGCGAACCCTTTTGTGATCAGATGGGTCACATAGAAGGATTTTCTAACCACCTTGGCAACATGGTTATCAAAGGAAAGCTGACTATCTACTTGGGTCCCTAGATCTCTTATTACTTCTTCAGATTTCAGGGGGTTACCTCCTATGTGGTAGTTCGCGGGTACTCTGTTTTTTCCAAAGGGGATTACTATGCATTTTTTAGCATTTAGCTTGAGACCATGGCTTTGACACCATGCATCAGTCTCATTAAGGCCCTTCTGGAGGATATCCATGTCAGCTGGAGACTCTATTATAGCACCCAGTTTACAATCATCCGCAAACTTGGTCAGCCACAGCCCTTCAATGCTTGCCTGTACTTCTGAGAAGTATATGCCAAACAGGAGGGTCTCCAGGACAGAGCCCTGAGGCACACCGCTCGTTGCTGGTCTGGAATAAGACATACATCCCGCTATGCTTACTTTGTGGGATCTGTCTGAGAGCCAGTTTGCGATCCATCTTGTGACGTAAAGGTTTATGCCCAGGTTGGTGAGTTTATCAATAATACCCGAATGGGGAATGGTGTTAAATGCTTTAGCAAGGTCAAGGTAAGCCGTGTGTACCTCCTTTCCCTTATCTATAGCCTGAGTAACTGTCTCAAAGAAGTCCACCAGGTTCAGGAGGTATGATCTGCCCTTGACGAAGCTGAACTGTGTGGGGTCAAGTGTTTGGAGGTTACCAATCTCTCCATTTATGAGTTCCATAATGATTCGCTCCATTGCCTTACAGATCAGACTGTTATCACATGTTAACTCTTTTCAGCCCATCCTAGATAATTTACTTGCAGCAATCTATCTCTACTACCTTTTACTTTATCCTTATTTTTGTCATTATTCAAGAACATTCAGTTGCTTGAGTGATTTTTCATATGTTCCACTAAGTTCATAATTTTCCTCTCTGTATATATCCTTTTAACAAATGGCATGGTATGCTGTCTAGCGTATCTATCACAAAAATGAAAAATGTCTTGTTTAAACATAAAAACTTGTTTTTAAATAGATCAATGTTAATTTGTATATATGTTTTTTTCCAACTTCTACATGTTCCTAATATTGTACATCCTTTACAATAATTATTTAAAACTCCAGTCTCTATTGTACTTGCAAATCCTAAACAATTGTTATATCTCATTATAATGCTGCTTTATGTCTGATGTTGGAGCCTCTCTTCCTAAATCTCCACTGAATAGGATTTTTTTGCAAAACCCAGTCAGTCTATCCCAGTAAACAAAAACAAAAATGCATTAGTTTAGTCCTGTTTCTCACACAGCTGCAAGATGGCATAGCTCATCAATCACATTAGTTAAACTGGCTGAATTTTGTAAATAAGTTACAGGACATTCAGATGAAAGTCCCTTATAAAACACAGTTCTTAAACAGTGGCAAGAATGTGAACATCTTTATTTCCCCCTTACTTTTATCTGTGAGAATAACACCTGATCACCTACTGCTAGAAACCCTAAATTGTTTTAGGTTTGTTCCATGGTTTGGGAACAGAGTGTCACAAGAAGAACCGCGGTCTTTTGCATCCTATAATGCTTCATAACGTCTGCTTAATAGAAGGATTGGGCCTTGCTTCTAATCTTCTCTTTATTGTGATTTCTTTTCATTACTCCATCTTCTCTTTCTTGAATAAAACATCATAGCTGGGATTCATGGAAAGTTAACACAGTTTGTTTGTTTGTCTTTCGGCTTTTCCCAGTTAGGGGTTGCCACAGCGGAACTCCGGTCCGCTAATGATTGGCAGTAGAGTTTTCATGAACGCCGAGGTGCCAGCTCGACGTTCAACCTTCAACGAAGGCATGCCCATTTACGCATGTTTTTCAAATGCCCACCCAACCACGGGGAGGACATGCAGACTCCACACAGAAGGCACTCCCTGCACTCCAGCCGCGAATTGAATGGGAGAACCTCTTGCTGTAAGGCAACAACGCTACCGCTTCACCACTTTGGATTAAGTGCAAAACAGCATGTGTAGTTGTCATGTGCAGGATACAGATGATTCAAAGACATCAGGTACAGCAGTACAGGTGATTCAAAGACACCAGGTAAATCACTGCTCAATGGTGGAATACACTGATATGCAACAAATTCAAATGAGTGCATAATAACATATAAATGGGGAACCCCATGTAAATGAGCCATATGGAGTATGCAAATGAAAGAACCAAAATGACAAACTGATTCAGGGACATATAAAATGGCAGCACAGAGCAGCCTCACTTATCCATTTTGAATGTTGAGCTTTGTGATGTACATGATATGTTAGGGCTTGCAGTAACAGTTGCACAGCAGCATGTGCTGACAGCTGCCACTTGAGGCAGTGCTTACAATAGTGTGTATCATGGCCATTTCAGCCAATGAGAGATGTATAGGTAGCACTTAATTTACCACCACCGGACAGAACAATAGAGAGTGGAATATTTCCAAGATAGGGTTACTGTAATGAATCTATGCGAATTGTGTCATAAACAAGCATAACTTATAGGAACGCAAGGTATTGTTCATTATGGTGAACACAAAGGTATGTGTAATATTGACAATCTTGGCTACAGGGAACATCCAGTGATCTACAATGGGCAAGTGAGGGGTATTGCAGATGTCAGCCCCATGAATGGTGCAACATGTGAACTAGCATATCTGAATCCCCCAGGACACCAGAGGAGAAAAGCAACACCATGCAGAACTTCTATGAGATAGCCCATTTCCCCGAGATCCTGGGTACCATAGATGCCACCCATGTTGCTGTCAAGGCCCCTGTTTATCCAGATGTTCAAAGATACATAAAGAAGAATCAGTTCTATTCCCTGGAATGCCAGATTTTCTGTAAACCCCAGAGCATTATTTATACTGTGTCTGTGTGCTACTCAGGCAACTCTCTTGATCCAGATATATTGCACATATCCAACCTATACAAATGGTTCCTGTGAGGGAACTTCATGCAGAATCACCTGGTTAGTAGGTGCACACACATGACAGATAAACAGGCCTATACACAAAAGCACCATGCATTATTGTATGTTGCAGGTGATAAAAAAATATTCCCCAGAGCCTTGGTTAATGACTCAGATATGCAGCCATCAAACAATGTAGAAAATTATTTCATGTTATACAGCTCATACTAAAACCTGAAACTTGGTACAGTTGGTATTCAGACTAATGAAGGGACATTTCTGACATTTACTCACCTCCGTGGGGTGGTATTTAAATATAGTCAGTACATATGCAGCAAGATATTTACCAAGTTGCACTACAAGTATGTGCACTATTGTACAAGTATGTACGCCGTTGTACAAGAATGTGCACTGTTGGACAAGTATGTATGCTGTTGTACAAGTATGCTTTGGAGCTGCAGAGGAGTGTGCCTTCACATGGTTGGGTACTGCAGAAGCCAGAAGCCCCTCTTTTGAAAGCAGTGTGTGTGCTTGGGTGTGTGTGTGTGTGTGTGTGTGTGTGTGTGTGTGTGTGTGTGTGTGTGTGTGTGTGTGTGTGTGTGTGTGTGTGCGTGCGCGTGTGTGTGTGTGTGCGTGCATGTGTGTCTGTGTGTGTGCGTATGCATGCGTGTGTGTTCTGCAACAGTTCATTATACAGCTGCAATCATCTTTTTATAATACATGCTGTGTGATATTTTTTTCTGATTTTGTCTTCCTGCTGTAAGTCCAGTTGTGGAAAAGGAGGAGGTGAAGAGATTGTGATCACCTCCATCTCTGACACAACACAACTACATCTGGTGCTGGGTTGTCAGTAACCACCAGGCTTGCATTTCAGGAGGGGGTGATGCTACCTCTTCAGGAGGTGACCTGGGGGAGTCATTGCTGTCAATAATGTCTGCTTCTTGAAAGGTGAGAGTTCCTCTCATAAAGGTGGACTAGAAGAGTCTTCACTGATATTCTAGCAGGAAGAGTGAAGGCTGGTCACTTCCATGGTGCACTGGCAGCTTGATGCCTACCTTGGAACTGTGAAGCACCTTCAGATGTGATTGTCAGAAATGCATAACCATCAACTCCCAGGTCCTGGGCCTAGTGAGGATGAAATGGCTCATAACATCTGCGGCTCAGGATAGTAAGGCATGATTATGTTGCCCTCACTGCTTGCCTGGTAGCTAACCACATCATAATCCCACTCCACCCCCTTCCTTTTGTGTTTTCCCCTTATATGTCATTCCTTTTTCATTGTATGTATATGTCCATCCGTTGTCTTCCCCATATTTTATACTTATACCATCAAAGTCTGTGTCATTGATCCACGTTTGTCTGCATCCCTCTGCTACCTGCCCTTTTCCCCTCTGTCCCACCCACAGCCATCCTTTAGTATCCTCTGCACCTTCCCTTCTTTTTTGAAAATGAAAAAGGGTTTCTATCTCAAATTCTACCCATTGTTGATGAACAGGGTTGTCATAGTTCTGTGCAGTCCTACATTAGTCTACCTGTGGCTGATGTACAGATGTGCTGCCCTTATTGTGATTGCCTGGCATTAGCTGCAGCTATGTGATGCTGCATTCCATGTGCCAGCATGACGTGGCTCAGTTGTGACTGCCTGGCATTAGCTGCAGCTATGTGATGCTGCATTCCATGTGGCAGCGTGATGTGGTTCAGGCATGCTACTTGTCTGTCTGAGGTCATTCACATCTCCCTTGTTAAATGCTGTAGTGCCGCTCCTGCCACATGCTACAATATTGCTGTTCTTTGCATTATCACTGCAGCCCTGTTTCATTCATACCTCTCAACTTCTTAGAGTAAGAAATCTGGACAAAGCCATAAATAAAAGTGGGGCAAAGGCCCAAAAATAGGGACAATTTTTAAATATTGCTCTTACAAACTTAGAAAGTTGATATAATAACAGATTTTGCATTAGCATGAATTTCTGAAGGGCATGAAGCTTAAAACTGAAATGTTTGCTATTATTTTCTAACTTCAGTCTCAAATGATCAGTCACTAGTTTACCAGAAAACCACAACTTCATGAAAATTGGACCAAAAATATGAGGCAAAAATCTGGACATTTTCTGCAAAAATCTGTACAGCTGAGAGATGGGGCTTCTTTACACACACTATTTATTTATTTATTTATTTATTTATTTACATACTTACTTATTTTTGTTTCTGGGGTACAGCACTGATCTCCAGGGACCTTTTTCAGACTCAACCTGGGAGTGGTTTCTGGTTAAGTGACTTGCTCAGAAGTCACACAGTTAGAGAGAAAAAGTGCTTCCATGTAATCGCAGGTACTGTTTATTTTGGGAAATCAGAATATGAAAGAATTGCATTTGGCAAGATAATCTTCATGAAATTATATACCTTATGTGCATGTGTCTGTCTATGTTGGGGGTTGTCAATGGATTCCATAAAATACAACTTTAAAATTCCTGGCTATACCCCAGCAATCTTGAGAAACTATGTTAAATCACTGGCATGTTTCAGGAAAAATTATAAATATCCTATAATGCTTTGATAAAGGGAAATTTTTAAACCTTTGTCTGCATTTCATAAGTCAGGATGCTGAGTTACAAGAGTCACCAATGGCACCTCATTGCTCCTGTGCTAAGATACTGGGTTTGTAATGTGTAAGACAGGTGTTCATACCTATCCATACAGCAATCCTTCAGTATGAGAAATAATGCTGGATATCAGGACAGCAGGGACATAATTCCATGGAAATATCTGGCTCTGTTTGCTCATTATGAGCAAACAAGCATCAAGGAAATGTCATTTATAGTAATTTAGATTTTTGAAAACACAGTTTAAAGATGCATGCTTCATTAAACCAGCTATGTCCAATAGGAAAATGCATTCATATTTAACACAACCATCAACTGGATAATTAGCTGGAAAATTACTCATGTATTATTAATGAGCAAATTATTGTCACAGCATCATAAATATGATTTTCAGTACAAAAATACAGTTTACTGAGTATAAACAGCATTTAAGA
This sequence comes from Protopterus annectens, assembly GCF_019279795.1. Classification (NCBI taxonomy): domain Eukaryota; kingdom Metazoa; phylum Chordata; order Ceratodontiformes; family Protopteridae; genus Protopterus; species Protopterus annectens. The sequence continues at coordinate 1,051,482,909 of NC_056737.1, read as the reverse complement.
AGGATATTTGAACTTCTTTAAATTAGGCAGTGCATCATATTGACTGGATTTAGATTATCAGAATACAAACACTTAATATTTTTTCGTGTGGGTGGCCATATTAGTAATACATATGGCCCTACATTGTCATGAGCATTATTAGTATAGCCTAATATCATTTGGTATATCTCCCCCCTCTCTCTACACTGTCATGAGCATTCTTAGTATAGTCTGATATTATTTGGTATATCTCCCTCCCTCTCTCTACACTGTCACGAGCATTATTAGTATAGTCTGATATCATTTGGTATATCTCCCCCCCCCCTCTCTACACTGTCATGAGCATTATTAGTATAGCCTGATATCATTTGGTACATCTCCCTCCCTCTCTCTACACTGTCATGAGCATTATTAGTATAGCCTGATATCTTTTCGTATATCTCCCTCCCTCTCTCTACACTGTCATGAGCATTATTAGTATAGCCTGATATCTTTTGGTATATCATCCTCCCTCTCTCTACACTGTCATGAGCATTATTAGTATAGCCTGATATCATTTGGTATATCATCCTCCCTCTCTCTACATTGTCATGAGCATTATTAGTATAGCCTGATATCATTTGGTATATCATCTTCCCTCTCTCTACACTGTCATGAGCATTATTAGTATAGCCTTATATCTTTTGGTATATCATCCTCCCTCTCTCTACACTGTCATGAGCATTATTAGTATAGCCTGATATCATTTGGTATATCATCCTCCCTCTCTCTACACTGTCATGAGCATTATTAGTATAGCCTGATATCATTTGGTATATCATCCTCCCTCCCTCTCTCTACACTGTCATGAGAATTATTAGTATAGCCTGATATCATTTGGTATATCATCCTCCCTCTCTCTACACTGTCATGAGCATTATTAGTATAGCCTGATATCATTTGGTATATCATCCTCCCTCTCTCTACACTGTCATGAGCATTATTAGTATAGCCTGATATCTTTTGGTATATCTCCCTCCATTTCTCTACACTGTCATGAGCATTATTAGTATAGCCTGATATCATTTGGTATATCATCCTCCCTCTCTCTACACTGTCATGAGCATTATTAGTATAGCCTGATATCATTTGGTATATCATCCTCCCTCTCTCTACACTGTCATGAGCATTATTAGTATAGCCTGATATCATTTGGTATATCATCTTCCCACTCTCTCTACACTGTCATGAGCATTATTAGTATAGCCTGATATCATTTGGTATATCATCCTCCCTCCCTCTCTACACTGTCATGAGAATTATTAGTATAGCCTGATATCATTTGGTATATCATCCTCCCTCTCTCTACACTGTCATGAGCATTATTAGTATAGCCTGATATCATTTGGTATATCATCCTCCCTCTCTCTACACTGTCATGAGCATTATTAGTATAGCCTGATATCTTTTGGTATATCTCCCTCCATTTCTCTACACTGTCATGAGCATTATTAGTATAGCCTGATATCATTTGGTATATCATCCTCCCTCTCTCTACACTGTCATGAGCATTATTAGTATAGCCTGATATCATTTGGTATATCATCCTCCCTCTCTCTACACTGTCATGAGCATTATTAGTATAGCCTGATATCATTTGGTATATCATCCTCCCTCTCTCTACACTGTCATGAGCATTATTAGTATAACCTGATATCATTTGGTATATCATCCTCCCTCTCTCTACACTGTCATGAGCATTATTAGTATAGCCTGATATCATTTGGTATATCATCCTCCCTCTCTACACTGTCATGAGCATTATTAGTATAGCCTGATATCATTTGGTATATCATCCTCCTCTCTCTACACTGTCATGAGCATTATTAGTATAGCCTGATATCATTTGGTATATCATCCTCCCTCTCTCTACACGGTCATGAGCATTATTAGTATAGCCTGATATCATTTGGTATATCATCCTCCCTCTCTACACTGTCATGAGCATTATTAGTATAGCCTGATATCATTTGGTATATCATCCTCCCTCTCTCTACACTGTCATGAGCATTATTAGTATAGCCTGATATCATTTGGTATATCATCCTCCCTCTCTCTACACTGTCATGAGCATTATTAGTATAGCCTGATATCATTTGGTATATCATCCTCCCTCTCTCTACACTGTCATGAGCATTATTAGTATAGCCTGATATCATTTGGTATATCATCCTCCCTCTCTCTACACGGTCATGAGCATTATTAGTATAGCCTGATATCATTTGGTATATCATCCTCCCTCTCTCTACACTGTCATGAGCATTATTAGTATAGCCTGATATCATTTGGTATATCATCCTCACTCTAAGTGCTTATTTGTCTGACTACTCAGTTAGGTGCATATCACAGACTTCCCTTCAGAATTTAGTTAGTAGATATATGAGAGGTCAGTGAAGAAGGACTGGATTTATTGTTACATGGAAAGCTAAGTTTGACTCCAAAACTGATTGGAAAAAAAAAACAAAATGTGATCTGAGAGTAGAACATTTGCGGTGATTGCACTATCATAAAAGTGCAGTTCTGAATATGCGTTCACCTTTCTTTCATAAGAACTCTTTTGAACGAATGGCTAATCTTTTCTTCTTAGTAAATTGTCCGTCTAAAGAATGAGCTGAGTAACCACTGCTTCAGGTGTGTCGTTAACCTCCAACTATCTCTCCGCAATAGGGGTTCCTATTAATTATTCCACAGTATTCTGAGCAAACAATAGTTTAAATTTGAATTACTTTGCTCTAAAAACTCCAGATAATGCATTAAAAAATAAAAAACTAATAATAATAATAATAATAATAATAATACAGACAGCAGTGGAAAAAGTCAGACAATCGAACCACAAAATAAACGTATTTTGGGCTGATATATGACACAGTGAATGACATCACTACACTGTATGCCTCTTTACTGCTTCCAGTAATTATGCATTTGTGTAGCCATATGAGGCGTTATTGAGGGTTCTATCAGTGTGTACCAGTATTCATTTGTTTAATTAAACCATGTAAAGGTAACACACTCTGCCAATGAGCACCACTGAGCAAAAGTGTGTCTAAGTAATTTAGACATGGCTGAAATCTGATTTCACTCTTTTGGAATGAAAAATATAAATTCCATTTGTACTTCTGTTATTGTCGCATAATTTTATAGTACTTCTTGCCATAAAAAAGAAAAAAAGGAACGGATACGTTTAGATGTTAGCCTGCTCTAAACATTGCTTGCATTTCTTGCATTTGTCTACATTTTCATGTAAGAAAGAAAGATAAATTACATTATAGCAAATACTGTGTTTCCTGCACCTTCATTCACCTGTAAAACTCTGCATGATCTAAAACAATCTTAACTTTATGGCTGCTGCAAGCAAAGCTAGATATATTTTTCAAAAACTTTAGTGTCTGACATATTGTGTATTCTTGTTTAGATGAGAAAGGCCTGCTGTAGAATCACGATATATAAATAAAAGTCATTTGTCAATGTCAAATATTTGCTTTTATTGGCCAAGCTCTTAGCACACCACCCTTACAGAATGAGAAATGGATCCAGCAATGTATACAGAAAAAATAGTAGGTGCAGCCTTCCTACTATTTCCTCTCGCAAGCAACATCAGCACCCCGAAGGCTATAGTCATGACAATATATGCGTTACGTAATTCTGTAGGCCATCCAATGATGAGCCGGAAGACCCTGAGAAAAGGCTGTCCCTATCACAATACAAGTGTACAATGTTGCCCCATGTAGTTTGTAACAATGGAAGGTGTTCGGCTTACCACAGGTAATGTATGAACATGAAGTTAAGCAGTTAATGCACCACATGAGTACATATGTCACCCAGTGTTTAGGTCTGCAGTATAACTAGAGTTCAAAGATCACGTGGAAAGTAAGGGTTACATGGTTAGTGCGTACTGCATGAAACTAAATCCAAGGTCACAATATGACTTGTGATAATGAATGCGGCAAAATTCCTGAGAATTAGCAGAAGCCGTCAAGAGGAAGAACAAAGCTTCTTTATGTATACAGGAAAATAAACAAAAAAGAGATGGCACAGACCTGCTCAGGATGAGCAAAGATGGCAGACAGATCATGAAATATTAGGAGAAAGCATTCTATGAGTATTTTGTTCAATTCTTAACAAAGGATAGAAGTGAAGATTATCATGCTGGAAGGCAGAGTGAGAAAAGCAGTGGGCAGTTTACAAGATAAACTGTGAAGATGCTGAGAGGAAACTGACTTGAAGCAAGGATAAAGTACTGGGACCAGATAGGTGGCCTCCCCACTAGAGTCAGCAGGAATCTAGCCAATGTATTTGCACATCCCTTTAAGGGCATATTTAACATTTATTGGCTACTGCAGAGCTGCTTGTGGATTAGAGGGTGGCAACAACTTTAAATGATGGGAGAGTAGATCAAGAAAAGTGGAAGTAATTACCGTTCTGTTATGTTTACAGCAGCAGTGGAGAATGTCATGGAGAGCATCTTGAGAAAAAGCCCAGTTGTTTCCTAGAGGACAACAATCTCTATGACAACAATGAATACATGTTTATGTGCGGAAGAAGTTGTCAGTCAAATCCGGTCCAAATATATGACTGGATTACAGGACAAACTGACAGGGAAGTACCAAAAGATGGTGTATGGATGGACTTCACCATGGTCTTTGACTTTGTCCTGCACTAGTAGCTAATAGGAAAGCTGGACAGGTTGGAGACAGGACCAAGACTAAAGAAACGTACATCTGCATGGCTGAATTGTAGGGACATAGATATTGTGATTAAGGAATTAAGGTCAGGAATAAGGAAAGTGACTACAGGAGTACTGCAGTAGTCGATCCTGGATCCAATACTACAGTAGTCGATCCTGGATCCAATACTGCAGTAGTCGATCCTGGATCCAATACTGCAGTAGTCGATCCTGGATCCAATACTGCAGTAGTTGATCCTGGATCCAATACTGCTCAGAGTGTTCATTTTCTCCATGTCTTAGGAATAGAGAACCAGATTCTCCTTTTAGTTATATCATCAGCTCATAGGATCCTGGATCCAGTACATTCCAATTTGTTCATTTTGGCCATACCTAGTCAACAGAGACTCCAGGTTGAAAGAGGTGATGCTCCAACTTGGTCCCAGTCATGTCACACCTTAAGTAATATGTGTGATTTTGAAAACCATACAAGGAACATGGCATCAGACTCCTGACAGGAGACCAGAGGAAGATCATCAAAAAGGTGTTTGGGATGAAAGGAAAATATCTGAATATAGGCCAGAGTGACATGATATGGGTGTGCAAGGCCATGTGAGGGAGACATGAAGTAAGACACAAAGGATAGAGGGGGATAACACACAGGAAATAGAATATAGGGAGAATCTACTCCGTGGATATAAGAAAGTAGTTTTCAGTGGAGAGGGATATGGACCAAAGAAACAGACTATCAGAATAGATAGCAAAAGAGGAATCTACAGAAGCATTCAGGAGTGTGTGTGTGTGTATGTGTATGTGTATGTGTGTGTGTGAGACAGTTGGAGAAGGGATGGGGGAAGATGTGAAAAAAAAACGTGAAAGGATGTTTAATAAATTTAAAGGGCAACTTTGATATCAATTTCTGTAATCAAGCAAACATAATGTACTGCAATACTAAAGAACACACGGAACAAATTGGTACAAGTAACTAGGGGCTACACACCCCAACGTCCCCAAGATCAAAGTGTTAGACCAAGGCTCCCTGGAGAGGTGCATGAGGAGATTGAAGTAGCTTTAATATCAGTGAATAAGCTGGATGCACCAAATTCCTAGTTAGGACAATACACTGAGATGACACATTATACTAATATACATAGCATCTACAGATATCTCTGCTAACTCTGCAGTCAGAAAACTGCGACCTTCAGCTTAGACATTGTTGTGTAAATGTAGCATAAAGGGATTTACACTATGAACTCTCCCAGTATATTTTTTCAAAGGATTAAGGGATTTTAATGTCATGGACAGGAAAGCCTCTGTTGTTCTTTCTGAGTAAATTTCACGTTCAGGTGATAAACATCGTTTTAATCTTTGTTGTCTAGCTGAGATTACTCTTCTCAGCATCTGCAAGATACCTCAAGCTACTTCATTGTATAACTTAACAGGTTAGCAGCACTGCAAGCATTTTTTTTTAGTGTACCTGGAAATCTCCTTATTAACACTGTTCCTTTAAGCTATGACATAATTATTTGCTATCCTTATTCTGTATCATTTTTGTTTCAACCTACACAGGTAATCTATGCCTTTCTGTAGGCAGAAAGCTGTACTCATTTAGGGCTGGTTCAGCAAATTAATACTGCCTCTTTGTTTAAAGAGAAAACTTCAGAAAGCTGTATAAAGCGTGATTTTATTTGGAATCTTGATGAATATGTATGTATGACTGCAAAGAAAACTGCAGTTAAAATGATAATGAGAGTTCTGCAAAACAATTATCTTGGCTGGTCTTCTTGAAGTTAAAAATCTATCTATAACCTGGGAATTGCCTATTCATACATTTGTTTAACAGTCAGTGCAGAGTTAGCAAGCCGTTTCCTGTAGCCAGAGCTACAGGGTTTAATTCCTTTTACATCCATTCGCCAACTGTGCAACTCAGAGCAAGTCAACTGATCAGACAAAGTTGCAAGGTCACTCTTGAAAAGGGTCTTTTGTGTATAGTGGGCTTACCTACTTAACAAATGTATATAAAAAACAATAAAACTGGCAGTTCTTGTACATACATTTGCATTGGTCTGAAGGGCTTACTCTACATATCAGAAGACAGGAAGGGACCCAACCATACACCACATCTAAGAATCCAACCTCTGGTGCAGGACAAAATAGATGGCTCAGCTCGAACAAGGAGATGCGTTTATTATAAAAAAACACGTAAAAGCACGTTTAACAACTGAACAAACACAGGTTAAGCGCTTTCATCTGCCATATTACAGACTTCTTCAGAACCATATTTGCAAAATAACTGATAGTTTATATACTTAAATACTTGATTAGGCGCCAAAAAGCACTTCATCACTTTTTAAAGACAAACTTCATATGTTCCTGTGCATATATAAATATAGTAAAAACATGATTTATACATATAAATGTGAATATAAACGCAACACATATATTTTTACATGTGATGTAATACTAAAACAAGTTGATTTTATGCACACGCTACTACTATCAAGTGTATAACTAATCTAAAATGAGAAAAGGTTTTATACTAATATATTCATTAATACCAGGGGAGCTGGTGGCATCCATTAACATCTGCCATTTACTTTCTTTTGATGCTAATAAAGCTTTCCAATTCCCCCCTTGTATTAAACTATCCACTTGATCTATAATCGAAAACTTAAAATAGTGAAGATCTCCTTTAACACTCATATGTTTGTATAAGGCGTTGTTTTTATCCTGCACCTGAATCTTATATAGATGCTCGTATATGCGCTTCTTAAACTGTCTCTCAGTTTTCCCTATATAGAATGCAGGACAGGCACAACAAGTAGCCAGATAAACTACTTGTTTAGAGTTACAATTGCCTGCCCTGCATCTAACCGTTGTTCTATTAATATCTTCTAATTTAATGTAAGCTGCTTCATTAATGACTCTGCATTGTTTACAAGAACCACATTTCCTAGTTCCTGTATACCTCCTTTCTGGATTATTAGTCGCTTGTTCAAGTAATCTTTTTATGTTGGGTGCAGTTTTATATACAAAATTTGGATAACTTCCCAATGTTTCCCCCACATTCTCCATAACAGTAATCAATTCCCAATGACGCTTAACTATCTCCTTGACATATTGTACAAATGGAGTGTACATCAAAACACATACTCTATTGTTTTCCCCACGTGCCAAGGCTTTATTATTAATATTGTTATTCATATTGGGTGACCTGCCCAATAAGGGTTGGTATTTAATACCCCAATATTCGTAAACATAGTTAACTACATCTTTCAATAATGTCTGTGGGTAACCTCTTTTCTCAAACATGTTATATATAAATTGTATCTCTTTTTCCATAATTTCCTTAGTAGAAGACATACGTGCAGCTCAAATACACTGCCCTTTGAATACATTTTTAAACACATATGAAGGATGATTACTGTTAAATTCAATATGATCATTGGAAAATGTTGTTTTCCTATGGATTCTAGATGTAAATCCTCCATTAGTTAGACTAATAAAGGGGACTAAATATGGAATGCCTTCATCACTGGTAGTATATGTAAATTTGAGAAAATCAGTTGTACCATTTATATAATCAACAAATGAACTAATGGACTCTTTGGTACCTTTCCATAAAATAAAAATATCATCCAAATAACGGGTATAAAAAAACAATATCAGAATAATATATACTTTTAAACAAAAATTCAGTCTCCCATTCTACCATGACAAGGTTTGCAAAAATGGGGGCACAAGAAGCCCCCATTGCAACACCTTTATTCTGTTTGAAAAATTCTCCTTGGAAAAATATATAATTATGATCAAGTACTAATCCCATCATATCTGTTACTAAACAAATTTTGTCCCAACTCATATTAGAATATTTTCTTAAACTATTACTGAAAAATTCTAATCCAATTTCTTTAGGTATACACGAAAATAAATCTATAACATCTATAGTTATAAATGTAAGTCCTTGATTCCACAAATTCGGAATCAATTTACTCAAAATATTCCAAGAATCCTTCGTAATATAGGTTAATTTCTCATATACGTGTTTTGTCCATCTGTCTATAACAACACCAATGTTATACGTTTTGGATTTTGAACCCGATATAATAGGTCTGAAGGGAGGATTAATGATACTCTTATGTACCTTAGGTATACCTATAATATTGGCCAAAATTGGATATTCCACTTTCATAAAGGAATATACTTCATAAGTAACTCTGTTGTCTATTAAGTATTCCTCTAATGCTAGGTCTATCCTCTTGTAACCTATATTGATTTCATTGATAGAAACTACATCATAATTTCCTGATGTGTATAGTATGTTGTGTATAGCTATATTATAATCAAATGTACTATACAAAACAATACCCCCCCCTTATCTGGTTTCATTATACGTATTTCCTTGTTCCTAATTATTTTGTTCAAACATGCCCTTTCATTGAAAGTTAGATTATCCTTAAAGGCATTTTTATACATACTTTTAGTTTTAATATTTTTATTTAACCAATAAATATCTTTACATACCATCTTCTCGTAATTAGCTATTTGTGCATTCATATTAGGGATGTATGAACTTTTCTTTCTTAAATCTTGTTGTATTACACCCTTACCACTTCCATCCTGTTGATCAAATTGTAAGGCTAGATTTAGCCTTCTGCAGTATAATTTAATTTCTTTAATACAATCAACTAAATTGAGACCAATATTAGGAATATATTTCATTCCTTTACTAAATAATGTGAAAAATTCTCGGGAAATTTCCACCTCTGTATAATTGAATTCATTGAATCCATTAAAAGTGGCTAACATGTTTTTTCTTTTTCCAAACTCATTCTCACTGCCTTCATGTATTCCATATATATTATTCGTGGCAACATTACGTACAACTAACTGATAATCTGTTGATGCTCTACTTATATTTGATGTATTAGTCTCCAAATACTCAGCTTTGGGAATCTCCGGAGTCAGAAAATCATAGCATTGTTCATAATTGGTTATCGTTGTCTCCTGTTCCACTGTGTGTACTGTTTTTTCGGAGCTGGATAGAATCTGCCTCCCTGAAAATTCATGTCCTTACTCATTAACAACGTCTTTTTTGCCCAAATATTTGTTGCTATTCTGTTTAATACAAGGGCTTGAAGCTATTTTGTTGACAGTACCTTTTATATGTGCATCTTGCACCTTCTATTTCTATAACTCTGATGTCTATCAGTCTCAAACGCTGATCTATCCTGTGGCCAAATATACACTCTATTAACATGATATGCTTCTAAATCTCGCTCTATCTTTCTATTTTTTCTATCATAAATATTTTTTGCTTTATTGTCTGCTATATGAAACTGCTTATGATATAAATCCTTCCATTGATCAAACAGTACATCATTTACAATGTCATGATTCAATTTTTCCACTTCCCTGACTAAAACAGATAGCTTTCCATCATTCACTTTCATCAACATTCTCATATATTCATAACCAAAACCATCAAACATTTGATTAAATTCATTGATAATACCTATATTATAATCAACCCTCAACGGTAGTTTATAAAATCTTAGTCCCTTTGGGACTATATGTAATTCTATACACTTTGCTAAATAGGCATTGTCTATTTTTACATTCTTAATAACCAATAATTTCTTTCCTAAGGTAAAAATCATTTATTTTATGGAATCCATCACGGTACTGGGACCTCTCCGATTATCGACTTGATGTTGTTCATCACCATTTAAAAACTCATATTCATCACTTAAAAATTGATAAGTTACATCATGAGCATTGTTACTCAATGTTTTACCATTAAAGTCATTAACAACGTCTTTTTTGCCCAAATATTTGTTGCTATTCTGTTTAATACAAGGGCTTGAAGCTATTTTGTTGACAGTACCTTTTATATGTGCATCTTGCACCTTCGTAATCGCGGAATAAGTCCTCAACGTGCTCCCGTACGCTTCGCTTCATCCCTGGTGTGAAATAAACTAAAATCAAATGTGAACTCTTTATCCGGTGACAAAATAGTGTTCACATTTCAAAATTCAATTGAATCCTGTAGCGACTGCACACCATCATTGCTACCGCACGCTTGTCCATTTGGGATGTCAATCTGCGTGCTAATGTCATTTCCTGTTTATGTACATATGTGCGTTTACCAGAAGAATTAGATTGCAATCCTGGTTTAGATAAACTTATAGACGGTTTAGGTGAAATGATAGTTTGTCCAACCAAATTAATCAGTCTAGTGACCTCTGCTTGTAAGTTGGTTACTTCCATCCGAAGTTGAATGAAATCCTCCCTGTTCAATGAAGCTGGTGCCTCATCTGAAGTGCCTGCCATACCAGCAATACGACAACAAAAATCAAGTAATAGCAGAATAAAATCAGAATTCAACCTCTGGTGCAGGACAATCTACACCACATCTACTTATTTCATCCATTCTCCAGTTCCTGCTTTATCTTATCTAGAGACATGGGTGAGCTAGAGACAATCCTGACACTCAGGTAGACAGCGAGCTCTGGATGGGATAACAATCTCTTGGACTTACTTTTACTTTATTTTCATTTGTTACCTTGATAATCTGCCTGTTTTCTCAGCAAAGGTCTGGGTCAAACATGACAGTACATGCACAGAGATAACACAGGCAGGATATAAGTTTGCTCAGATAAAATGTAGAACAGTTAAAAAATGATAACATCTGTAGCCAAATGTTTTTTCACAGTGATAATATAAGTGACACATAATAGTTATATTTTCAGATGGCGCCATCAGGAATAATATATCCAGCTAAATAAGTTCCAGGGGGCATACAGGAGATGACATCAAAGGTTGTATTTATGAGGGAGACGTGAGGGTCCTGGGAACAGCAGACTATTTGTGAGAAGGAAAGGAAAAGAAATGAAAGACCTACATACTTTAAAGTGGAAATGAACATAGTGTCATAACAGTAAATGGTATGCCATGCTCATTAATGAAATGGAGAGGAACCAAGGAATACTGTCAAGTCATTAAAGCAACTGCTACACACTAACCGCTGAAGGAGCCATTTTGATGAGGTCCGAAGGTGGCCAGAAGAGCAGGGGTTGTGCACTTCTACCTGGAAAGTAGTCAGCAGAGCAGAGAACACTTTTGAAAAGGAACGCTGAACAGATGCAATGGTACCAGCTGGTCTTTTCAAAGGGTTACTTTTCCTTTCCACTGGGAGAATACTATCAGCATGGATGATGCTCATGTAATAATTCCACGTGGCCAAAACATACATTTGGGAAGGTGGTCACAATGAGTTGGGGTTGTCTTTGCCTAGATGTACAATGACCTTACAGGTGACTGTATTAAATCTGAGTGTAGGGGCCTTGCCATCTTACAGGAAAACATTCATCCTCAAAAGTCAATCAACTGATTTTTTTTCTTTTAATCAGTTTGCAAACCTGCCTTTCTTGCATGGTTATGGAGCCTTTGACACTTACTGATATTTAATAACACCACTTTTAGGTGGTCTGCACAATATGATTATGTCATAAACAAGGTCAGATAAATTATTTGAAACTAGGGGGAGTTAAAGAAGTTTCTAAGATTTTTCTCTGCCTCACCTTCATTACCCTATGAAATACTTTCTAAAAGGTTTCCTAGAAAGTGGAGCAGAAGACATCCTATGAAATACTTTCTAAAAGGTTTCCTAGAAAGTAGGGCAGAAGACATCTGACATGTAGGCTGGTACACTCCTCTAACCATCTGCTTGTTGTTCTTCCATAGCTGTTAGCAAATATGCAACATAGCCACATGTGTATAGCGCCTAGCACTAAAGAGGGGTGCTGCAAATATTGTACAATGCATGAAAGTTACTCTGATTAAGATTCTTATATGTAGCTGAGGAGAAGAAGCCCACTCCTTACTTCTCCAACCCATTTGGAAATGTATCTGGACGTATCTGGGACCCCTGACCTTTATGATTTATAATACATTATATGGTTAAAGCAATATTGTGTGTGTGTGTGTGTGTGTGTGTGTGTGTGTGTGTGTGTGTGTCTGTGACACAGTTGGAGAAGGGATGGGGAAAGATGTGAAGAAAAACGTGAAAGAATGTTTAATAAATTTAAAGGGCAACTGTGATATCAATTTCTGTAATCAAGCAAACATAATGTACTGCAATACTAAAGAACACACGGAACAAATTGGTACAAGTAACTAGGGGCTACACACCCCAACGTCCCCAAGATCAAAGTGTTAGACCAAGGCTCCCTGGAGAGGTGCATGAGGAGATTGAAGTAGCTTTAATATCAGTGAATAAGCTGGATGCACCAAATTCCTAGTTAGGACAATACACTGAGATGACACATTATACTAATATACATAGCATCTACAGATATCTCTGCTAACTCTGCAGTCAGAAAACTGCAACCTTCAGCTTAGACGTTGTTGTGTAAATGTAGCATAAAGGGATTTACACTATGAACTCTCCCAGTATAATTTTTCAAAGGATTAAGGGATTGTAATGTTATGGACAGAATAGCCTCTGTTGTTCTGAGTAAATTTCAAGTTTAGGTGATAAACATTCATTATCCTATGAAATACTTTCCAAAAAGGTTTCCTAGAAAGTGGAGCAGAAGACATCTGACATGTAGGCTGGCACACTCTTCTAACCATCTGCTTGTTCTTTTTCCATAGCTGTAATAAAATACGCAGCATACCCACATTTGTATAGTGCCTAGCATTAAAGAGGGATGCTGCAAATATTGTGCAATGCATGAAAGTTACTCTGATTAAGATTCTCATATGTAGCTGGGGAGAAGAAGCCCACTCCTTACTTCTCCACCCCATTTGGAAATGTATCTGGACGTATCTGGGACCCCTGACCTTTATGATTCAAAATACATTATACGGTTAAAGCAATATTGTGTGTGTGTGTGTGTGTGTGTGTGTGTGTGTGTGTGTGTGTGTGTGTGTGTGTGTGTGTGTGTGTGTGTGTGTGTGTGTACAGGCACCCATGCACGCACGCACACACACGCACACACACACGGACACACACACACACACACACACACACACACCGATAGATGGAGTGATAAATAGAAAAAGAGAGAAAGATACATATATAAACTGGCAAAGAAAACTGAACTATCAGACTGCTAATTTCATGTACATCAAATTTGTTCTATCACATGGCAGTAAATTAGTACAGCCCACCTAGACCTCACATTCAGTTAAAGATCCCTTCTGTGTCACAGACTTCAAAATTCAGCAAACTGCTGCATTTTGAAAAGTCATTTAGCAGAGGAAAACTCTATGTTCCCCACAAAAATTAAATCAATATATAACAATGAAAACATGCACATTTGACTCAAATACTTTACTGAACATGGACAAAAATAATAATAACAATGATCAGGAACAGTAAAGGTCATGAAAAATGAAAAAAAATAACTGCTTGAGTGAAATGAAAGCATAAACTTCACAAACAGAAAATGAAGCAGTGTGGAAAAGCCAATATGAATAGTGTGAAGAAATAATTGTCAGTCCTCTTAGCTACAATAAACAAAAATCAGAAAGTCAACCAACAAACAGACACACACACACACACACACACACACACACACACACACACACACACACACGGGCGCGCGTGCACGCACACACATGCGCACACACATAGTAGAAAGTCCTTCCTAGATATTGACCTAATAGGTAAATTTGAAGATACAACACTTAAACAATAATGCTCGACAGGGTGTGTGTTATTTTGTAAAAAACACCTGCCTAGGGGCATTTACACACTTGGAAGGACATTACTGACACAATAACACAAACCCTGGAGGGCATTATTGCACTTGGAGAATGGGCTGTCTGTAAAATTGTTGTGTTTTACTTATTTATATATTTTTTATTACTATATTATTTTTATATATTTTTGATGTAAAATAGTTTTTCCGCCTAATGTTTCAAAGTTGCTGTAGTATATGTCAATGGTGTTGGAAGAAGCATTTTTACTTCCAAAATATATATAATTTTTAAAAATATATATAGATATTTGCTTTAGATTTTGGACCCTTACTGCTAAAGTGTGGTTTCTTGCCAGTCATTGGGGATTGAAGTCACTAAATCATTACATACTTTTAACTTTTTGACTTTATTTCCTTCCTTCCGAAAATTCAAGTTAACACAAATCCTGTTATTTAACTTATTTTGTGAGTTTTATAAAAACAACATTTAAAATCTGTTCCCCCTTTATTTCAGGCTTTATCAAGATTTCTTGAGCTAAAATATAAGGTTGTGAGGCATGTAAATCTGCTGCTGCTACTGGTCCATCGATCTCAGACTCTCCCATTCTCTCTCTCTCTCACACACACACACACACACACACACACACACACACACACACACACACACACACACACACACACACACACACGCACACACGCACACACGCACACACACACGCACACGCACACACGCACACACACACACACGCATACACGCACACACACACACACACACACACACGCATGCACGCACATGCATGCACATGCATGCACACACATGCACTTCAGAAAATGCATGCTAACACAATTCCTACTATTCAAGCAACTTTGTGATTTTAACAGTATGTTCTTGTTTTGAACTTTTGTTTCTAAATCCAGATAACTTGATCTAAGAGGTGAGCGGTACATAAACCTCCTCAATGCTGCTGCTGTCAGTGCTTGGTCTCTCTCACTCTCTACTCTCTCTCGCTCTCTCTCTCACTCACACACAGCTCACTTTCATGCAAGCAAGCAAGCATTCACACACACATATAGACACAAACATAAACACCCACAAACAGAAACATACCCACACACACACACACACACACACACACACACACACACACACACACACACACACACACACACACACACACACACACACACACACACACACACCAAGATGTAAAACAGTTTATCCCCTAATGTTTGAAAGTCTGCACAGGACATATAGTTGTTATTGTAGGAAGTATTTTTATATCCAAAAATAAAAGTTATGTAAATAAATAATTTATACCATCTGTTCAATGAATGCATGAAGATTTGCGCACTTGCACACGCACACATATGCGCGCGTACACGGACAAATGCAAAGAGTCCGACACACAGACTCACATACACATATACAAAAACTCTGGCAGAAACACAAAAACACACAAACAGACACGGACACACAGAGTCTTGCACACTGATACTTTGTTTTTCCTGAATGGTTCAAATCTGAGTCAGACAAACATATAGACTTCAACCAAAGTAATGTAGATGACACTACTATGGTTAACATCCATGTACTTGATCTCTTTTATGGTAGCTAGTTCAACTCCTAATAACGTCTACGACTCCTACTAGGATTGCTGTTTTTTTAGCTCATTGACTGTTGTTATTAAAAAAAGAAAGAACAGGAGCAGCTCACAGCAGTGCAAGCAGCCCTTCGGTTTTTTGAAGCCGTAGGAAATGAACAGAAAACAAATGGCAACTGGAGGAAAAGGTTTGAGTCGTGGTGTTTAGATTTTGTGCCACAAATAGGTGCACTTGTGTTCTCTGGGCTCTACCTGTAAATTAATCCCCTATTTTGGAACACCAAGTAACTAATTGATATTTCTTATTTTCTGAAACATTTTTTTTCTAATATAGCTATAAAACTCACATAAAATTTGCCATAAAAATGTAGTTAAATAAATGCAACAAGCACACCAGCAACTGAAAGAGCTAATAGAATGATTGGACGAGTGTTAACGCTTGCCAATATGTCAAGTTACCACCAAAATGATTATTCCTGTGAATATTTTGAATCTATGCTACCTGGAGAACAATGTACGTGTTTGTGATTTACTTAGCTATGAATATTTGTACCTCCTCATCTGGACTGACTCACCTGGCAGTCCTCAGCTATGCAGGCAGGAAAGCAATTGCTTGTACATCTGACTAGAAATCTGTGGTTCAGGTTTTGCTTGGTTCCAAACTGTATATATGATTTCCTGTTGCAATGTTCATAGTTCTTATGTATCTGCAGTTATTCTGATTACCTCACACAAATGAGTTTCACTTTATATGGAAAATTAATGATTTTATGTTAAATTTAAGCTAAATCTAAAAAGGTTTACTGTCTCACAAAGTTAATAGTACACGCAGGACTGTTGCAGAGCTGTTGTGACGTTCTGACATCTGGTTAAAAATACAAATGCACAATAGCACACAACGGGTTGGCAAAACAATCCCTTAAACAGCTACTCTGGAAATTTCATGCATTTAAAAAGTTATAAGCCTGCAGAATAATCAATTACTAACAACAGGTGGTTAAAGATAAATGACAAAACACATCATTATTTCTACAGAAATTTCTAAACGTGAAATTCAGACTACAAAAAATATATTGCTGCTCATTTTATAACTGCAGTAAGGCATCATGCAGTGTGCATGAAACACATATCACCATAACCTCAAGGATCATAAGGCATTCATCTTTGGGATCATGCCTTTCTTTACATGTGTGTGTGTGTGTGTGTGCGCTTTTGCACATTTTTTCAACTCATGTCTGCTAAAGCGCGTCTGTTGTCGACTATGATTCAGACCATCTAAACAACTCTTTCAGTGTAAATGAGATACTGGTGCTTAATCAGTGGATTTTTAATTGGAACAGGATTTGTTTATCATGTTTAGTTGGGTCTATATTACATAATCGAAGAGACACTTCTTTGAATTTGTAATCATCGACCCCTAAACAATGAAATGCGAAAACCACGAATGGCCAAAACCAAGAAATTTTTCCTAGGGAAAAAATTTGCGGGGCCATAGAAACAAGACAAACACTTCAAATGTAATTTAAGTGGAGGGCTCCACCCACCACACCCCTGACACAGGGGCTCTGCCCTCCACACACCCCTAACTAAATACACCAACTCCAAGATCGCTCTACATTGGGGTAACGTGTAAACTCTGTGAATGGCCAACTGAATTTTTTTCCCCAGGAAAAAATTTGCGGTTTTGTCCGTTCGCGGTTTTCCTGTTTCGGTGTTTAGGGGTCGATGATTACATAGTCAAAGAAGCGTCTTTTTGATTATGTACTATAGACCCTGTTTAATTCAATCCTAGTTTGCATCAAATAGCAATAAACTTTGAGTGTGAGATCATGCAAATTTCCCCTTACCTCCCACAATTGTGGAGTGTCAGTTAGTGTATTTGCAAATTAAGTGATGTAGTGCTTGCAGCATGCCCCTGAAAAAGCAATTTTCTTTTATGACATTTTTTCATTATTTTAAGCATTTTATTTCATAAACTAGAACAATTATGATAAAAATTGTGAGCATAAAATTTTTACCTAACAAAAGTATGCACAAACCCCAAAAGAAACAGCAGAGCTGAATCCTGACTATATCCATTGTTAGTCCCATTACAAGGGCAACTACCTTGTAACAGAAACCGATGCCTAACTCAGGAGACTAACTTTACCCTTCATCTAAGCAAGGGATGATTCATTTCTGTGCTTGGTTTTGCTTGCCTGCGGAACCGTTTGAACCATATAAGCAGATGTCATCCTGTTAAACAGTGTCAGCTATTTAATATCCCCATAACTGCTCATCTTCAGCATACACCCCAGTTTGCTGAGATACTCGTATCTATTTTACTCTGTTTGATAATTTGTAGTTCATCTC
The DNA here is from genome assembly GCF_019279795.1 of Protopterus annectens. Lineage (NCBI taxonomy): Eukaryota > Metazoa > Chordata > Ceratodontiformes > Protopteridae > Protopterus > Protopterus annectens. Next base: position 1,051,464,565 of record NC_056737.1, on the reverse strand, counting down.
TGGTACCAATGCGTTTGTGGAAACTATGCTATAAGAAGGATTTTCTCTCCCAGATGGGGATTTTTTGGGGATTGTAGGAATGTCGATATTAGTGATGCATTCCAATAGAACTGAATTTCTGACTGGTGTCTAATGCAACTAGAACTACAAAGAAACTAAAAGTCTGGGAGAATGAAGTCCATTATATTAAATAAATTTAAAATGATCTAAAGCAAATGTAAACGTAGCATAATTGGGTTGACTGCTACCTCATAATACTTGGCACTGTGGTTCACTTCTCAGGTGGGGTGCCTTATGTATAGTCTGCATATCCGACCTGTAACTACAAGTTTTGTCTGGGGTCTCCACTTTAGTTTCCTGCCACATCAGACAGGAATGCTGACAAGTGAATTTCTGGTGCACATGTTGACATCAGTTTGCAACTGAGTGCATGCCCTAGGTTTGATCCATGTACATCTAGGAATGGTTGCCAGCTTTACATTCACTGCATACTTGAATAGGTGAAAAATCTCCCACAAAACTAAATAGGATAAATGACTAGTAAATAAACCACAAAAATATTGTCAGTACTAAAAGGGCATTAATAGAGACAGAAGGCGTCGCAATGTGAGCGAGAAAACAATATTTTTTTTCTCTTAAAATATGGCTTTGAATTTCAATATTAAAAGGACACTTGATAAATTTTCACTTTTATGTTGATACTGTCAGGGATTAGTTTCAGCTTTTTTCAGGTTAACCTTCTATCAATAATTAATCAAAAGCAGAAAATGTTAATGAAACACATTTAGAGAGGTGATAATTAATAGGAAAAAGTCATTTCACAACCAGTTTTAGGTAGGTATTTAATAACTGGCAATGAGCTCTGTCCTTTAATTCTTCATACAAGGACCTCACATTAGACTTTTAGCACCGGCATTGCTTATATTTTAGTATTTTAGTGTCTAAGTTAATATCTCAAAAAGTTATCACTCAATTTTTTTTCAAACTAAAGGGCTAAGTATTGCCTGTATCCTAATAATAATTTATATTATACAGACATCATTAAATGTGGCACTTAACAAGGTGAATGCCAAAGGAATCTGCATAATATTTTGCATATTATCCAATCTTTCTGTTACATGATACTCAGACATGTAAGGGTAAAGGAATACAAGAACAGCAGGATTCTAATTTAAATACAGAATAAAATGCTTCTAAGTATGGGAAGAATAAAGACAATAAGAAAATAGTTTTGTCAAATGCTGAGCAGAATTAAGTTGAAGACGTTCAGTACTTAAAAAACTGGAATGCTGTACATTTTCTTTTTAAACCATTAATATAGATAGATAGACATAGATATATACATAAAAAGAGTATGTGTGTGTGTGTGTGTAGGTGTGCGCACGTGTGTGTGTTTGTGTGTAGGCGTGTGCATGCACGTGGGCACGCGAGTGTGTGTGTGTATGTGTGTGTGTGTGGAGGCGTTTGTGTGTGTGTGTGTGTGTGTGTGTGTGTGTGTGTGTGTGTGTGTGTGTGTGTGTGTGTGTGTGTGTGTGTGCCCGTGATACCAGCTAGATAAATAATCGACACTAAGTAGTGACATCACAAAACGAACATTTCTGAGAAATGTGTGTCACGCTCAAAACTGTAACACCTTAGAGCATTTTCCTGATTCTAAGACACAGAATTCTTAGAGTTAAAACATATACCTAGCAGGGGGTTCAGTCTGCCACATCAGGGGATGCAGACCCTCCTTCAGAAATTCTTTAACTGTGTTACAGCAACTTTCAATTGTTAGTGTTACACTGATATTATTTCACTTGGTTATCACACTTCAGAGAGATGCTTGCATATGGCTAAAACTTTTGTTATGGAGTGATTTATATAAATATATCCACGTCCATCTATTTTGTGATAACCTGCCGTTACCTTCGACAAGCTTGATGGGATTTTAGAGTCTATCCCTCCAACCATTTGTTTCAAGACATTGAAACTCTTTCTGGGCAGTTGCCGATGTATCACAAAATACATACTCTCACTTATATGCTACACACAGACCCACAGGTAATGCAGCCACACACATATTTTATGCATTTCCAATTTGCATTTTCTTAGTTAAATCTATATTTTTGATAACTTAATTTTTAATATCTGCTGTCTATAATACAGTAAAAGCAACATTATCCTTTGTGTATACGCTTGGAGCCTCAATAAACTGGGTATAAACAGACTACCTGCATCTAAATGACCTGCAAAGTTACCTCTTTAGAAAGAGAAGATAGTACATATTTTCTAACTTTAATTGAATAAGGTGTTTAAGATAATTTATGGAAAAAATGTATGTCTTCTGTTCTTTGTCTTTAATATATCACTTTTCTGGCATTTTATTAAATCAGAGATAGCAGTCGGATAGATATGCATGCTGTATGTACTTAATGTAAGAATAAATACCGCAAAAAGACTGTGCAATGCAGGAAGCAACACTATCCACATCCCTCAGTATGGAGGACTATGCCTCACCCACCCCGAAACTCTAAATGTATTAATGCTATGGTTGCTGTGTAACTGAAAACTTATATTGCACAAGTAATAATGTACAGCCAAGCAGTTAGTTTATACATAGTAGGTTCATAGAACAGTGTCATTACCACTCATGTGTCCCCGCTGTTTAGCTGTTATCTTCCTGTGACTTTATATCTGTGTGTGTTCATGTGCATGTGTGTGTAAAATGTCACATGAGGCCATTCCTGATACAGAACTGTATACAGACCATATACATAGTTTAATATTTGGTCACTACTATGTAGTTCTGTTAGGCATGCTTCTGATCTTGGCATGTCATAGCATGCTCATCCCTTGCAGGACTGTATACAGAGTGCAGCAGTTGCCATGTCCTAACTGTCTAAGGTGATTCACCTGCTCCACTGTGTTCCTCATTTCTGTTGCTACCGCCATACATGTCTTCATTGTCTGAATTTAGTGGTATGTGTATATCTCTACATTATTACACCACTTAGCAAACACTCCAAGAAAGACCCAGCAAACCTAAAGTCTTTATTGTGTAATACCTTAAACCACCTGTAGTAGGGACCCATGGGATGTATGCCAATGACTCTTTAAGGACACACCAGTGCTTCAGTTTTTTACTCTTTGGTTGGGATTTTATTAGAGATAGCTTGAAGACATCCTAATGTTATAAACGTCAGGCTTATTTTAAGCTCTGTGTTTCTAAATTATGGCCAAACAATCCACTTATGATGTACTGACATGCTTAGAAAATTGGCAACATTTAACACTTCTACATCTGGTAAAGTTTAGTTGTATTAGCCTAAATGCACCAGTAAGGGCCTAAAAAAGTAAAAGTATAGAGTCATGGGCATTCAGAAGCCATGTAACTGAAACACTGCTGTGTCCTTAAGGGGTCAGTTGCATATATCCCATGATTCTCCATTACAGGAGGTTTTAGGTTTGCTGGGTGTTTCTTTGAGTTTTTACTAAGTAGTTTGTTTGTGTCACTTGTTTATTCTTTGGTTTGGATACCATTTTATACCACCTCCAGCAACAAATGAAAACAGTTGCTAGGTTCATAGATTGATACTAGGCTAATTATCATGGGGGTGTATTAAGCCTAGCCACACTTTCCAAATGTATATGACAGGTCTTGATACCCTGGGGTTGCTTATGGGGTATATGCAGACTTGGGCATTGATAGTCAAGCATTCACAGCCTGCCTCTGTTTACTAAAGACATAGGTGCCAGACCAGGGGTAAATTTTTGATTCGCTATCCAATGGTCCAAGTTACGCTTGAAATGGTCTACAGGCAAACTTTGCTCAACAGTGATGTGAAGCTTGTTCCAGAGAAGAAGTCTCTACCTGTCCCCCTGGTGTGTCAATTCTAGCTTCTCTCACTTCTCAAAATAAATAAAGTTTTCCAAAAAACTGTACAGCATGGCATACATGGCAAGCCATATATTTCAGACATTTACTGATGACCTTGCGGAGCTGCAAGGGGCAATGAAGGTGAGTGTTGGACCTTTGACATTAAATGCAAGATATTTTTTTGCTCCCTTCTCACCACTGGCCCAGATGGAACAATCAGGATTAAGCTAGCAGTGTTAATGTTGTTTGCAGTGGTATTCTATTCTCCCTGGTTTAATTTCTCCAAGTCTTTGAGGTTTCTAATACCATGATGGGAAGGGACCCCATTTGTAAGTCAGGGCACAATTAGAGTTCATGAAATTAATATTAGTTCAGACTAATATTAGTTCATACTTTTGGCTCAGTTCAGAACACACAGTCAGAGTGGAAAGTTGGAGGAGACTTTCTTGCAATCTTTTCTCTTGTAAAAGGAGAAACAGTACTATTGAGCCATGCCTTGTTACATGGATATCAACCATGTGGCCAATCTTTTCAAGGAATTATTTTTAAAATGTCATCTTTGTAGAGGAAGACAACTACCACTACTCCTAGAAGACTGTGTGAACCATAAATACAACAGGTAGGTGCTGGGTATTACAGAGCCACTTCCCATTGTCAGAGACTTCAGGAAAGGAAGTTCAAGAAGTCGATCGAGGAAAGGGCAATTACAGCAGTTACAATGGCCAGTGGACAATACCCTGAAGGATTCTTTTATTTCCACCATCTAGCCCAACCCAGCCCACCCCATTGAAAGCCTTGCACAGAAAAGGTACCGCTACTTGCTTTTTACAGCCATCTAAAGCAGTCAAATTATCATTTATAAAAACTCTTACATGAAACAACAAGGAAACAATGTCAATTTCTACTCCCTTAATGTTATCTGTATTGAGTTTTAGGTGATTACGCTGTAAATTACCACTCAGGGATTCCGCAGCACTGGCAGTTCACAGTATGCCTCCCCCAACAAATCCTGTAGCTACATTCAAGGAATATTGTAAAACAAAACCGTTAGATAATCCTTGGCCATTACCTTCCCTGAAAAGTGAAACCTGATTGTTTCTGCAATCTCGTGGCCTGGTCGGACCCCGCTCCACTCACCTCGTTCTGCTTGGCTCATTCCACTCCCCTACCTTGCCCCTATTTCCCACCTACCCTCACTATAAATTAATTTATTCTAACCCCTCATCACCTGACCTTCACTCACACATATCACCTACTCAACATCATATACTAATCGACACTCTATTCACCACTCCCAACCTCAACTTACACACAATATCCACTAGCCACACCACCTCAAATACCTTACAACCTCATCACCCAACAGCCATCATCCTAGCATCTCTACCTTACAGCATGCAAACTACACTAGCATCTCTCTCATTAGCCCTCACAACACTAGCCTATATCACATCCATACAAACTAACTTACCTCTAGACAACACCACATTCCATACAACACATTTCCACACCCACAAAAACTCACACAAACTTCTCAATCAACCCCACAATTCTTAATCTACATTTTATATACACAGCATTAGCATACCAAGATGCAGCATTAGAAAAACCTCACATAGATCCAACATAGAAATAACACACATAACCAAACATTTACTCTCAACCATAAAGAGACTACTAATCACCCAAACCCAGGTCCACTCAAAACCAAACATATATCTGACCTACTAATTCTTAATATCAACATAAGAAATATTTCTAATAAGATACCTCAACTGCATGCATTTATAACCCATTACACACCTGACATACTGACCAACACAGAGACATGGCTAAAGCCTAGCATCCAAAATGAAGAATTCCTCCCCACAGGATATAATATCCTAAGACTGGACAGAGTAGGCAGTAAAGGAGGTGGAGTCACCATTCTCTTTAAAAGCACACAACCTCCAACTCCTTCAAACCCCTTTACCTAAATTTCATAATGCCGAAACCCTTTTTTCAGTCCTATGCTTAAACAAAACAAAAAACAAAACAAAAAAAATCAACATTCTCTGCTGCTACATTCCTCCAGGAAATAATTCTCAAATAATAGAGGAAATCTTACAGTGGACAAAAGATAATCTACCACAACAAACTATACTACTATGTGACCTAAATACTGACTGGACAACCTGTAACTCCAATAACCCCACTAACCACATTAATCTCTATGGGTTCCCTAAACTCATTCAAGAATCCACTACAACAGATAAAGGATCACAAAAACAATCCATTCTGGATTGTGTACTGTCAATTACCCCAAACAAAACTACCAGACAGGTTGTCTAGCAGATGGGTCTCAGTAACCACCTCCCCACATTCCTACTATGTAAATGCACTAACCTATCCAAGCCCATAGTTCATAGACTAATACGAGATGATCGAAACCTAAAGCCTTATAACCTCAACACTGTTCTAAGCCATTGTAACTGGGAACCACTACAAACCCTTGGATTAGACCAGGTAGTTGACTACTTTAATAGTACTTTTATCAACATCCTTAGCAGACTCACCCCTACTAGGAAAGTTTGAGTGAAAGCCAACTATGCAGCTTGGCTAAGCAGAGAATCTAGAGACCTACTAAAATGCAGGGATAAAGCTTGGAAAATCTGGGAAAGGGAAAATACCACCTGTTCCGTACAAAACTTTCAACAGCTTAGAAATCAGGCCAAGGAACAAACCGAACAGGATAAAGAGAACTACTTCCTAGGGGCCCAAAGCAAATACTCAAAAAAAAAAAAACACAAAAATTCTGGCAGTCTATCAACTCCTTACTAAATCCAGGCAAAACCACTACTCCATCCCCAAACTCCACCAACAATACCATGGATATAGCCACTTCATTTAATCACCACTTTACAGAATCCATCCTGGCATTATCCAGCCAAAAATAGCCCTTCATGCACCCCAACCAATCATTCAGAAAACATTCTCCCCTTTACTCTATCACCAGTCCCCACCTCTACAATTAAAAAGCTCCTTCTAAAACTAAAACCCACCACACTTGCAGCAGATAACTTACCTGATAACTTCATAAAAATGGCTGCTGAATCTATATCTCACTCTGTTTCCATCCTTATCAACCGCTCCATACAGGAATCCCATATCCCAAAACTCTGGAAAGTTTCATATATCATTCCTCTTCACAAAGGCGGGAACTCTTATGATTTTTCAAACTTCAGACCCATCGCCATTCTACCCCCCCTATATAAACTTCTAGAGAAGTGTCTCCACTTCCAAATCATGAACTTCCTGAAAGCACATCAACTCCTGTCCACCACACAACATGGCTTCCACCCAGATCATAGCACAACCACTGCTCTTCTCTCATTCACTAATCTAGTTCACCAACACAGGAACAACAATAGCTCTACATCTGCTATTTTTTTGGATCTCTCCAAAGCATTTGACATGGTCTCACACACCATTCTGCTGGATTCTCTAGCCTCACTATCCTTTGCCCCATCTACTATAGCCTGGTTCAGAAACTACTTATCTGACATACAACAATCGGTCCAATGGCAAGGTATACTGTCTCGTCAACTTCCTACCACCATAGGTGTCCCTCTAGGCTCAATACTGGGCCCACTTCTCTTTTCTATCTTCACCAATAACCTACATAGCTCAACCTAGCATGCCACACATTCAATATGCAGATGATTTGACTTTGATCTGCACTGCCCCATCTCCAGCCATTCTGCAACAACTCACCCAGGAAACCTTTAAATGTGTAGAAAAATGGATTTCTGACATCCAACTCATCCTAAACCCCAATAAAACTAAATTACTACTATTTACCCCTAACAAATCAAAAACTTCTTCCATGCCCTTCAGCATCCCCTCTAAAAATGGCACTATCATTTTCCCTTCTGACCATACCAAACTTCTTGGCACTGAAATTGACAATAATATTCACTTCGATGTCCATATCTCACAAACCATCAAAAAGATTACCAAATAAATGGGCATACTATATAAGCACAAAAACTTTCTCTCAGACCAAGCAAGAGTCACCCTAGCCTAGACTCACCTATTACCCACACTAATGCATGCAGCACCAATTTTCACCCATATAAGAAAAATAGACCTAGACAAACTAGAATCATACTACAATAATATCGCCAAGTTTGCTAAAAAAAAAAAACACCTCCAGAACACATCACTGTGTTGCTCTAAGGGACCTAACCTGGCTAGAACTACCTCAACTATTTAATTACCACCAGCTAGTCACTGTCTACAACATTCTTAAATACCACGACAAAACCCCATCACTAACTCAACTACTTACCCACTACACAGGAAATCACCTTCTCTAATTTAGCGGCAAATCTCTCCTCTGTATCACTAGGGCAAAAAAAAACTGAAGGAAAAGCGCTATATTCCCACACCATTGCTAGAAACTGGAATTGCCTTCCCCCTTCGCTGACCACTGGCTCCACCACCTCGCACTACAAAAACTCCCCCACAAATCACATCTGACTACGGCTATGTCCTTGTATTACCTATCAAATCACATCTGATGAATACTTGGCTATGAACATGCATTACTTATCAAATAACATCTGATGAGTGCATGGCTATGTCCTCGTATTACTTATCAAATCACATCTGATGACTAAATGGCTATGTCCTTGTATTACTTATCAAATCACATCTGCCGAGTACCTGGCTGTGTCCGTGTATTACTTATCAAATCACATCTGATGAGTACCTGGCTGTGTCCTTGTATTACTTTACAAATTACATCTGAGGAGTACCTGGCTATGCCCTTGTATTACTTTTCAAATCACATCTGATGAGTACCTGGCTATGTCCTTGTATTACTTATCAAATCACACCTGCTGAATACCTGGCTATATCCTTGTATTACTTATCAAATCACATCTGATAAGTACCTAGCTATGTCCTTGTATTACTTATCAAATCACATCTGATGAAAACCTGGCCATGTCCTTGTATTACCTTTCAAATCACATCTAATGAATACCAGGCTATGTCCTTGTATTACTTATCAAATCACTTCTGATGAGTACCTGGCTATGTCCTTGTATTACTTATTAAATCACATCTGATGAATACCTGGTTATGTCGTTGTATTACTTATTAAATCACATCTGATGAATACCTGGTTATGTCCTTGTATTACTTATCAAATCAAATCTGATGAGTACCTGGCTATGTCCTTGTATTACTTATCAAATCACATCTGATGAATACCTGGCTATGTCCTTGTATTACTTATCAAATCACATCAGATGAATACCGAGCTATGACCTTGTACTACTTATCAAACCACATCTGATGAATACCCGGCTATGTCCTTGCATTACTTATCAAATCACATCTGAGGAGTACCTGGCTATGTCCTTGTATTACTTATCAAATCACATCTGCTGAGTACCTGGCTGTGTCTGTGTATTCCTTATCAATATCACATCTGATGAGTACCTGGCTATGTTCTTGTATTACTTATCAAATCACATCTGATAAATACCTGGCTCTGTCCTTGCACTACTTATCAAATCTCATCTGATGAGTACCTGGCTATGTCCTCGTATTATCAAATCACATCTGATGAGTACCTGGCTATATCCTTGTATTACTTATAAAATCACATCTGATGAACACCTGGCTATGTCCTTGTATTACTTAGCAAATCACATCTGATAAATACCTGGCTATGTCCTTGTATTACTTAGCAAATCACATCTGATGAATACCTGGCTTTGTCCTTGTATTTTTTTTTATCAAATCACATCTGATGAGTACCTGGCTATGTTCTTGTATTACTTATCAAATCAAATCTGATGAATACCTGGCTTTGTCCTTGTATTTTTTTTTATCAAATCACATCTGATGAGTACCTGGCTATGTTCTTGTATTACTTATCAAATCAAATCTGATGAATACCTGACTATTATTACTTATCAAATCACATCTGATGAGTACCTGGCTGTGTCCTTGTATTACTTATCAAATCACATCTGATGAATACCTGGCTATGTCCTTGTATTACTTAGCAAATCACATCTGATGAATACCTGGCTTTGTCCTTGTATTTTTTTTTATCAAATCACATCTGATGAGTACCTGGCTATGTTCTTGTATTACTTATCAAATCAAATCTGATGAGTACCTGGCTGTGTCCTTGTATTACTTATCAAATCACATCTGATGAATACCTGGCTGTGTCCTTGTATTACTTATCAAATCACATCTCATGAATACCTGGCTGTGTCCTTGTATTACTTATCAAATCACATCTGATGAATACCTAGCTGTGTCCTTGTATTACTTATCAAATCACATCTGATGAATACCTGGCTATGTCCTTGTATTAAATAAATAGCAAATCACATCTAACGAGTATCTGGCTATGTCCTTGTATTACTTATCAAATCAAATCTGACGAATACCTGGCTATGTCCTTGTATTACTTATCAAATCACATCTGACGAATACCTGGCTATGTCCTTGTATTACTTATCAAATCACATCTGATGAATACCTGGCTGTGTCCTTGTATTACTTATCAAATCACATCTGATGAATACCTGGCTATGTCCTTGTATTACTTAGCAAATCATATCTGATAAATACCTGGCTATGTCCTTGTATTACTTAGCAAATCACATCTGATGAATACCTGGCTATGTTCTTGTATTACTTATCAAATCAAATCTGATGAATACCTGACTATTATTACTTATCAAATCACATCTGATGAGTACCTGGCTGTGTCCTTGTATTACTTATCAAATCACATCTGATGAATACCTGGCTATGTCCTTGTATTACTTATCAAATCACATCTGATGAATACCTGGCTATGTCCTTGTATTACTTATCAAATCACATCTGATAAATACCTGGCTATGTCCTTGTATTACTTATCAAATCACATCTGATGAATACCTGGCTATGTCCTTGTATTACATAAATAGCAAATCACATCTGACGAGTATCTGGCTATGTCCTTGTATTACTTATCAAATCACATCTGACAAATACCTGGCTATGTCCTTGTATTACTTATCAAATCACATCTGACGAATACCTGGCTATGTCCTTGTATTACTTATCAAATCACATCTGATGAATACCTGGCTATGTCCTTGTATTACTTATCAAATCACATCTGATGAATACCTGGCTGTGTCCTTGTATTACTTATCAAATCACATCTGATGAATACCTGGCTATGTCCTTGTATTACTTAGCAAATCACATCTGATAAATACCTGGCTATGTCCTTGTATTACTTAGCAAATCACATCTGATGGATTCCTGGCTATGTCCTTGTATTACTTATCAAATCACATCTGAGGAGTACCTGGCTATGTCCTTGTATTACTTTTCAAATCACATCTGATGAGTAACTGGCTATGTCCTCATATTACTTATCAAATCACATCTGATGAATACCTGGTTATGTCCTTGTATTACTTATCAAATCACATCTGATGAGTACCTGGCTATGTCCTTGTATTACTTATCAAATCATATCTGATGAATACCCGGCTATGTCCTTGTATTATTTATCAAATCACATCTGATGAATACCCGGCTATGTCCTTGTATTACTTATCAAATCACATCTGATGAATACCCGGCTATGTCCTTGTATTACTTATCAAATCACATCTGATGAGTACCTGGCTATGTCCTTGTATTACTTTTCAAATCACATCTGATGAGTAACTGGCTATGTCCTCGTATTATTTATCAAATCACATCTGATGAATACCTGGTTATGTCCTTGTATTACTTATCAAATCACATCTGATGAATACCTGGTTATGTCCTTGTATTACTTATCAAATCACATCTGATGAATACCTGGCTATGTCCTTTTATTAATTAGCAAATCACATCTGATGAGTACCTGGCTATGTCCTTGTATTACTTATCAAATCACATCGGATGAATACCTGGCTATGTCCTTGTATTACTTATCAAATCACATCTGATGAGTACCTGGCTATGTCCTTGTATTACTTATCAAATCACATCTGCCGAGTACCTGGCTTTGTCCTTGTATTACTTATCAAATCACATCTGATGAATACCTGGCTCTGTCCTTGCATTACTTATCAAATCACATCTGATGAATACCTGGCTATATCCTTGTATTACTTATTAAATCACATCTGATGAATACCTGGCTATGTCCTTGTATTACTTTTCAAGTCACATCTGATGAGTACCTGGCTATGTTCTTGTTTTACTTATCAAATCACATCTGATGAATACCCGGCTATGTCCTTTTATTACTTATCAAATCACTTCTGATGAATACCTGGCTATGTTCTTGTTTTACTTATCAAATCACATCTGATGAATACCTGGCTATGTCCATGTATTACTTATCAAATCACATCTGATGAGTACCTGGCTATGTCCTCGTATTACTTATCAAATCACATCTGATGAGTACCTGGCTATGTCCTTTTATTACTTAGCAAATCACATCTGATGAGTACCTGGCTATGTTCTTGTATTACTTAGCAAATCACATCTGACGAATACCTGGCTGTATCCTTGTATTACTTATCAAATCACATCTGATGAATACCTGGCTTTGTCCTTGTATTTTTTTTATCAAATCACTTCTGATGAATACCTGGCTATGTTCTTGTTTTACTTATCAAATCACATCTGATGAATACCTGGCTATGTCCTCGTATTACTTATCAAATCACATCTGATGAGTACCTGGCTATGTCCTTTTATTACTTAGCAAATCACATCTGATGAGTACCTGGCTATGTTCTTGTATTACTTAGCAAATCACATCTGACGAATACCTGGCTGTATCCTTGTATTACTTATCAAATCACATCTGATGAATACCTGGCTTTGTCCTTGTATTTTTTTTATCAAATCACTTCTGATGAATACCTGGCTATGTTCTTGTTTTACTTATCAAATCACATCTGATGAATACCTGGCTATGTCCTTGTATTACTTATCAAATCACATCTGATGAGTACCTGGCTATGTCCTTGTATTACTTATCAAATCACATCTGATGAGTACCTGGCTATGTCCTCGTATTACTTATCAAATCACATCTGATGAGTACCTGGCTATGTTCTTGTATTACTTAGCAAATCACATCTGACGAATACCTGGCTGTATCCTTGTATTACTTATCAAATCACATCTGATGAATACCTAGCTGTGTCCTTGTATTACTTATCAAATCACATCTGATGAATACCCGGCTATGTCCTTGTATTACTTATCAAATCACATCTGATGAATACCTAGCTGTGTCCTTGTATTACTTATCAAATCACATCTGATGAATACCTGGCTATGTCCTTGTATTACTTATCAAATCACATCTGATGAATCACATCTGATGAGTACCTGGCTATGTTTTTGTATTACTTATCAAATCACATCTGATGAATACCTAGCTGTGTCCTTGTATTACTTATCAAATCACATCTGATGAGTACCTGGCTATGTCCTTGTATTACTTATCAAATCACATCTGATGAATACCTGGCTATGTCCTTGTATTACTTATCAAATCACATCTGATAAATACCTGGCTATGTCCTTGTATTACTTATCAAATCACATCTGATTAATACCTGGCTATGCCCTTGTATTACATATCAAATCACATCTGATGAATACCTGGCTATGTCCTTGTATTACTTATCAAATGACATCTGATAAATACCTGGCTATGTCCTTGTATTACTTAGCAAATCACATCTGATTAATACCTGGCTATGCCCTTGTATTACATATCAAATCACATCTGATGAATACCTGGCTATGTCCTTGTATTACTTATCAAATCACTTCTGATGAATACCTGGCTATGTCCTGGCTATGTCCTTGTATTACTTATCAAATGACATCTGATAAATACCTGGCTATGTCCTTGTATTACTTAGCAAATCACATCTGATTAATACCTGGCTATGCCCTTATATTACATATCAAATCACATCTGATGAATACCTGGCTATGTCCTTGTATTACTTTTCCAATCACATCTGATGAGTACCTGGCTATGTCCTTGTATTACGTATCCAATCACATCTGATGAATACCTGGCTATGTCCTTGTATTACTTATCAAATGACATCTCATGAGTACCTGGCTATGTCCTTGTATTACTTATCAAATTACATCTTATGAGTACCTGGCTATGTCCTTGTATTACTTATCAAATCACATCTGATGAATATCTGGCAATGTCCTTGTATTACTTATCAAATCACATCTGATGAATACCTGGCATTGTCCTTGTATTACTTATCAAATCACATCTGATGAATACCTGGCTATGTCCTTGTATTACTTATCAAATCACATCTGATGAGTACCTGGCTATGTCCTTGTATTACTTATCAAATCACATCTGATGAGTACCTGGCTATGTCCTTGTATTACTTATCAAATCACATCTGATTAGTACCTGGCTATGTCCTTGTATTACTTATCAAATCACATCTGATGAGGACCTGGCTATGTCCTTGTATTACTTATCAAATCACATCTGATGAACACCTGGCTATGTCCTTGTATTACTTATCAAATCACATCTGATGAGTACCTGGCTATGTCCTTGTATTACTTATCAAATCACATCTGATGAGTACCTGGCTGTGTCCTTGTATTACTTATCAAATCACATCTGATGAGTACCTCGCTATGTCCTTGTATTACTTATCAAATCACACCTGATGAGTACCTGGCTGTGTCCTTGTATTACTTAAACTTAAGCTTTCCTATTTTTTCTCCTGATATCTATTCAGCAATACCAAGTTAGTCACTGTAATCCTCTATGGGACTAAAGCCTAACCTGTAAGTAGCTCCTAATCCCTACTGTTTTGTAACTTCTCTGACTGCTGAGAAGTGCCTTGTCTGCTTGCATTTTTAATGTGAAAATCTGATTGTTTTGTTGTATCACGTATGCTATTTGTACTACTCTGTATAAAAATATTTTCCTGTTGTTTAACTTGTACTAGTCTGTATAAAAATATTTTTCTCTTGTTTAACAATGTGACGCTTTTCTCCCCTGGCATGTAAATGGACCTGGTCCAGTCGGAATTTCCCAGTTAACAAATGTAAAATAAATAAATAAAATAAAAGACTAACAGTGCCCTTCTTAGCACCCTCAGTGTAATGAGAATTACCTCCTCTGTAATTCATACAGCCTTACATGTATTGGTAGCATATTTAAGTACGCTTCTAAGTTATTTTTTATTACACTTGCTTCTAGTACTATTGGAACTGGCTGTGTATCTTTCTTCCACATTGCTCTCATTTCTGATTGCAACTCCTGATATTTTCTGACTTTCTGTTTCTCTGTACATAAGACACTGTAATCACTGGGTGTAGCAATTTCAATGATAAATTTTACTTTTATTTTTTTTTTTCATGAACTATTATACCTGGTTTTCTCTCATCTATTTTTTCAACTGTTGGCAATGGGTGATCCCATGTGAAAACGTCATCATTCTCTGCACTGCTTTGTGCTTCATGTTTCCAGTGCTTCTCAGCTGTAGCTACACTGTAGTGTTTGCACAAGTATTATCCTTAAGTAGTTTGTAGCTAATGGACCATCGGCCAAGCACAGCAGCCTATGTGAGCAGCTGACCACAATACTGACCACAGTATTAACAGATGCTGATGAAGAGGGGCATTGATGAAGCCTGGAGGAAGGTAACACATAGTCAGGAATTCACCATTAAGATTTGAAGAATTATCCTTTCTGTTATGACTTATTGACTTAGCTCATGTGCATGGATTAGCTCTGTGTCAGTCACATACAGACACACACAAACTGTCACGCACGTTCACAGACGCACTCACACACACTCAGACACATACACACACACACCCACACACACACACACCCACACTTTTACTGGACCAGAGGGGGTAAAAAAAAAGTTAATTTTTTGAAGGATTTATTTGAAGAGAACAAGGGTAACTAAGATGGAAAGGAAAATGCTAAGTGGAAAAAGTCTTTCATAATTATGAAGTGCATGGACTGTGCTCTTTACACTCAGATATTCAGAAAAAGACAAACCAGTTAAGCACCACAATGACGCACGATCCAACCTTAACAAATGTTAAGCACTCACTGCAAAAGTTATTAAGGTTAGGTTCCATGCTAGGTGGTAAAATCTGCCTGTACTGACTAGCAAATGACAGCAGCAGAACAAAACATTGGTTTCTGCCTGCTGTCCATACCTTCAATAAGTCCCTAACTTTCCCCTTCTGGTAAAAAAAAAAAAAAAACTTGAGAGTTGCTAGAATAACAGGTGCATGCTTGCCTCCATAATCTAAAGAATGTGAATGCTGAAACGCAAATGCATTTCATTGTTTAGTGACTTCAAGTCACAGTGGTTGGCCCGAAAAACACATAATTTAAAAGGAACAGACCATAAATATGAACCACTAATCCGGATGTCCTGTGAAAATCTAGACAGTTGAGAGGTATGCAGGTGAATGTAAATTTAACAGTTTGCATCACATTCCCTCTCTAACAGTGCTCACTAAGTGTTTTACAGCTTTGAAAACTGGAAAAACCCGTAGCGATTTTTTTCCCCTTTGACTAGTAGTACACGAAGCAGATAAAGCCCTGTGCGCTACAACGAATAACGATCTCATAGTCATAGCCCCTTATTAT
The DNA here is from genome assembly GCF_019279795.1 of Protopterus annectens. Lineage (NCBI taxonomy): Eukaryota > Metazoa > Chordata > Ceratodontiformes > Protopteridae > Protopterus > Protopterus annectens. The sequence continues at coordinate 1,051,447,997 of NC_056737.1, read as the reverse complement.
GTGTTCTTGACATGGATACCAAGATTCACCTGTCAAGATTGAAATTTCTTGACATCCATGTCTCAAACACATAATAATGTAATTATGATCAGATACAAGAATGTGGTTATGATCGGAAATGTGATTGTAATTCTTTATGTCTAGCTAGCGTTGTTACAACCGGAGACATGATCACAATTCTATGTCTGGCACAATACTGATAGAATAGAAACAGGATGGCTTATGTATGGTGCGATAAGGGTGTATGGAAAACAGTATATAATTTAATGTACCACTTGATCTTTTCTTAATTTTGTTTTGCTGGTAGCAAAATACATAGTGCTGATATGACACTCTTGAAGAATCAGGTTAGAGGATTTGATTACTATTAAAACAGTAAGTACTTCTAATATTTATTAAAATGTATAAAGGCTTAGGAAATGCTGAGTATGAAAATGTACTCCTTTAGCAGTTGAATTTATTTTAATAAAAAGGCTCTTCCTATAGTATGTGCCGTTTTTATACATTCCTTTCATGTTTGGAAATTACATTAGAAGTAAAGTGTAACAGAAAAGAAATGGAGCAGATATGAGGTGTATTAACATGGAAGGGAAAACAAATGAGACTGTGTGATCATGTGATCAAAGGAGGAAGTAGTGAAACATGAGATGGAGAGTATGGCTGAACATAGAGGAAAGGGAGGAAGTCGAAAACGACAAATAAGGAAAGAGAAAAGGTAAAGAACAGGATATGTAGTAGGAAAGGGGAAAAAAGGAAAACCATTTAACAAGAGTCAGAGGAAAAAAAAAAAAAAATCTTGCTTTTTTCCCACTTTCTGAAAGTTAAGAAAGTTCAGTTACAGATTTGTTGTTCTGAACTGTTTGGAAGTTTCTAGAAGGCCAGTGCTTGCTTGGGCTAAAGGGAAGTCACTGTGTTCACCAGTGGGAGTGGTTAACACTGAACAGCCTGCCTGTCCCGTTACTACCTAGAAGCTCTAGTTTTATTGGCCATTTTGGGTCAATTCTAAACTCCTTGATCTCTCTCTCTTAAAACCCGGCTGCCTCGTGGTTTTGGCATCTTTTCAGGCTTGTTAGTTGTTGCTGAAGCACCTACCAAGGGGAGAAAACGGATCCTGGAAACTATCGCCCCATAAGCCTGACTAGTCTGGTCTGTAAAGCTATGGAGCGTATTATCATGGAACTCATAAACAAAGACATTGGGAGCCTCCAGACACTGGACCCTACCAATTCGGCTTTGTTAAGGGCAGATCTTGCCTCTTAAACCTAGTTGATTTCTTTGAAACAGTTACCAAAGCCATAGATAAGGGTAAGGTAGTCCACACAGCCTACCTGGACCTCGCAAAAGCCTTCGACACAATACCCCACTCGGGCATCATAAATAAGCTTACCAGCTTAAATATCAACCCCTATATGACAAGATGGGTTGCAAACTGGCTCAGAGATAGAACCCACATGGTCAGAATCGCAGGTGCCATGTCCGAATCCAAACCAGTTACAAGTGGCGTCCCACAGGGCTCAGTCCTGGGACCTCTCTTGTTCGGTATATACTTCTCTTAGGTTCAGGCTAACACGGGGGGATTATGGCTGACAAAGTTCGCAGATGACTGCAAACTGGGGGCCATAATCGAATCTCCAGCTGACACAAGCATCCTCCAAAAGGGTCTCACAGAGACGGATGCTTGGTGCCAGAGCCACGGCCTCAAGCTAAATGCTAAAAAGTGCATAGTCATCCCCTTTGGGAAAAACAAGGTGCCCACAAATTACCACATAGGTGGTAATCCATTAAGTACGGAAGAAGTAATTAGAGATTTGGGGACCAACATTGATAGTAATCTCTCCTTTGATAATCACATTGCCAAAGTGGTTAGAAAGACCTTCTATATAGCCCACCTTATCATGAAAGGGTTCGCAGCTAGATCAAGAGAGGTCATTGTGCCCCTCTACTCGTCACTCATCAGGCCCATAAGTGAATACAATGCCCCTTTTGGGATGTACCTTACCTGACACCTGCAGCAACTGGAGAGACCCCAAAAGTACCTCACCAAGAGGATCATGGGCTACAAACAGATGTCCTATGCAGCTCGACTAAAGAAACTCCAGCTCTACTCAGTTGCTTACCGCCTACTCAGAGGCGATCTATGCCTGACGTACAAAGCCATGTCAAACCCAGAATTAATGGACATGCTCCACCTCAAAAAATCCAAGTCCCTTAGAGCTACATGCTCCAGGGACCTAAACCTCAGCACAAAAATAAATAGGACATGCTGTAAGGACAGATTCATTTCCCAGAGTCTCCCCTCACTCTGGAATAGAATCCCAATTCATGTTAGATATAGCCCCTCGCTGACCATCTTCAAGCGAAATCTGGACGCGTGGATGGGAAATCGCAAATTCACCCCTGGGATCTCTTCTGTGTCCCTGCTAGACAGAGGCACAGTAAACTAATCTTAGAAGGGTACCTTGTGTGACCTACTTACAGAGGCACAGTAGGCTAATCTAATAGGGAGGCGGAAGCCAATACACTCTGGCTAGGCTTATAAATGCCCTAGGGCAGATAGCCTAGTATCTACCTATGAACCTATGAATGTGATTAGGGTCTGTCAGCAGGTCTGTAGAGCTATACAGTACAACTGAATACAAGAGGAAAAAGTAAGGTATGTGAAAGTATTGTGACATGCAGGAAAATTAGGACTTGCCCCATGCACTGTTTACTGGGAAAAGGCTCATCCAGACTCTGCTAGACTTTGCTGTGAAGGGAGGGTTAGTTTGCTTTTATTTTTTGTATTTGTATTCATTTATTGCCTTTCTATATTTTGAATACTGTGATTTGTTTTCTTTACCTTGTGTTTTACTTGCATTCTGCTTTAACAGCATATTAAAACTTCAAAAGAGACCACAGCTCTCTCTCTTCTGAGTCAGGCATAATTTTTTCCCCACCCTCCCACTCAGTTACAGTTGTCTTGTTAAATACCACTGTCTTTCTAGTTGCCTGCCTCTTATGTTAATCTGACCATATATCTCATTTCCTCTCTACTTTCACTGGCTTGTGTGACTAATCACAAAATCATCATTTTTGAAATCCCTCCCCTTCAACAATTTAAATTTATTGGCCATCCTACTGTATTCCATAGTACCAGAATACAGAAGTGACCACCCCTTTCAATCCATCTTGCTGTTTTAAAAATAGTAACTCTCCACTAAACCTTAACTTTTTAAACAGGTAAAACTTAAGTTACCTACTTTCACATCTAACTTCTCTAGTGCACACACTGCAGTGTGCATTTTTTTTCATCTTACCATTAAGCATCCCTGTGACTAGCACTTTCTCTAATACCTGCTGGAAAGCACTAGGAAGCCTTAAACTGATACAATCACTCAACTCTCTTGTTAATAAGGAGAAATTAATAGTAGGCACTAAACAGCCTATAATTGCAAAGTACCTTGCTAAGGTAAGGGAAAACAGCTCCTGTACTTTACAAAAAAGCACCAAACCAGGCATGTCCAAGGGTCAGCTTCCGGTGATTTCTCCTGTCCACCTGGTGAATCTGGGCATACTGGGGCAATGCAGCCCCATCCAGCCTCATGTACACAGACAACCCTCTCCTCCTACCACCCAACACTACAACCTGTGAGAGATGCACTTACATAGCCAAAATGGAAGCAATGCTCTCTCCACCCAAGATTGTGCTAGACAGTCAAGAGGAGAAGGTTAACACCCACACTACACCTCAAGCAACACATAGCCCTTCTAAACCCACACCACCAACACCCACACATAGCAACACTAAATCCACATATGCAGAGGCCCTTAACTGTAACCTGCCCAAGCAACAAGGACCTCTGAAGCTGAAACGCAAACAAACACCAATCACAACCAAAGTGTCACATAGTTCACAACACCAGTGTGCCACCCAGCAATAGCCCCTAAGGAAAGACAATGTACCTAACACTTTAGTCATAGGTGACTCTATAGTCCGGCACACTGATGTCCCTCTCACTAGGTTGAACAAGGAGAAAATTACAGTCAGCTGCCTGTCGGGTGCCAGGATCTGCCACATAACGCATGCACTCTAGTCACTCCACAACAAGTACAAATATGACTCTGTCATTGTCCATGTTGGAGTAAATGACTTGAGACATACCTCCCTGGACTACATGAAAAGAGACATGGAAGAGCTCTCGGATCATGTGGCCCAGGCAGGTATGACCCTAGCCCTGAGCAGCATCCTGCCTTCGCCCAGAGTGATACCACAATATAAGGACAAAATGATTGACTTCAACAATTGGCTAAGCTTCTGGTGTCATTCAAAGGGGATCAAGTATCTGTCTGCCTGGGATGACATGATTGACAGACCACGATGCTTTGCCAGAGATGGTCTGCACTTGTCCCCCCTGGGATTCAGGTTACTGGCTAAGGCTCTTGCAACCCCTATAGTGCCTTTTTTAGGCAAAGTTCAAAGGACAAAACCACCACCATAACAGGTACAAGCAAGCAAAATCTGAAGGTAATGCTACTCAATGCTAGAAGTCTAAAACTCAAAATGCACTCTCTCAAGGCACTCCTAAAAATGGAGAACATCGATATCTGTGCAGTAACTGAGACCTGGTTCAAGGCTCCAGAGAGCACCCCTGCAATACCAGGCTACAACTCTTACCACACTTTTCGACCACCAAACCAGGACCGAAACACTAAAGGTGGAAGAGTGTCAATATTCACCAAGGATATTCACACCACCAGGCTAGTTGCCCAACACAATGCATCTGAAATTCTCCAGGTGCAACTAACACTAGGTAAGACTGCAATCCAAATTGTAGCTTGCTACAGATCCCCCACCATACCCCAAGATTCTCACTACAGCTTTCTAAACATACTGGAAAATATTAAGATAGAACCAAACACCCTAATACTGTGTGATTTTAACTACCCTGCCATTAACTGGGAAAACTACTCCTGTACCAACACCTTTGCCCAACGGCTCTTGGAATTCATAAATTCCAACGTCCTGGATCAACTAATCCATAGTCCCACCAGGGGATCCAATATTCTAGACCTGGTCATTACCAACATGGGAAATCGATGCTCCAAACCTATGGTCACCCCCTCGTTAGTCAGGTCTGACCATAAGCTAATTACCCTTAACATCCAGATCCCACCCCCACTCCCCAGTAAGGAAACCTCCATAAAAAACTTCTCCAAAGATAACTTCATACTACTCAAATCAGAAGTGACAAACTTCATGACACCCATGCAGATGGGATCTGAAAGTTCAAGTGCTGAATCCTACACTAAGGCACTGTACGAGCACATCCACTCATGCATGAATCGTGCCATCCCAAATAGAACCAAGGTGCTCTCATCCAAAAAAAGGAAGCCAATCTGGTGGTCCCCTGCCATAAACAAACTTTACAACAAAAGAAAGAAACTGTTGCAGAAAAGAGGAAAATCCCAGAATGCAAAAAACTCCCTTACAAGCCTCAGTAAGAAACTGAGATCCCTCATAAAATCCTCCAAAGCTAGTTACGAAAATAAAATTGCCAAATATTCCAAAGACAACCACAATGCATTCTATAACTATGTCAAGAATCTAAATGGCAATGCTCAGATCTGCTCTGAGCTAAAACAGAATGGCATTAAACATACTGATCCCAAGGATATTGCCAATATCCTGGCAGATCGATTCAGTGCCAACTTCACCCCCCTCTCACCCCCTAAATGGCCCATCTCAATACCGGAAGATTGCCAAATTCTGGTAATAATAGCCACACAGGTAAAAAACGCACTCTCCAAAGCTAAGAATACAGCATCCATGGGACCAGATGACATCCCGGGCTGTGTACTACATGAACTACAAAATGAACTGGCACCTCCCCTAAGTGTCATGTTTAATCATAGCCTCACCTCAGGATTCGTGCCCACTGAGTGGTGCACAGCTACAGTTATCCCACTCCACAAGGGGGGATCCACCTTGGATCCTGGAAACTACCGTACCATCAGTCTGACAAGCCTTATCTGCAAGGCCATGGAGCGTATTATCATGGAACTTATAAACAAAGACATTGGCAAACTTCAAACACTGGACCCCACCCAGTTTGGGTTCGTGAAGGGCCGATCTTGTCTCCTGAACCTGATTGACTTCTTCGAATCAGTTTCCAGAGCCATGGACAAGGATAAGGTGGTCCACACAGCCTATCTAGACCTTGCCAAGGCCTTTGACACCATCCCCTACTCTGGAATCATAGATAAACTTACTAAACTAGGCATTAATCCCTACATCACCCAATGGGTTGCTAACTGGCTTACTGAAAGAACCCACACTGTAAAAGTAGCCGATTCCAAATCCAGCTCCAGACAAGTAACAAGTGGAGTACCTCAGGGTTCAGTCCTGGGACCGCTCTTGTTTGGCATTTACTTCTCTGAAGTACAGGCCAACACTAAGGGACTCTGGCTAACAAAGTTCGCAGATGACTGCAAACTGGGAGACATTATTGAATCCCCAAATGGTGTGGATACTCTACAAAAGGGCCTTACAGAAACAGATGCTTGGTGCCAGAGCCATGGGCTCAAGCTCAATGCCAAGAAATGTATAGTTATCCCCTTTGGGAAAAAACATGTATCTGTGAATTACCATATAGGTGGCAGTACACTAAACACCGAAAGTGTGATAAGAGACTTAGGGACACAGGTGGATAGTGGTCTCACCTTCGATAACCACATCGCCACAACAGTCAGGAAATCCTTCTATGTGGCACACCTCATCACTAAGGGCTTTTCATCCAGAAAAAGGAGGTCATTGTCCCACTGTACTCATCCCTCATTAGACCCATTATAGAATACAACGACCAGTTTGGTATGTACCTCTCAAGACATCTGCAACAACTGGAAAGGCCGCAGAAATACCTCACTAAAAGAATCACAGGCCTAAAGCAGATGCCCTATGCTGACCGCCTTAAAAAACTCCAGCTATACTCTGTCGCATATCATCTACTCAGAGGCGATCTCTGCTTAACATACAAGGCCATGTCAAACCCAGAGCTGTTGGACATGCTACACTTAATAAATCCCAATCCCTCAGAGCCACACGCTCCAGGGATCTAAACCTTGTCATCACAATAAACAAAACATGCTGGAGGGATAGGTTCCTGACCCAGAGACTCCCCAGACTCTGGAATAGATTGCCCATACATGTCAAGCAGAGTGCCTCTCTGGCCCTCTTCAAAAGGAACCTTGATGATTGGATGGGAGAAAGGAAATTCACCCCGGGGATCATGTCAGTTGCCCTGCTAGACAGAGGTCCAGGGAAGTAAATAGTGTGGGAAGAAATAGCCAGGGAATTGTTATGGCTAGGCTTGTATAGGCCCTAGGGCTGATAGCCTAGTACCAACCTATGAAGATGGTACTTATGCAAAAAACCTGACCCAGTTCATCACCTTGGTATTTCCTATGTAATGCAGAGTAGGTTACCAACAGGAGAAGTAAGATTGTTAGAGATACAGACAAAAAGATGTTTCAGACAGTAACCAAGAAAACCACAAAGAAGAAACTAAGTATAAACTATATAAAGTACACAACATGCACAGAAGACAGTTTACTCTCTCTCTCTCTTACACACACACACACACACACACACACACACACACACACACACACACACACACACACACACACACACACACACACACACACACGCATGCACGCATGCGCACAAGCACTCACAAACACATGCGCACACACACACTCACGCACACACGCATGCACACACGCACCCACACAAGCACACACACATGCACACACACACACGCAAACAGACGCACACGGACACACACTCTGGTTATATAGTGTAAGGTGGTAAGTGACAGAGAGAAAAGGGAGCTGTACTTCAAATACAAAAGGCGCACAATAATTCTTTGGGCTCCAAAAAGAACTGCTTATGTGTCCCTTGAAACTGGGCTGGGCCTGCAGGGCCTGACATTGCTCACAGTGGTTCTCTTCACAAAGCTGGATTCATGAAGAAGCCTGTGGATTATAAATGTTTTAATCAAACGTCTGACAGTGAAACTCTGGAAAAGTTGTACAGGAGAAAATAGTAAAGTTACTGAAACTAGTCTGATGGGTAACAAAATTTATTTATTTTATTTTATTTAACATTTGTTGACCGGAAAAGTCCGACTAGGCTACACAGAGCCTATTTTCAGCGGAGGCCCTGGGAGAAATGCTCCAGTAATTCACATGGCTAAAGTCCTGCCTCTCAGCTTGAGATAGTTCTAGGATGGAATGACCTCCAAAGGAGACACTGGCACTTTAGCAGATCTGGCATTTGTAGGCATTAGCAAGATATATGCCACCATGTGTCACAAGAGACTGGTGATAAAAATCAATAGGTACTGAGGAAGGCCCAAAATGGCAATCTGAATATGGACCTGTCTGACTTTAAGGAATCAAAAGTTACTGATCAGTGGGTGTCTAGAGATACACTAATAAACAGTGGGTTGTCAAAGAATCTGATACTAATTAGTAGTCCTGTTTAATTAACTGGTGGCAAAAACACCACCATTGTCAGTGAACAATATAGGAACTACCTACTTACTGATAAAATCAATATTAGTAGATTAGCTAAAGATAAGGGGCTGACTGGACAGACTAGCCACTAAAAGCTGGAGTCGGTCACACTGTGAGAAGATAAATAATACTTTAGGTTTAAATGTTAAAATATTCACACCAGTGAGAGTTATCAATGGCCAGCATAAATATTGTGGAGTGGAAGAGATGACATGCTATTCCAGGGGTATGATACTCTGTTTGGGTTTAGATGGGAAACTTAGATGGTGCTTAGTATTTTACTCTGTTGTCCATTTCATTTAAGAAAAAAAATATTCTGCTTTAATTCTGTTGTTCCATTGCACTTTTGTTAGCCATAGTATAAATTGGATTCAGACCGAATGAATCCAGTTCTGTTTGGGAACTGAGCACTAAAAATCAGGACATCTTCTTTTAGAGACCCCCTCCCCAAGTATAAGACAGTGGCAGGAGTGTACAGTAGCAATAGGACTATCTAATTGAAAGTTATTGGTTCAGGGCTCAGTTTGAATGTTTTCATTGGTTTCTTTGTATTAGCTGCTTTGCTCTTGTTTGCATGTAGCACACCATCATGCACCACCGCACGAAGGGGCAACTCTTGGCGATTATAGACACAAAAGCACCAACAGAGGTTTTTCCTCTTAGAAGCGGCTGCTATATAGCACAGTAGTTCTTAAACAGTTCTCAGTTGTTCAGTGAACCATCCAGCAGTAATTTTATCTCTTACCTATCAACATCAGACCCTATGGATCCCTTTTCTTATAGACCTCCTACTGTACACCCCATAGATTAGTCCTCCTAAAATAGTCTCCTACCAGATTCCCCATCATTTTTTTTCTTATCTGTGGAGATAACCAGTTTCAAACTTTGCATTATGGACTGCCAGTATCCCTTGGTTTCTCCTGCTAGCTTGGTTGACATGGGTTTTTTTGAGGCAGTGCAGGAACTGCCTCATGTCTACTGACAACCCCTTACTCTTAAATCACTCTACACTAAGAATCTGGAATCACTGCTCTCTCACACCCAGAACAGCAACACTAAACAGGTTGTCATCTCACGCACCATGACACCTACTCATAATATGTACCCAAGACTTAAACCTTCATATGTAGATGTACTCTCCAGAAACCTACCTAAACACCAGAGACCTCCAAAACACAAACATGCTACACCTAACACTAAACCCAAAGCACCCAAAACACATACAAACACTAGCACAAGTGTCTCACCAAATAAGCCCTTAAGGCAATGCACATCTATTCCAAACGTTTTTGTTATAGGTGACTCTGTAGTGAGACATACAGATGGCCCACTCACCAGGTTAAACAAGGAGAGTGTTAAAGTCTGGTGCAAAGATTCATCAGATCATGCATGCACTAAGTCTCAACAACAAGTAAAGTTATGACTCCATCATAGTTCACATTGGTGTAAACGACTTGAGACAAACCTCTCCAGACTATATGAAGACAGACATGCTTGAGCTCTCTGAATATGTGTCCCAGGCAGGTATGTCCCTAGCTTTGACCAGCATTCTACCCTCACCTAGGATGATACCGCAATATAAACAAAAAATGATTGAGTTCAATAATTGGCTTAGTTCCTCGTGTCATTCTAAGGGAATGCAGTTCCTGTCAGCCTGAGATGACATGATGGATAGAGCACACTGCTTTGCCAAAGATGGACTTCAACTGGCACCTCTAAGCTTTCAGTTGCTGGCTAAGGCACTTGCCTCCTCCATAATGCCTTTTTTAACCAAGGTCACAAAAACAAAATTTCCAACTTGAAAATATCAAACATAAAGAAACTTAGGGTCATGCTGCTAAACTCGAGGAGTTTAAATCAGAAACTGCACCCTCTGGAAGCACTCCTCTCCCTGGACGACCTTGACATCTGTGCAATCACAGAAACCTGTTTCAAGGCTGCTGAAAGTACCACAGCCTTGCAATGCCGCAATGCCTTCCACACTTTCAGACCACAAACTGAAGGTATGAAAACCAAAGGAGGTGGAGTATCTATCTTCATTAAAGATAATTACACCTCTTGCCTGATTACACAAGATAACTGTATGGAGTTACTCCAAGTCTAAATTACCATGGGTAAGACCCCCCCCTTCCCTTCATGTAATCATCATTTAAAGGTCCCCTTCTATGAACCAAGAAGTCCACACAGGTTATTTAGACCTACTTGGGACAATCAAAATACAACCTAACACCCTAGTCATAGGTGATTTCAAGTATCCTTCCATTAATTGGGAATCTTATATGAGCCGGAAGTCACTTACACAAATGTTCCTGGATTTTATCTCAAATGCCTTGGAACAAATAGTGCACCACCCCATAAGGGGCTCTAATATTCCAGACCTGATCCTCGCCAATATGAGTTACCAATGCAGAGCCTCAAGTGTTGCACCAGCACTGGTTAAATTTGACCGCAAATCAGTCATTTATGAAGTAGCAATAACACCAGAACTCCCCAAAGGAGAAGTCAGGCTAGAAAACTTCACCAAAGCTAACTATACCCTCCTAAGGGATTGTATAATAGACTTCCAAGCTTCAATTTCCAAATATGGCATTGATGGCTATACTAAGGTATACACTGATGCCCTGTATAAATATATACACAAATGTATAGACACAACCATGCCAGACAGGATTAAAGCAAGATCTTAAAGAAAAAAACAAACCATCCTGGTGAACGTCTAGCATTAATAGATTATATAATAAGCGAAAGAAGCTGCTGTCTAAAAATGCAAAAGTGAGAACCCAGAATTGGAAGAGCACCCTCCTCAGCCTAAACAAGCAAATAAGATAATCTGTAAAACCCTCAAAGAGTAACTATGAGAAAAATTAAGCAACCATAGCCAAGGATACCCATAAGGCCTTCTTCAACTACATCTGCAACCTAGAAGGTAGTGTGCTGAACTAATTGTGGATGGTATTGCACACACTGACCCAGCAGAAATTGCAAACTTGCTAGCAGACAAGTTTAGCAAATATTTCACCTCCCTATCCCTCCCAGTATACCATAAAATATGTCTTCAACATCACCTCCTCCCTGCATCTCCAAAAAAAAAGTCATCAATGCTCTCTCCAAGACTAAGAATACAGCCTCCTTGGGACCAGATGCCATTCTGGGCTGCATTTGTAATGTTCTTAAGTGCTAGCTACTCCACTAGGCACCCTATTCAACCACAACCTGAGTTCTGGCTTTGTATTTGTGTTTCTTCCTACTTTATTTTGCTTTTGCGTCATCTTAAAAGTACTCCGTTGTATTTATTACTGCTTGGTGTAACTCATTCTAAGCCTTTTAATTTAAGCACTTGGGCTTCAGACCAGTTGTTTTACATTAAGAAGGTTTGTGGTCTGCACTGTAGTGGCAGAACAGGTAGCTTACATCCTTCTAAGTTGGGAACTGCTGATTGAGGGCTCAGTGTCTGTTATTCTAAAAGTGTATTAATTCTGGTTTAAGCACTTGGGCTTCAGGCCAGTTATTTTACATTAAAAGGGTTTGTGGTCTGCACTCTTGTGGGAGGAGAGGCTGGACTCTGCCCTTCTGAGCTGGGAATTTCTGGTTAAAGGCTTATAGTGCCTGCATATTTGAACTGCTTCTTACTGAAATTGGTACACCTTGTTTGCTGTAGCGTAGACTAGATCCAGGCCTGCTGAATCTAGCTTTGTTTGTATAACTTGAGCACTAATCCAGGCATTCTTTAAAGTATTCAATTGTATTTACTACTGCTTGGTAGTAACTTGATTAAAGTGTAGCTATCATTCTAAGTCTTTTGGATTAAGCAGTTGGGCTTCAGACCAGTTGTTTTACATTAGGAAGGTTTGTGGCCTGCACTGTGGTGGCAGGATAGGTAGCTTACATCCTTCTAAGTTGGGAACTGCTAATTGAGGGCTCAGTGTCTGTTATTCTAAAAGTGTATTAGTTCTGGTTTAAGCACTTGGGCTTCAGGCCAGTTATTTTACATTAAGAAGGTTCGTGGTCTGCACTCTTGTGGGAGGAGAGGCTGGACTCTGCCCTTCTGAGCTGGGAATTTCTGGTTAAAGGCTTATAGTGCCTGCATATTTCAACTGTTTCTTACTGAAATTGGTACACCTTGTTTGCTGTAGCATAGACTAGATCCAGGCCTGCTGAATCTAGCTTTGTTTGTATGCTTGTTGTTTGTTTGCTTGTTATTTCCCTGAAATGCTAATACCACCTAAAACGCGGCTTTTCAGCGCTTCTGTGGATCCCTAGTGATATCTGCATTGCTTACTGTACTTATTTCCTTGTTTCACTTAAAAGAAAGTTACTGTTTGTTGTTTTTGCATTTAAGTTACCTGGCACTTGCTCACTAAAGCAATTATATAAGTCAGCACTAAAAATTAAAAGCACTACACCCTCACAAACTCCCCTTGAGTACCTTGTTCCCCACTGGCCCTTTTTTTTCAATTATAAAGGAATTCTCAATACTATTCTAGCATGTCCAAAGGTCAGTTGTCAATCTCCTCTCCGGTCCAGCTGGTGAATCTGGGAATCTTGAGGCAATGTTACAACTGCCTCATGTACACAGACAACCCTCTCCTCCTCCCAACAAATTCCAACACATGTGAGAGATGCATCCATATAGCCAAACTGGAGGCTAAGCTCTCTCAACTCAGCACTGGCGTAACCAGTCAGGAGGAGAAGGAAACCACACTCACTACAATTCCAGTCTCACATAGACCTACAACGACAGCAAACCAAAGACATAAACACACAAAAACATACTCGGAGGCTCTAAATAAAAATCTGCCTAAGCAGCAGAGCCCTCCAAAGCAGACACCCAAGCAACCGCTACACCAAAACAAAACACGTGCAACACATAGCTCACAAAGCCAGTGTGCCGAACAGTCACAGCCCTTAAGGCTAAACAACACACCTGATACACTTGTAATAGGTGACTCTATCATCAGGCACACTGACGTCCCGCTCACCAGGCTGAACAAGGAGAAGGTCACAGTGAGCTGCCTGTCGGGCGCTAGGATCCGCCACATAACACAAGCACTCAGGTCACTCCAAGGCAAGTACAAATATGACTCAGTCATTGTCCATGCTGGTGTGAATGACCTGAGACGTACCTCCCTACATGAAAAGAGACATAGAGGAGCTCTCTGAGCATGTGGCCCAGGCCGGTATGACCCTGACCTTGACTAGCATCTTACCCTCACCAAGAATGATGCCACAATATGAAGACAAGATGATCACTTTCGGGGGATCCAATGCCTGTCAGCCTGGGATGACATGCTCGACAACAAGCCACGATGCTTCGCTAGGGACGGCTTGCACCTGTCACCCCTGGGCTTTCGGATATTGGCAAAGGCTCTTGCTACCTCCCTAGTGCCTTTTTTAGGCAAGGCTCAAAAGACAAACCCACCTCCATAGGTATCACAAGGGATAAGAAACTAAGAGTAATGCTACTCAATGCCAGAAGTCTAAACCTCAAGATGCACGGACTCGAAACTCTCCTTAGCATGGAGAACATCGATATCTGTGCAGTAACAGAAACCTGGTTCAAGGCTCCCGAGAGCACCCCAGCACTACCAGGTTATACCTCATACCATGTTTTTCGGCCCCAAAACTTGGACCAAAACACAAAAGGAGGGGGAGTATCAATATTCGTCAAAGATACTCACACCTCCAGGTTGGTGGCACAGCACGAAGCATCAGAGAGTATCCATGTGCAACTAACAGTGGGTAAAACTGCCTTCCAGTTTATAGCCTGCTACAGACCACTCTCCCAAACCCAGGAACCCCACTCGGCCTTCCTGAGAACACTAGAAAATATGAAGGTCTCTCCAAACACCATTATATTGGGTGACTTCAACTACCCAAACATAGACTGGGAGCATTACTCTAGCTCCAACACCCTAGCCCAAAGGTTCCTAGAATTTATAAACTCAAATGCTATGGAACAACTTGTTACCACTCCCACAAGAGGGGAAAACATACTGGACCTGATCAACACCAACATGGGGACTCTACGCTCCAGACCAGAAGTGTATACCTCACTGGTAAGATCAGACCATAAACTAATCTCACTGGATATTCACATCCCGACCCCACCTCCTGCCCAGAAAACCACAGTGAAAAACTTCTCTAAAGCAAATTTCACACTCCTCAAAACCGAGGTGGAATCCTTCAAAGCCCCCGGGCCTGTGGAAAATACGGCCCAGACCGCAGAATCCTTTATAAATGCATTCTATGAACACCTTCAGGAATGCATGGATCATGCAATCCCAAATAAAACCAAGACCCAATCCTCCAAAGGCAGGCGTCCTGTCTGGTGGACCCCAGCCATAAACAAACTATACAATAGAAGGAGGAAGCTACTAAATGATAGAGCAAAATCCCAAAAAGGGAAGGAATCTCTGATCAGTATTAGTAAAAAACTACGGGCACTCATAAAATCGTCTAAGGCCAGCTTCGAGAGAAAAATTGCACAGGACACTAAGGATAATCACAAGACTTTCTTTAGTTATGTTAGGAACCTGGGTGGGAATTCCCAGATATGCTCAGAATTAGTCCAAAATGACAAAAAATACACCGAACCCACAGACATTGCCAACATCCTAGCTGACAGGTTCAGCGCAAACTCCAACCAAAGGGCAAATATCTATCCCAGCAGAGTGCTGCCCCCCTGACATCACAGATGCTCAGGTAAGAGCCGCCCTCTCCAAAGCAAAAAACACAGCATCAATGGGACCAGTTGGTGTCCCGGGCTGCATCCTACATGAACTCCAAGAAGAGCTAAACCCAAACATAAAACTACTGTTCAATCTCAGCCTTACTACAGGATATGTACCCAAAGAGTGGCGTACAGTGACAGTGGTCCCTCTCCACAAAGGTAGTGCCTCAACGGATCCTGGAAACTATCACCCCATAAGCCTGACTAGCTTGGTCTGCAAAGCTATGGAAAGGATCATCATGGACCTCATAAATAAAGATATTGGGGACCTACAGACACTGGATCCTACCCAGTTCGGCTTTGTTAAGGGCAGATCCTGCCTCTTAAATCTGGTTGATTTCTTTGAAACAGTCACCAAGGCCATTGATGAGGGGAAGGTGGTCCACACAGCCTACCTGGACCTCGCAAAAGCCTTCGATACAATACCCCACTCGGGCATTATAGATAAGCTCACCAGCTTAAATATAAACCCCTATGTCACTAGATGGGTTGCAACCTGGCTCAAGGACAGAACCCACATGGTTAGAATTGATGGAGCCATGTCAGACTCCAAACCAGTTACAAGTGGCGTCCCACAAGGCTCAGTCCTGGGACCTCTCTTGTTCGGTATATATTTCTCGGAAGTACAGGCCAACACGGAAGGACTGTGGCTGACCAATTCACAGATGACTGCAAACTGGGCGCCATAATAGACTCTCCAACCGACACAAGCATCCTCCAAAAGGGCCTCATAGAAACAGACAACTGGTGCCAGAGCCATGGCCTCAAGCTAAACACCAAAAAGTGTATAATCATCCCCTTTGGCAAAAACAAAGTGCCCACAAATTACCACATAGGTGGTAATCCATTATGTACAGAAGAAGTAATTAGGGACCTGGGGACCCAAGTTGATAGCAGTCTCTCATTTGACAACCACGTTGCCAAAGTGGTTAGAAAAACATTTTATATAGCCCACCTAATCATGAAGGGATTCACATCTAGATCAGGGGAGGTCATCGTGCCTCTTTACTCATCCCTCATCAGGCCCATAATTGAGTACAATGCCCCTTTTGGGATGTACCTTACCAGACACCTGCAGCAACTGGAAAGACCCCAAAAGTACCTCACCAAGAGGATCAAAGGGCTCAAACAGATGCCATATGCTGCCTGGTTAAAGAAACTCCAGCTCTACTCACTGGCATACCGCCTGTTCAGGGGCGATCTGTGCCTGACGTATAAAGCCATGTCCAACCCGGAATTAATGGACATGCTGCACCTCAGAAAATCCAAGTTCCATCGAGCTACACGCTCGAGAGACTTGAACCTCTGCACTGAAATAAATAGGACATGCTGGAGGGACAGATTCATAATCTGGAATAAAATCCCAGTCCAGGTTAGGCAGAGTCCCTCATTGACTCTCTTCAAGAGGAATCTTGATGAGTGGATGGGAGATTGTAGGTTTAACCTGGGTATCACTTCTGTGTCACTGTTAGACAGAGGCACAGTATACTAACCTCGAAAAAGGGCATAGCAAAATTAATTTAAAATGGGTGGCAAAAGCCAAACACATTCTGGCTAGGCTTATAAATGCCCTAGGGAAGATAGCCTAGTATGAACCTATGAATGGAAATCAGCCACTGTTATCCCCCTCCACAAGGGTGGCTCAACAACAGACCCAGGTAAGTATAGACCCATAAATTTTACCAGCCTAATCTGTAAAGCAATGGAACGGATCATCATGGATCTCATAAATAAGGATATAGGTGACCTCCAAAAACTAGATCTGCCCCAATTCACTTTTGTCAAAGGTAGGTTGTGCCTGCTAAACCTAATGGACTTCTTTGAGAATATGACCAGAACCATAGTCGAAGTCAAAGCTGTGCACACAGCCTATCTTGACTTGACCAAGGCGTTCGACACAATCCCAGTTTTGAGCATCATTGACAAACTAACCCAGTTGAATATCAAATCCTATGTTGTCAGGTGGGTTGCAAACTGGCTCACAGATCGACAACACTCAGTCAAAGTGGGATACTTCAACTCTACCAGCAGACCTGTCACCAGTGGGGTCCCACAGGGGTCAGTGCTGGGCCCCCTCTTGTTTGGCATATACGTCTCTGAAGTCCAGGCCAAAACAGAGGGCTGTGGCTAACCAAGTTTGCGGATGACTGCAAATTAGGTGCTATCATTGAATCCCCTAGCAATGTTAGCGCTCTTCAAAAGGGGCTTACAGAGACTAATGATTGGTACCAAAGCCGTAGTCTTAAACTAAATGCTAAAAAAGCATCATCATTCCCTTTGGTAAAAAAACAGCGTCCCTGCTAATTACAAAATAAACAGTAATACACTAAGTACCAATTCTGTAGTGAGAGACCTGGGAATGCAAGTTGACTGTGACCTCAGCTTCGACCACCATGTGTCTACTGTGGTGAGGAAGGTATTCTACGTGACTCACCTGATTAGTAAAGACATCATCTCAAGAGCAAAAGAGGTTATAACTCCCCTGTATTTGTTCCTCATCAGGCCTATTATTGAATATAATGATCCCTTTGGTAGGTACTGTACAGACACCTGCAGCAGCTTGAGAGACCTTAGAGAATTCTAACTAAGAAAATTTAGGGCATCCAGCACCTGTCTTATGTGGACAGATTTGAAGTTGCTGTCACTCTACCTGGTAGCATATAGACTACTTAGCGATGAATTACATCTGGCTTACAAAGCTATCGCTGACCCAAATCTAATGTAAATGCTGTACATCTGTAAGTCAAATGGGACTAGAATCAGCCATTCCAGGGGCCTCAGTCTAGCCTGTGGCATAAATAGGACCTGCTGGAGAGAGACAGATGCATCTCTCAAGAGGTTGCCACTCCTCTATAATAGGCTTCCAATCCATGTCAAGCAAAGGGGTCTATAATATAACACCGAAGAGGCGTTTAAGCAAATGCCTCTTCGTCAACACATAAAGACCGATCACACTAAAGGGCGAACAGTCAAAACAGCAAATTCTTTCCCTGGGAAAGAATTTGTTTGCTCAAACACACACACACACACACACACACATATACACCCATTTATAAACATAACTATGTGGGAGCCTCACCCCCCACACCCCCTAACTAAATATACCAACTCTGAGATCCCACTACAGTGGAGAAAAGGGCAACACTGTGTAGTTGGCCAACTCCACCTTTGCCCTGTAAAGTATTAATCAAATCTCTTAAATGCATTTCGATAAATACGTGTCACTTATTTGCTGTTTGATATTACAATGTTTCGACGTTGTAATATAGACCCAATCAGAGCACCTCCATGACTCTGTTTAAGCTTAGCCTGGATGACTGGATGGGAAACTATAAATGTCTGCCGGGGATTGTCCCTTTTTCTCTACTGGATATTGGTAATCCTTGCTAGAAAAATATTGCATGTAGATGATATCTCTCACCGAGTATTATATTGAGATTTTACAGCTAGGCTTGTAAAGACCCTCAGGTCAATGGCCTAGTAACATCCTATGAGATATTTCATATAGTCGAGGGTTTGATTCCCACATTGTCCTTTTGCCTAGTGTGAGAATTTGAGCAAGTCACTTAACAAGTCAGTGCTCTAGGACAATGTGGGAGTTGGATGAGATGCCCAGTGATCTCGTAGACCACAGTCTGTGACTGAATGATAGAGGACAGAAGAGCTGAAACTTCTATGTATTGCAGTTGTTCCTTAGCTACACCATGTGGTGCATGTAAGTGAAGGCCATCTTCAGCAGTTCCCAATCAAGCTTAGACACACTTCCCTTTTTAGCCACCTTTTCCTTTCCGCTTGGCAAGTTATGTATCAAATCATATCACTGTTGTTCTCTTGTTTCTTCTAAAATATACATACATAGCTATGAAAGTATCGTTTTCCTGCATCAACTTATGTTTTCTTCACCATTTTGAGTGTGCATTGCATCATTTCTACTAGCTCAGTCTCTCTTCTTCTGTATGGTTTCCAGACAGAACATGGTGCTCCAGATATGGTCCCACCAATGTCCTGTATAATAGAAAGAGGTCCTCATCATCTCCGGAACACAATTTCCAGACTATGCACCCTAAATTCATTTGTTGTTTATGACTATCCTTCTGCACTGTATTGCAAGATTGAGTTTTGCTAAGTATTATCCATAGATCTTTGTCATTGTCTGTCTTTCCTACTGCTGTCAATCCTAACATGAAAATTACCTTGGATACTTTCCACCAAATAGCTTACTTTTATTTTCTCTTACAATAATTCCCAAATATCACCTGCCTCTCACCACTACTGCTATGCTTCATGTCTTGCTGGACACTGGTACATCCATCTGGGTCACTTGTTGATATTAATCTCCAACCCCAATGTGATAAGTAATGCATATATACCAAAAAAGGGCTGTTCCTAGGACTGACCTCTGTGCCAGGCAGCTATTAACTGACCTTTTACCTTCAGCTTACCCTAACTGCCATCCTTTCTTTTCATATCATGTCGACCTTCCTGAAACTTTATAGTTTTCATGTCATCATACTGTGAGGTACAGTGTCAAGGCCTTCCTGAAGTCCTGGTACATCAGACCTTAAGTGTTCATTTTACCCACCCTGGTGGCAGCCTAGTTGCAGCAAGTACAGTTGTGTACACTTACCATAAATGTAGATTTTCAAGTGTATTCACTGTTGCAGTCATTACACTTGGGTTATACTGCCAGGGGTAGCCCTTAGTCGGCCCGAATACCAGAGGCTTAGTATTTCTGCGTTGGTTGCTGTCGCTTCAGTACTGACGCCAGGTCATCAGTGGTATAAAAACAGGCAGCCGATGCCATTACATCAGTTTTTCTTGCCTCAAATGTCAGGAGACCCCAAATAGGGAGCTAAGTTATGGTGGAAAAACACCACCAGTAAAAAGTAAATACCAATAGCCCTGTAAGGAGTGAGGAAGAGAGAGTGAGAGACAAGGGGGCTGGAGGGTGGGAAACCAGGACTGCAACAGTGAATACACTCGAACATCTACATTTATGGTAAGTGTACACAACTGCACTATGTTCTTCGTGTTTCACTGTTGCAGTCATCACATGAGTTAATTCCCAAAACTGAAGAATGGGTGGAGGCAGTCAAGAAGAGTTGGGACTGGCTAGTATGCCCTGCAAAACTGCTGTTGCAAAACCCGTCTTGAATTTGGAAAAGATAGGCAGGTGGTAATGCTTGGTAAAGGTGTGAACAGAACTCCAGGTAGCAGCTTCCAGAATGTCCCTGGTAGGGATGCCTTTGAGGAATGCTGTAGAGGTTGAAGTTGCCCTAGTGGAATGGGTTCTGACCCCCTGAGGGGGTGGTTTCCCATGGTGCTTGTAACAGAAATGGATACAGTGTGCTATCCATTTGGAGATGGTTTTGTTTTGATATGGCCTTGCCCTCTGCCCCTGGTGCAAAGCTGACAAGTAACTGGTCAGATTTCCTAAAGGGCTTAGTCCTATCCAGGTAGAATCTGAGCTGTCTGTGCACATCTAAAGAGTGCAGGATCCTTTCCCCCTTATTTTGATGCTTAGGGAAAAAGGTGGGCAAATTGATAGATTGGTTGAGAGCCACACTGGACACCACTTCAGGCATGATAGTCTGGTTAGTCCTGAAGGAGACCTTGTCAGCATGAAAAATGTTGAAGTGTTCCACAGCTATAAGTGCTTGTAGCGCAGACACTCTTCTAGCTGAAGTGATGCACAGAAGCAAGGCTGTTTTCCAAGAGAGGAATTTTAAGTCTGCTGATGCTGCAGGCTCAAAGGGGGGGGGGGGGTAGCGTTATCTTTTCCAACACAAAGTTAAGGTCCCAAGCAGGGGTGGGGGCTCTTCTTGGTGGCCTTAAGTTGTTAGCCCCTCTCAGAACTGCTTGATTAGAGGTTGAGAGAAGAGAGGTGGCTCAGTGCTGTAATGAGCAGAGACATGGAACTTAATGGAAGAGAAAGATAGGCCCCTGTGGAGTAGGTCTGCTAGGTAATCCAGGATGAGAGGTAAGGAGGGCTGCGCTGGGTCCACTCCTTTAGTCTGGATCCAGGAACAATACCTTTTCCACTTGTCAGCATAGGATTTTCTAGTACTGGGTGATCTGGCTTCACGTATGACATCCAGGACCTGCTTGCTTAGGCTGGCCACTGGAGGAGAAATCGAGGAATAAGCCAGGCTGTAAGGTTCAGGGTCTGCAATTGCAGATGCAAGAACTATCCCTCCTGCTGAGTCAGGAGAGTTGGGATCTGGGGGAGATGCCATGGAGGCAACGGTGACAGACTGCACAGCAGTGGGTACCAGTGTTGGCATGGCCAGTCTGGGGCAATTAGGATTGGCCTTGGTCTTTCCTCCCTTATCTTGAGTAATACTATTGTAAGAAAAGGTAGAGGGGGAAATGCATAGATTGAGAGGTTTGCCCACTGGAAGGATAGGGCATCCACTTTCCAGGCCTTGCTGTGAGGTTCTCTGGTGCAGAATTTGTTGAGCTGGTGGTTGCAGGGGGAGGCAAATGGGTCCACCTTCTGGGTACCCTATTTCTGGGTCACAAGGCTGAAGGTGTTGACATTTAATTGCCACTCATGTGGGTCTAGGAGATTTCTGCTTAAGTTGTCTGCCAGAGAAGTTTGGTTGCCTGGCAGGAATTGAGCTTGCAGGTGAATATGCATGGCGGAGGCCATGTTCCAAAGGGTCATGGCTAGCCTGCAGAGTGGGTAAGAGTGGGCTCCCCCCTGGGTATTGATGTACCACATCACTGTGGTGTTGTCAGTTTTGATTAGTAGAGACCCCGGAGAGCATAGGGGTCTGAAAGCTGTCAGAGCATGATGAACAGCTAGCATTTCATTTTCGTTGATGTGCAGATGAATTTGATTTGGGCTCCAGTGGCCCTGAATGCACCTGTTGACCAGATGTGCACCCCAGGTATAGTCTGATGCATCTGTGGTTAGGGTCTGGGCAGTGTAGGGTTGTGTAAATGGAAGCCCCTTGTTGTGGTTGCATGCTGCTGCCCACCTAAGGAGCTCTTTCCTTAGACAAGGTATCATAGTTATGATACTGTGCCCACGCTTGCTCCCAGGAACACAATTTTTTTTACTGGGGACTAGTTTGGATTTCTTTTCATTGATAGTGTACCCTAGGGAGGTTAGAAGGTCCTTTACAAATGTCAGGTGCTTCAACAGCTTTTCCTGACTGCCTGAATCAGGCAATCGTCCAAGTAGGGGTAAATTTGAATATTTTTCTGTCTGCAACAGACAATGCCTGGAGCCAGGCATTTTGTGAAAACTCTGGGAGCAGTGGATAAGCCAAAGAGAAGTGCAGAGAACTGATAATGCATAGATCCTGCCCTGAAACAAAGATATTTCCTGCAGGAGTCCCTGATTGAGATGTGCAGATAGGCCTCCTTTAGGTCTAGGGTGGCTAACCAGGCATCTTTGGACAGCATATGGAGAAGCTGCTGTAGGGTGAACATTCTGAATTTTGGTACCACCAGGAAGGTGTTTAGAATGGCTAGATCTAAGATTGGGCACCAGGTGCCCTCTTTTCTGGGTACCAGAAATAGTCTGGAATAAAAACCTTGGCCTATCTGTTCTGCAGGAACAGGCTGAATTGCCATTATGGAGAGCAAGGACTGAACTTGTTGTTGTGGCTTTGCCCACTGGTTTGGAGGAAGGTCTGGGAACCCTTTTGGAGTTGGCAGCGTGTGGAAATAAAATTTGTACCCCTGGGATACTATGTTGAGGACCCATTAATTGTTGGTGATGGAGGTCCAGTTTTTTGCATGGTGGGCAAGTTTTCCTCCTAGGGGCACAAGCAATTGGGCAGAGGTGAGTGGAGGAGTTGAGAAGTCATTGTGAATTCTTTCCATAAGGGGGTGGCTTAGCACTCCCTGTTTTAGAAGTGGAGGTACTCCATTGCTTAGATCTCTGCATATCCTGAGAATGTAGTCTGGGGGGGGGGTCTGTTTCCCCTAGGTCTAGTTTGAGGTGGCCTTGAGGGGGCTGGAAAGGACCAATGTTTTGAGGGGCAATGCCTATTGAATCTTGGAGGCTGCACTTGCAAAAAATCTTTGACTGTCTGCATAGACTTAGCTTTTTCTTCCATCTTTTTAAAAAACCTTTTCTGCTTTGGTGCCAAACAGATTGTCCTTGTTCAGAGGTGCGTCCAATAATTTTGATTTGACATGGCCTGGCAAGGTCTGCTCCTTAAGTACAGAACCTGTGACTGCTGCCCTGCAAGATGCTTCTAGGGCGTAAAACCCACATTGCAGGGTATGTTTGCTGACTTGGCTTGCAGAATGTATAAGCTCCTGTAATTCTTTATTTTCTGCACGGTCAGGGAAGGTAGATAATTTTTGCTTAATAAGTTCCATAGTATGTTGCTGGTATTTCAACATGTGGAACTGACAATTTAATGCTCTAATGGCAAGAGTTGCAGAGGTGTATACTTTTTTACCCCATCTGTCTAAAGCTCGGGAATCTCTGTCCGAGGGGGTGGGATTCTTAGCTGTAGTCATACCTCTCAATCTAGAAACATCAAAAATCTGAACAAGGCCCATGAAAAATAGGTACAAATCTATATGCTGATTAACATCTGATTTGCATACATAATTATGTAAACCCACCCACTCCAATGGAATTGTGGGATACCACATCTATACCACATCTATATCATATTATCATACGATGTAAATAGTGAACGCTATTTCATCGTACCCATAATATCGAACAAACGGTACAGCAAATTTTTTTCCCAGGGAAAAAATTTGCTGCTCCATAAAAAAAAATTAAACTTGAACACAAATTTAAGTGGGGGGCTTTGCCCACCACACCCCCCATGTGGGGGACTGTGCCCCTCACACCCCCCTACTTAAATATACCAAATCCGAGATCGCACCTTAGTGGAAGAAATGGCAAAGTCCCGAAGACGGCCTACCAAATTTTTTCCCTGGGAAAAAAATTGTTGTTCCATGACTTCGCTATTTTGCCATTTCAACAGTATCGGATCGACTAAATAGCATTCACTATTTAGTCCATTCAATAGCATCATATAGACCTGGGATACCAACTTTCAAATGCAAACTGAAGAACAGGCAACCAAAATATGGCACCAGAGTCCCCCTGCAACCACTCCGATGTCCCATTACCTGGCTATTTCACGCCATTTACCATAAACACTAATGTGTGCATAATGCTTTACTTCTACAATGATTATTTGGATTTTATTTTTACAGCACAACAATGCACAAACACTAATACACATCTGGTAAAAGCAATACTGTCTCACAATGAAAATAGACTTGGTATTAAAACTTGTCTGCCCTTGAAACTTGCATTCATTGAAACTGCATTGAAAGCCACACCACATCCAAAGAAAATGCATCTGGTCAGTGGTGGATAAAGATTACCTTTGGGATGTTTTCAAATCACTGTCCCCTTGTACACAAAACAAGAAACATGCATGTGTTCTTTTCTTTGATGCACCTTCCTGACTTTATTAAATTATATTCCTTGTATAATACAGCACACTTGTCAGACAAGAGTGCATTTTAAATGTATTGTTTAAACTAATTTTTCCGTAGACTGTACTGTAGGCAATGAAACAAAATGCATGAATCAATAATGCCAAAACTATCCATTCATAACATTTTCCATCATAAAAATCTACTTCCACACCCACACTATAAATAGAATGGCAGCAGTGTAAGCCATAGGCATCTTGCACAGCTTCTCACACATTTTCAATTTCATTTTTTTTTTGGGGGGGGGGGTCAAAAACCAGGGACACATTTTAAACATTGCTTGTATAATTTTGTAAAGTTACTAGAATAAAATGTGTTACCACCATGCATTTCACTAGTAAGACTTGAACACAGGACCCTATGCATTACAGTCAGAGCAACATACCACTATGCTAAATCAGCAGCTTCCTGAAAAATAAGAAGACTGAAACTTACTGGCTATCATTTAGTGAATTCATTTTCACTTCTTACCATAGCTTTCAACCTCTTAGCACAAAAGACCTAGACAAGGAAAGCCAGTAATGGGGGAATACAAATTTAGTTCTCACTATAGCTCTCAAGTCTTAGCACAAAAAACCTAGGTATAGCTCACAAGTGGTGGCGGTTAGGGACTTTAGGCTCTTTTTACCCTGTACTGAAGGTACAGGGTTTGAGCCCGAGTACCTCTAGCCACCAGGTATATTGACTGGGGGGCATTTACACACACACACACACACACACACACACACACACCTTACTTCAAATAGCTCTCTCCATAAAGCACTCATATAGAAGAGTTCTTCATACATTACTTCAAATAGAAGAGCCATTAGCTCTCTCCATAACTTGCATTTGCGGTCAAACAAGTTTTTATGGCGCTGATGTCAAAACTCGGTAAAAACCGAGAAATTCTGTATGGTTGGGAGGTATGGCTGTAGTTGCTTTTATTCCTTTAGGTCCTTGGGAGATGACCTCTGGGTCAGCAGTAGGATTTTTGAAAAGACATTTCTGAGAGTCAGGGATTCTGTAGTACCTGTCAGGTTTCCTTGGAGCAGGGGGTAAAGTATCAGGAGTTAGGCTGGATTGTATAAATACATCATCCAAAATATCCAGAACAGGAGGGATAGCTAGGGGTCTGTGCTGTGGTAAATCTAAAAATTCCCTGAATCTCTTTTTGGACTGAGAATAATCATGGCATTCCCAATGGAAATGCTCTCTCAAAGTATGTAGGGTTTCACCAAAAGAAAAATCCTCTGCAGGGAGGCAGAAGGAAAGGATTCCTCTGCATCTGAATCTTCATAGGCAGATAAGGGCATGTCTTCATAATCAGAAACCTTAGAGTCGTTGGACTCCTGGTCAGATGAAGCTGCTGGGGACAAGTCTCTTTTTCTTTTAGCAGGGGAGAGCTGACTTCCCCTAATCAGCATTAAAAGGTTTTCTGCCATTTTAAGCATCTGTGATTGTGGCAAGGAAGCAGGCACTAGAGTTAGGGTTGTAGGTTTTTTAGGCGTAGCACGTACTCTTGGCCTTAGAAACTCGGTAGTTTTAGAAAGAACTGAAGACGAGAAAGAAGTCATCGGTTTGTGTCGAATTTCGGTAGTGTGAAGAACTTCCTCAGAAGCCGGTACCTGCACAGCGGCTCCGGACCCATCCAAGGTAGAGACATCCGCAGGTTCTGTAGTCAAAGAAGAGTCTCGTGGCATACCGGACTCCGAACGGGTCTCGGTAGAGGCTTGCAAATCCATCAAAAAAGGCATCAGGGGCTGCAAAAGCTCCTCCCTGAGTACCGGCAAACTGGCGACTAGCTTAACGGAAGCATCATCGGCAGTTTTGTCCTGTGCCATCTGTCTCTGTCTTTATCCTTACTTTTTTTGGAAGATCGGTAGTCGGATGGCTTACCGAAGCCATTTTGGAATACAGAGATCAAGAACAAAAGTATTTAGCTACAAAACGGGCCTGATGATGAATAGTTCGGGCGTTAAACAAAGCACAAAAATGGCAGCGAGGTACATTGTGGTTTGGGCCTAAACAGGTGACGCAGTAAGAATAGAAATCTCAGTGTGGTATTTGCTTTCCACATGCGAGACAATTGTTAACTTTATCTGACTTTGGTTAGAGCAAGAAAAAAGGATCCCCAATGGGGTACTTAGCTTTAGAAGACTTCAACTTCAATTTCGGAAACGAAAACTCAGGTAACAGCCGACCGGCACTTGTGCGAACTGCTTCTGCTTCAGGCTCCTCGGCAAGAAAGACTGATGTAATGGCATTGGCCGCCTGTTTTTAAACCACTGACAACCTGACATCAGTACTGAAGTGACAGCAACCGACTCAGAAATACTAAGCCTCTGGTATTCAGGCCGACTGAGGGCTACCCATGGCAGGATAACCCAAGTGTGATGACTGCAACAGTGAAAAACGAAGAACACCTGGATCATAGCATTCTGATGAGATCATTTCTGCATGAAGCTATGCTGTTTGCTACCTGCAACAAAATTAGCATTTAGGAACTCGACCACCAGATTATCCTGCCGCACATTCCCTGCGCTGGGTGCAAGGTGCTGTGGAATGACTGCTGCCAACCCATGGTCTTGCAGCACTGCTTCAGTTACTTAAAAAAAAAAAGAAAAAGAAACTCTTCAGATAAAATTATCAGACAGTGAAGAGCACATAGCTGGAAAGTTACTAAAGCATAAGTGGAAAATAACATTATACACTTAGACAATGAAACAGTAAAGATAGAAGGGTCAGTTATGATACAGATAAAGTGCGACAACAAAGGCAGTTAGAAGGCCTGGAACTGAAGGATAGACAGTGGAAATGGGGACACTGACATGGGGAAGGTTTAAAACTTCCATCCATCCATTTTCAACACCCATATTATCCTACTTGTATTTGCATGGAGTTTGAGTCTATCCCAGCATGCATTTCTCAGAGAAAACCCAGACCATCGCAAAGCAGAAACAGACAAATAATACATACACCTTGGGGCAATTTGAGCACTGACAATTAACATACCCTCTTGTCTTCAAAATGTGACAGAAGGAAAAAAAAAACAGGGAGAACTCAGCAAAAGCTCGTGGTGGCACTGAAAGTACATGTGAACTTTGCACAAAGCATGAAAAGGGACCTAACTGAAGAACCAAGGCAACATTCCTAACCAATACACCACATGGTAGTCAAATTTAAAACAGACTTAAGAAAGTTCTATTTTATGACAAAAGACTAAGGAAATACGGTAAAACAGTAAGTGAATGGGGCTGCGGGAGAGGGGGGTGGTCTCCAGAGCTTTGCCAGTAGAGGTGCTGTTGTATTGGGCAGCTGAGGGAGATAGTAAGCATGTGGTATATGAATGGAGTAAGAGAAGTAGCGGAAACAGAGCCACATGGGTAAATTTAACCTTCAAAATTATTCAGAAAAATCTAATTCCTTCATCAAAAACATCTGCAGATTCCAAAACAGTGTTAAAGCATGTACTGTAAAATCAGAAAAAAAGACAACTTAGAAAATTTGGGATAAAATATTAAAGACCACCTAAGTTGAGAGAATGTGTTCCATTTTAGAAGTGTAACTTCATAATTTAAAACATTTTATTTTATTTTGCTCTACATATACTATATACACTTGCCTCCAAAGTTCTTAAGACTTTATCAAGACAGAACATGCCCCAACTGACAGCAAATTTATAATACAAAGTTAATTACTTAACCAGTCAACATCCAGGGTTCATGAATAATTCATGAGCAATGACTATTCCTACAATTTACATCTAATAATGTCAGATAATCACACATAAAACATTCATCATCCTAAATATTACCCACTATAATACATATAAATGCAACTGCTAATTAATTGGTTAACCTGAGCTTTTATATCACAATTGCTTTATGACTCAGACAAAACAGTTGGCTTTGAGAACTTGTTATGAATTGTATTGGTACAATACCCAAAATATACTAGGGGTAGAAGAATCCTCACTGTAAATAACCTAAAATAACTTTTCTTAAAAGAAAGTCCATACGATTACATTGAATTATTGAGGCTGCTGCAAGGATTGTGACCACAAACATTTTTAACTATCATTGCTCCAGGCCAGTGTGGTTATCACTGCAAATTGCTAAACTATTGTCAATGCTTCTAACCCTGACCTTTGAAAGTAATTAAATTCACCATTACAGAAGGTGACCTGAATCAATAATTCACTACTATTGACTCTGATTTAAATCAATACACAGCTGCTGGCAAGGAAAGTATACAGACAGGGAAAATAGATATACGGAATACAAAGCCAGGATATTACGAGGCAAAAAGGGTATGGATTCACCTTTATACCACTATCAGTGAGAATTGCTGTTGAGAAAAGCATAGATTGGGATAGAAAAGTTAGCTGAACACTGCAAGTTAATACAGTCTCACAGCACCTTTAAATGTGGATAGAAACAATAGCATTTACCTAGAATAAAGAAAGGGTGTACTTAACTTACCTGCATCTTAATTTCTTATGGTTTTGTGGTATATTTCACTTGGATGTTGTGAAAAGTGATGCTTTTATATATTATTTGGTTTTTATGCCCTTGTATGATCCTGGATTTGGCTGAAAGAGGTCATTTTTAGTAACACAGACACTGTTAACAAAGAAACAAATAATTAAAAAAAATTAAATTAAACAGTAAGTACAGAACTGTGATAAAATGAATACTGAAGGGTGTTTCAAACACAAGATGATGCACATACTTTGAGCACTTTTTGACTTTCTAAAGGAGTATGCTTGCTGCCAATCATTGCACTGTTTCAGAGGATGCAGCCTTTTTGATTTTGTAATTTACCTTTTTTCTTCTGACAATAAAGAGGTCATATGCCAAACAGTACTGGTGCTGGGATTGGCAGTCAAAGAAAGGACTATGGACTCTGACCTGGTGTAAAAAGCTACTCTATTATCATATAGTCTCTAGTGCACGTAAGTTGTATTTTATACATTTGTTAACTTTAAAGTCCACTGAGTGCAAATGTCCCTTTTCAGTGGAAACCTAAGAGCACTGTCTGGTTAAGACTGTTCCTCAGAGTCGCACAGTAGGCAAATGGAGGTGGAAGGAATCAACCCCCTACACTCTGGACTAATAAATATAGATTATCTGTTCACAGCCTTAATTGCCTGTGCTACCAATTAGAGGTAAATGCAGGGGACTGCATATCAAACTTTCATAATTTAAAAAACTACAGTAGTGTTACAAGTGTGCTGCACAAAAAGTTATCAAGTGCTTTTTTGTCAGAAAACATATTAGAAAAATATGTCAGTATTGATTAGTTTCACTTGATCGCTAAATACTGTTTCCACCAATACTTTTTTTTTCAAAGTAGTTTTGCATAGGTTGACAGGTACATAGGTGTTTACTAGGCTAACCACCATGACAGCCTTTTTAAGCCTAGCCATGCATCCCAAATCGCTGACAAGTTCCAGTACCCTTGAAAAGTGTAAGCAGGGGTTTGGGAAATAAAACATTTCCTAGCAGGGGTCTGGGAGATGAACTGTTTATAGGCTGTCTGTGTCTATTAGAGGCATAGGTGCCAAACCAGGGGTGAATTGCTCTCTATCCAATTGTCCAAGTTACACTTGAATTGTGTTGGAGGGGAACTCTACTTCACATGGATGGTGAGCCTGTTCCAGAGAGGGGGTAGTCTCTGGGATACTCACCTGTCTCTCCAGCAGTATAATTAATTAATTAAACATTTGTTAACTGGGAAAGTCCAACTAGGACTGAACCTATTTCCAGTGGAGGCCCACATAGAAACACTCCAAATGCATGTTTTTGAAATGTGGAAGGAAACTGGCATACCCAGAAGAAACCCACGTGAACACAGGGAGGACATGCAGACTCTGCACAGAGGGTACCCCAGCCAAGAATCAAACCAATGAACTTCTTGCTATGAGGCAAAAATGTTAACTATTGCACCACTGCTTCACATTAAAGGTAATTCTGGTGCTGTCTGTTTTGTGATATGCAGGAGGTCCATCAGAGTAGGGTCTGACAATGCCTTGTATGCCAAGCATAGATCTCCCTTCAAAAGCCTGTAGGAGACAGTATACAGGGATAGAGCCTTGAAGTGGTCTGCATAGGACATATTACTTACACTCTGTATTCTTTTAGTGAGGAACCTCTGTGGACGTTCCAGTTGTTGGATATGCCTTGTTAGGTACATACCAAAGGGAGCACTGTACTCAATGATAGGTCTGATGAATGCTGAATACAGTGGAATGACGTCCTTGGACCTAAATGCCATACCTTTGTTTATATGTGACACAATATAGAACAATTTCCTCACTACTGTAGACACATGCTGATCAAAGACTAGATTACTGTCTGTGTGTGTCCCCAAGTCCCTGACTACTAGGTCAGTTTTTAGGGATCTGTTGTCAGTATGATAGTTACCATCTCCTTCTCAGTATGCAGTATATATACATACATGCATATACATGCATGTGTATATATACATACATGCATATACATGCATGTGGACACACAGACGCACACCCACACAAATTTAGACAGATAGATACACAGAAAGAAAGAAAAAAAAAGAAAGAAGGAAAATCCACAGTCCTTCGCTGCTTTGCGAATCTGTCTTATCAAGCACTTTAAGCAAAGTGCATGTCAGAGTTGCAGAATGAAGCCCACACTGGCTATGAGGTGATCTTGAATGTGCTTACTTTATCACTATGTGACAGTGAGTGATTAAATAGATCCAGAGCAGGGATAAGTGAAACAATTTTCTTTTTATCTTATATATTTTATTCTTGATCAGAATTTGACGATAGCTGCACATGCTCACAAGCTATTACCAGATGAGTCGCACTGTAACATCACACTATCAGTGAACTACCATTCATATGCTTCCTTTACTCTAATCTGTGTCTTGTCAGTTTTCTGGTTCAATGTTTTTTTTTCAAACACCTTTATTGAATTATCACTTGTAACATTTTTAATTTTCTGACATTCAGATGTTTGTTTTTGTCTTTCGGCTTTTCCCGGTTAGGAGTCACCACAGCGGAACTCCGATCCGCTAATGATTGGCAGTAGATTTTCACGAATGCCGAGGTGCCAGCTCAACGTTCAACCATCAACGAAGGCACACCCACTTACGCATGTCTTTCGAACGCCCACCCAACCGCGGGGAGAACATGCAGACTCCACACAGAAGGCACTCCCCGCACTCCAGCCAAGAATCGAACAGGAGAACCTCTTGCTGAGAGGCAACAATGCTACTGCTGCACCACCGCGGTATGACAATTTTCTGACATTCAGAAATTCTGTAAAAAAAGGCAAATGATACAGCTGGGTATCTGATTGTCAGCAGAAGGCACTCATGGGGAGGGGGGAGTGAATGAAATTCCATAATAATGAGTATCATGTACAAATATTTTATTAATGCCAATATTTAACAAAATGAAGATTTTTAAGGAGAAAAAGGCTACTAAAGAAAGTAACGAGTGGATACAATCAATAAAGGTAACAGAAAACACTCAAGACTGTGCAATGCAAAAAGGTCATGTCCAAAGCTTAACTCCAAAAAAATATACACATTGCATTCCAACACTTCAGTGGAGCATGGAAAACAGTTCATACAAAAGAAAATCCAACTCCCAAAAACAGTGTAAATAATTTCAGCACTCAGAGAAATAACAAAACAAGTAGCAGGTTTCCCCAAACTCAAGGCTTCTTTTGTGAACAAAGCAAACATTAACACCAGTTACATTACAGATTCCAGTCATATAACACTCACAAAAAACATACAGTTTGCCATTAATTTATTAGTTATTGTTACTGTTGTTGTTTAGTTATCTAGATAAGTCCAACCTTTTCTGACCTCAAGGATGTTATTACACAAAATTTGTCTATCATTAGCTACTTCTTTAAGTTCTTACACAATCATATCCATTACTTAAAATAATGTTTCTTATCCATCTTAGCCTCTGATGACCCCTGCGTCTATTGTCTTTGACCTTTATCAGCATGAGTATCTTCTCTCGTGAATCCTGCATTTGCAACATGTGGCCAAAATATTTGACTTTTAGCTTTACTCTCAGACCTTCAAGTGAAACATCTAGATTTATAAGTATCAACTGTGCAGAATTCCTTGTAATCATAATCTATGGAATTCTCAAAAGTTACTTCTTAGTCTCACGATTATATATTATTAGAAATACCATAGTTTAGACAACATACACCTTTGTAAAAAAAAAAAGAAAAAGATACCTTTCCTCTTTAAAATCCAGTGCAAATTTGTTTGCTGTATCATTGTGTCCAAGAATCAAGCATCTTTACATTTATCAGTGAAATTGCCATCTGTAGAGACCTGCAGAGATCCCAGGAAAATTAAATCGATCACAATCTGCACTTCTTCTCCATCTTTTTGCAAAACATTGATAGGTCAAAAGGATATAATTTTATTTATTTATTTTATGCTGAGCAGCAAGCCAGCATTTAAGCTTTCTACATTCACATTTATCAAAGGGGGTGCTGCACTCCTGAATATGTCATCTTTCGTATGAGATGTTAAACTGAGGCCTAGTTTGCCTAAGTTGATGGTAGTTCATTTGGATGCAAAAGATCTCACTGCACCCATCGCAGAAAGTAGGGTTTTTAATGATTGTCACAGTTTATATGCATTATTTACATAAGATACATTATTTACAGTTATTTATATTATACATAGTACAAGACAGTCTCTTGTGTTATTAATCATTCCGCCAACCCTTTTTCTATAGCCAAAAATGTATCTTCTTCAAAATCTCTGATAATATCTACTTTCCATTAAACTTTACTTCGTTAAGTCTCTCAATCCATAATGTCCATAAAATGAAAATTATTTTTCATCAATTTTTTCGACCTCTTTTTTGCTTTTTGTTACCATAATACCCATATTCGAACATATTCATATTCAAATTTTCAACCTTTTTGAAACCTTTCAACATCTTATTACATATTTCTTCCCATAACTTCTTTACTCTAGAGCATTTCAAAAACACATGTTCTGGTGTCTCAAGCTCCGCACAGTAATTACACGCTCTTTCTTGTTTTCTTTTATAATAATTTTTGCTTTAACAGGCAATTTACCTATTGTCAATCTCCACAAAAAATCTTTATATTCATATATTTTCTTTACACCATCTTCTTCTTTTTCTTTCAGCTGTTCCCATTAGGGGTCGCCACAGTGGATCATCAGTTTCCATTTCTTCCTGTCCTCTGTATCTTTCTCTGTCAATCCAACCATCTGCATGTCCTCTCTCACCACATCCATAAACCTTAACTTAGGCCTTCATCTTTTCCTCTTACCTGGCAGCTTCATCCTAAGCATCCTTTTCCCAATATACCAAGCATCCCTCCTCAGCACATGTCCAAACCAACATAATCTCGCCTCTCTGGCTTTGTCTCCAAACCATCCAACCTGGGCTGACCCTCTAATGTACTTATTCATAATCCTGTCCACCCTTGTCACACCCAGTGCAAATCTTAACATCTTTAACTCTGCCACGTCCAGCTCTGACTCCTGCCTTTTTGTCAATGCCACTGTCTCCAGCCCATATAACAGAGCTGGTCTCATTACCATCTTGTAGACCTTCCCTTTCACTCTTACTGGTACTCGTCTGTCACAAATCACTCCTGACACTCTTCTCCACCCACTCCATCCTGCCTGTACTCTCTTCTTCACCTCTTTTTCAAACTCGCCATTACTCTGAACTGTTGATCTCAAGTATTTAAACTCATCCACCTTCACCAACTCTACTCCCTGTATCCTCACCATTCCTCTATCCTCTCTCTCATTCACACACATATATTCTTGTCTTAGTCCTGCTGACCTTCATTCCTCTCCCCTCTAGAGCATATCTTCACCTCTCCAGGGTCTCTTCAACCTGCTCCCTACTCTCACTACAGATCACAATGTCATCCGCAAACATCATAGTCTACGGGGACCACTGTCTGATCTCGTCTGTCAACCTGTCTATTACCACTGCAAATAAGAAAGGGCTCAGAGCTGATCCTTGATGTAATCCCACCTCCATCTTAAATGCATCTGTCACTCCCACCGCAAACCTCACCACTGTCACACTACCCTCATACATATCCTGTACCACTCTTAAATACTTCTCTGACACTCCCAACTTCCTCATACAATACCACAACTCCTCTCTGGGCACCCTGTCATATGCTTTCTCTAAGTCCACAAAGACACAATGCAACTCCTTCTAACCTTCTCTGTACTTCTCCGTGTAAATCTTATTTTAATAGCATTTTTTTCTCCTTTTCTAAATGTTTCCTTGGAAAAAACATAATGATGTTCTTTCATAATATTCAAATACCATTCTTTCCTATTCTTTTCAGTATTATTTATATTACATTTCCATAAAATAATTTTATTTTGGTACTCTTTTATATCTTCAGTCACATAATGTTTCCATCTTTTCCCTCACATCATGTTTTCCCAAAAAATATTTAACATTCAACATAAATTCTTTTAAGTTTCTATTCTCTTTATTAAAACCTACTAAATCACCAGACAGAGTCAAGGTTGCTGCATAAACAGTTGGGTTAATTAACCCTGATCCGCCTTCTTTTTCTTTTACATACAGAATCCATCTTCTAACTGGATTTAAACCTTGATCCCCATATAAATGAAAACACAACAGACATAATCTGTCTTTCATAGTTAGAATCATGTAAATACTTACTAAATAGGCTAACTTGCTAGAAGGATAGAATTTATTAAATATACTTTCTATGTGATAATTTATATGATTTCCAAAATATACATGTATCTTTTAATTCCTGAATTATTTTCTCCCACTGTTTCTTCCAATGCTCACCTAATCCAAATACTATTCCCAATATACCGATAACCTCAGCGTTAAACTGCATCTCTTCCATATTTCCCATAAATCCAAAACCTTTACTTTTGTCCTTATTTATACATAAACCAAGCAACTTTAAGTATTTATTTAGCTTTCTAATTCCCTCTTCCATCAATTCCTTATTCTTAGTAATTAAAACTACATCATCTGCATATGGATATATTATTAGCATTCATATTTGCTCCATTATCTTATAACCTGTGACATTTAACACTCTATTCATTTTATTGACAACTACATTCATAACTAAAGCAAATAAAATATCACTTGCAGGACATTCCTGCCTTATTCCACACTCTATTTCTTCATTTAACCATCAATTTAATATAACTCTTACATTGTTTTTCTCATATACCAACCTAATTATTTTTATCTTTTCATTTAGAGAACCCTAATATATCCCATATACATTCATTTGACATTGTATTCTATCAAATGCTTTAACTTTTTATTTATATTATCTATTACTTCTTTTATTATTCATACTAAATTCCAATTTCCTCTCCTCCTTCTACCAAAAATTGTATATTCAAGTAACTTATCTGCTTTGTTTGTTAATCTTTTAGCCATTATTCTCATAAATATCTTATAATCTGTGTTATTCAACACAATTGGTCTCCAATTTCTTATATCATCTTTTTCTCCTTTTTTCCACATACATTTCGTAATCCCAGTACATATCTCTTTATCTAGCACACATATGTTTAACATCTGCACAAAGTATAATTTTTGCCAATCTGCCATATTATTATACATATGATACTCAGTATCACCCATTCCCGTGGCTTTTTCCTCTAATACTCTTTTTAACTTTTCCACATACATTTCGTAATCCTAGTACATATCTCTTTATCTAGCACACATATGTTTAACATCTCCACAAAGTATAATTTCTGCCAATCTGCCATATTATTATACATATGATACTCAGTGTCATCCATTCCCGTGGCTTTTTCCTCTAATACTCTTTTTAACTTTTCCACATTTACATTTTGCTCCAAAGTCTCATTATCTACTTTACTCAGTTTTTTAACTGTCCATTTTTGTCTCACTTTTATTTATTCTTTTACAAAACTATGCTTTATAAACTTCCTAATTGCCTCAAGTATTCCATTCTGTGTAATCATTCTTTCTCCTTCATGATTCTTTAATTCTCTTATTATTCTCTTATTTTCTTTTACTAATTTATTCAAATATGGTGCCACCCCTTCTTTTCTTCCTTGTAAAAAGTATATTTGTGTCTATAATAGTTTCCTAATCATCCCCTGATTTATATCATACATTTTCTTCTCTCTCATAAAAAAACTGTCTTATTTCTTAACATTTCTCTAAACACTTCTTGACTCAGCTGTCTATATTTTAATTTCTCTATCCTTCTCTTCCCAGCTTGACACTCCAGAAAACAGTTTTCATAATTTTCCCTAAAACTTCTCCATCAATTCATCCGTTTCTCATAAAATATTTTCATATCGACATATTTCCATAATTTATTAATCTCTTGTCTATCTTCATCTGAATATTTTTCATTAAGCCTCCGAACACCTTTACCTATTCTTATGCATCCTTCTTTCTCCTGTTCTTCTATCCATATGGCTAAATGAGCCGAGAAACCTGTCATTTTTATCCTTTTCTGCATAATTCTTAAACTATAAGATACTAAAAAATAAACAATTCCATTTTTAGCTCATTTCTTTTATAAGTCCAATGATTGTTATCCCATATATAACTTTCATTATCTCATATCTCATATACAATCCTGACATCACTGTTTACTTTCTTTCTTCTTCTTAGATTACAATTAAAATCCCCTACTAACATTATATCCATATTGACTTCTACATAATGCAGACATTTTTTAATCATCATCTCTCATTCCCTTTTTGTAACATATGCATACATTGCAATAATTCTGTAAACATCTGTTTTCAACCTTAAATCTGTTACCATTATTCTTCCCAATTCTACTATTGTAAAATCGAAAGTTTTGATATTTTCCTGACATAACACAACTATTCCTGAGCATGCATCTTTTCCCATATTCCATATAATATTTTGACCCCATAATACTTCAGTTTGTAACCTTTCTTCTTCTGTCAAAATTCTGGCATGTTCTATTAAAATTATAAGCATATCAAGAGAAGCACATCATTCTAATATGCCTAACCTCCTTTTAATATTCTTAACACTATTAACATTTTATGCTAATATCTTCAACCTTCTTTTAAAATAAAATTATTATTATCCCCTTCCATATCTATCTTTTACCTTTTTATCTTCTTTCACAACTAAGCTTTTAAACTTCCTTTTCCTCTCTTTCACCCCTTTTATTATAGAATTTTTCTCCCCCCTCACTACCTGTCTACATATTCCTTTTCATTCGTATCACATACCACTTCTTCCCCTTCCTTTTTCATCCACTATTATGTCTTTATTGCTTTCTTGTATGGTAATCTGTCCTTCCTGATCATTTTCTCTATCCCTATCTATATCATGTAGAGAATCCTGTATATGTTCTTGTTCTATAACTTCTACATATTCTTTACAATCCACCCATGTACATCCAGTTTTTTGACATTTTTTTTACATTTCATATCACATTTTTAGCTTCATGCTCTGGTTTACCACAAATAAAACATTTTCATTTGTCACAATCACTAATCAGATAATTATCTTTTCCACAAAAAACTAACCCGGTCAACAAAGGATAAATAAATAGTGGCATCATCTTCATATCTGAGGTTAATATTTCTCATAGCAATGTTGGTTCTGTCATCTAATTCATTTTACCCAGCAATTTTTATTTAATTTTATTTTTTATTTAACATTTTTTGACCGGGAAAGTCCGAATAGATTCCACAGAGCCTGTTTTCAGTGGAGGCCCGGGGAGAGATGCTCCAGACGCATGTCTTTAGAATGTGGGAGGAAACCGGAGTACCCAGAGGAAACCCACGTGAACGCAGGGAGAACATGCAAACTCTGCACAGAAGGCACCCCAGCCGAGAATCGAACCAGAGAACCTCTTGCTGTGAGGCGACAACGTTAACTGCTGCACCACTGCGCCACCCGGCTTATATTAAGCATATAGATTAAATAAATAAGGTAACACCTGCGGTGGTGGTGCTGCGGTAGCGTTGTCGCCTCACAGTAAGAAGCTGTCCAGTTTGAGTCTCAGCTAGAGCATCTTCTGCATGGAGATATGCGTGAATGGGCGTACCTTTGTTGAAGGTTGTGCATCAGGGCTGGTAACTCGGCACGTAAAAATCAACTACCAATCATTGGCAGACCGAAGTTCCGCTGTGGCGACCCCTAACTGGGAAAAGCCGAAAGACACAAACAAACATTAAATAAATAAGGTAACAATATAGAGTCCTAGGTATGACAAACAATGGGTGACTCTATTAATACTGGAGTTTACAGAAAACCTTTTCTCATGAACACTTTTTGATTAGGGATAGTTATCAGTTGAGACATATTAGAAGGAATACTCAAAACATCTCAATTCATCAGAATGAAATATCTTTCTAGTACAGATATGGTGTGGGACTCTGATTCTTATGCTCTAATTATGGTTCTGATGACCAAAGGTTATCTAAACTGAGAGGTCAGGAAGGTGCACCGCCTAGGGCAGATGTTTCAGAATATGATAAGCTGAATATCTGAAAAAGTGAAAATTCTAACCTGTGTTTTGTAATGGCTTATGGCTTATATTAATTACTTATTACTGGCTGGTTCTGTTGCATTATTTAGTTTTATTTTAAAGAATTCCTGTTGTCCTGTCCATGGGACATAAACTTGCTACAGTATTTCACTTCTTACAAACAGGAAGACCTGGTTTAAAGATCAGAGACTATTTGGTAGAGGTGTCATGTGTTTTTATACTGTAAATATATCAAAGAGAGCAGAAAGTAAACATTATACGATTTTAATGCATAAAGTGTTATTTATTTGGCTTGGTGTATTTGCAGGACTTTTTATATTGATCAAACAACCTGTGTGCTCAAAGAATCAGTAAACATCTCAGTAATATACAGTACAGCCCTTTATAAACATACTTTGCACTGCTTTAACACTAGATTTGTTTTTACTGATGCTGATAGGGATAATGATTTTGGCTCTAAAAAAAAAAAAACTATGTACTTCTAGGGTACTTGACAAGAAAGAAAAACTTTGGATTATTCAGACAAGGTTCGAATTTTACTTATTAATGCCAGTAGTGGATGTTACACTTATAACCAGCTCAAATGAACATGCGTGCATTAGAATGGAAGTCTTGCAGCTTCATATATGTTATCCTGACAAATTAATCTACTTGAAATTACGTGAGAAAGGTGTAAATGGACATTTATGTCAAGGAACAAATACACTTTAGAAGTGGCTATAAAATCAGTAGAACTGCAAATTCTACATTTTTGGGGAGTGTCATGTGACACAGGGTTAGTTATTTAATTGGTGAGAATAATGGTTGCTCTTGGCTGGGACAGAACTATGATGGGTTTTGTACTTTTCTGATCATAGTGTCCAAAGCAGGTTAGAAAGATGAACATTTCACACCAGGGTGCACTCCTAAGAAGCAAATGGAGACACTGTCTCTAAAAAAGAATATTAGTGAGATGCCAGCAAATGCATGCATTGTAATTGTCAGGGTCATTCTTTAAGAAGTACACTGCACTCATGAAATGATGGTCTAAAGATAGCATTGTTATTAACAGATTTTACTTGTGGTGACTGGTTAATGGCATTGAAAACTCATTCAACTGATAGAAAAGGAGATAAAAGGAAGACAACAACTTCTAACACAAACACACGTCACCCATATCCTTGGGGGAG
The DNA here is from genome assembly GCF_019279795.1 of Protopterus annectens. Classification (NCBI taxonomy): domain Eukaryota; kingdom Metazoa; phylum Chordata; order Ceratodontiformes; family Protopteridae; genus Protopterus; species Protopterus annectens. The sequence goes on along the minus strand of NC_056737.1, from coordinate 1,051,407,510 downwards.
GAGGTTAGAATGTTCAGAATAAGGAGAGAAGGGTTCAAACCATCAAACCATAAGCCATGGTGTAGGACATGGTGTAAAGGGAACTAATACTGAGTTTTTTTTACAGAAAGAGCATGGCAGTTATCTTTGCCATCACTTCTGAAAAATGCTAGGCAAAAGGTTAGAGGCAAAGAAAAACTGAGTGAATGGGAAGCTATGGAAGTAAAATAACGAAGCTGGTAGTGTAGGATAAAGGACTAGACAGGGAACCTTTATTAAGACAAATGAGCACAGCAAAAAGGACAAAGAATGTCTAATACCAAACCTGTTGACATACACTGTCTAGCGGCCTTGGAGTATATGACAAATGTTTAATAACATAATGCACCTTGCTGATTCAGCATCCCACCTTCCCTAAACTGTGGTGTTCCCTCAGAATTAAAAAAAAAAAATACTATCAACTCTGGTAATGTACTACCTTCTTCTCCTCATCTAATTGCTTGCAAAAATGTGAATGAGCATGTTCGTGGCTTGTGCACGTGCTTATTTGTGTTTAAATTTAATTCATGAGGTAGTGCACTGATCTCAGTGGACCATTTGCAGGCACAGCAGGAATGAGAAAATCACAGTGAATATTGAGCCAATAGTACTAGGAATGTAAACAAAGATGATATGCAGGTATAACACAGCTGGTTACAAATGTACAAAGCTGATACAGAAGTATGACATATGCAGTTACTGAGACAGCAAATGAGTGGTCGCTATTTAATCAAACATTCTTCCTGGCTAAAATGAAAAGCATACATTAGCGAAGGGGGATTAAAAGGGGAACAGGAAGGAAACTGAGTAGGGGGGTGTTACTAGCTTAGAGAATTTAGGACAGGAAGTTGTTTTCAGGATTTGTGGAGGTCAAACATTCCATGTGTGGATTACATAGGGCCAAAATGAGCCATTAAGACTTTCAAGCATAGGATATTTATTTACTGATTGAATCTTGCAGAATCAATATAATTAATGTGCAGAAATGGACTATACAATAAATTATGGCACGCTTTATTCATGGATCGGTGGACTGATTTCAGTAAATAGGCTCTCCCAATGAGGCTACACTCTTTTGTGAGGTAGAGAGAGAAAAATAGTAAAACAACAGAGAACAAAAATCATTGCAAACAGTGTAGCAGAAGAGAGTAATAATAATAAGGAAATACTGCAGAAATATTCATTAAATCATGCAATAAAATTAGTAACATTAGTGAACAAAAATAAATTCAGTAATGAGTCTGAACTTTAGGGAATTCAAGGCATAATAAAACTTCTGACATAAATTTTCTCACTAGCAATAGTGCTGCAGTATATTAGATGTGTCACTCAGTGAGTAATACACGCCAGTTTTATATAATGCACAAGGAAGGCTAGCTGAGAATTTTCACACTTGAATGAAATCAACAGTGCTGTATACATTAGTCCATACTGAAGTGTATTTATTAAGTCTAGAGAAGGAAGCAGAGGAAATCCTTTATTTTTCTTATTTATCATTTACTAACCTTGTCAGTAGGCTACTAGTCCATGAATCTTTTCAGAAATGGCCAAAGGGCCAGCAGCAAATGGCCAAATGGCCATTGCAGAATGCAGTATAAATATATGTGTGTGTGTGTGTGTGTGTGTGTGTGTGTGTGTGTATACACACCACACACACACACACACACATACACATATATTTATACTGTATTCTGCAGTGGCCATTTGCTGCTGGCCCTTTGGCCATTTCTGAAAGGATTCATGGACAAGTAGCCTACTGACAAGGTTAGTAAATGATAAATAAGAAAAATAAAGGCTATATATATATATATATATATATATATATATATATATAGGTCCACTTTACATGATTGAAAGCTCAAAATACTGAAATTCATTTGACTGAGTCCACAATCCCAAATGTTTAAAATACAGAAAACTCATTTGACTGAATTTCAGAATACTGAAAGCTGACAATGCTGGATTGCAAAATACAAAATGGCAGCATGTACAGTACTACAAGGAAAGAAAAGGGTATAAGCCCATTTCCCCACTGTAGTGAGTTCCCCACACCCCCTGCTACTAATATATTTCAACTACGAGATCGCACTACAGTGGGGATAGGGATGAATTTCCACTCCCCACTGTACCACGATCTCCGTAAATATAGGTGAACACACTTATACGAATGTACTACTGCATTCACATAAGTGTCTTCAACTATCCCATACACTTATCATTTTGTGCACAACATTCTGATTTTCGGCAACATAGAATGTCGTTCGCACAAATTATAGTAAACCCTATGGCTTAATATTTTGTATTTTGCAATTGAGCATTGTAAGATTTCAGTATTCTGAAATTCAGTCAAATGAGTTTCATTATTTTGAGCTTTCATTCATGTGAAGTGGACCTATATATATATATATATATATATATATATATATATACACACACACACACACACACACACCCACACACACACACACATACACACACACACACACACACACACACACACACACACACACACACAGTGGATATAAAAAGTGTGCGCACCCTTGTTAAAATGCCAGGATGATATGAAAAAATGAGACCACAATAAATCATTTCAAAACTTTTCTCACCTTTAATGTGACCTATAACCTGTACAATTTAATTGAAAAACAAACAAATCTGTTAGGGAAAAAATATAGAAAATAAAAAAAACATGCAATAAGCTGGGTGCATACGTGTGCACACACTTAAACTAATACTTTGTTGAAGCACCTTTTGATTTAATTACAGCATTCAGTCTTCTTGGGTAGGAGTCTATCAGCATGGCACATCTTGACTTGGGAATATTTGCCCACTCTTCATTGCAAAAGCACTCCAAATCTGTCAAATTGTGAGAACATCTCTTATGCATAGCCCTTTTCAGGTCACCCCACAGATTTTCTATTGGATTTAGGTCTGGGCTCTGGCTGGGCCATTCCAAAATAATTTTCTTCTGGTGAAGCCATTCTTTTGTTGATTTGGATGTATGCTTGGGGTCATTGTCATGTTGAAAGGTAAAATTCCTCTTCATCTTCAGCTTTCTAGCAGATTCCTGAAGGTTTTGGGCCAAAAGTGACTGATATTTGGAACTGTTCGTAATTCCTTCCACTTTAACTAAAGCCACAGTTCCAGCTGAAGAAAAGCAACCCCAAAGCATGATACTGCCACTGCCATGCTTCACAGTGGGGATGGTGTTCTTTTGGTGATGCAAAGTGTTGTTTTTGCGCCAAACTGACCTTTTGGAATTGTGGCCAGAAAGTCCAGCCTTGGTGTCATCAGACCATAACATTTTCCCAAATGCTTTTGGGAGATTTGGTGTATTGTTTTGCAAATTTTAGCCAGGCCTGGATGTTTTTCTGCGTAAGAAAAGGCTTCTGTCTTGCAACCCTACTCCATAGACCAGACATATGGAGAATACGGGAGATTGTTATCACATGTAGTACACAACCAGTACTTTCCAGAAATTCCTGCAGCTCCTTCAGTGTTGTTGTTGGCCTCTTGGGAGCCTCTCTGACCAATTTTCGTCTTTTCTTTTCATCAATTTTGGAGGTACATCCAGTTCTTTGCAACATCACTGTTGTCCCATATTTCTCCAATGTTTTGATGACTGTCTTCACTGTGTTCCATGGTATATCCAATGCTGTGGAAATTTGTTTGTACCCTTCTCCTGACTGATACCTTTCAGCAACAAGATCCCTTTGATGCTTTGTAATCTCTCTGCGAACCATGGCTTTTGCTGTAGCAGGCAACTGAGTAAATGTTAGGAAAATCCTACTTGGACAGCTGAACTTTATTTGGGGTTAATCAGAGTCTCTTTAATTGATGGCAGGTGTGTACCCAAGAAGACTGAATGTTGTAATTAAATCAAAAGGTGCTTCAACAAAGTATTTAGTTTAAGGGTGTCAACACTTATATAACCAGCTTATTGTACACTTTTTATTTTTTACATTTTTCCCCCAACAGATTTATTTGTTTTTCATTTGAATTGTACAAGTTATAGGTCACATTAAAGGTTGGAAAAGTTTTGAAATGATTTATTGTGGTCTCATTTTTTTATATCACAAAAACCTGGCATTTTAACAAGGGTGTATATGCTTTTTATATCCACTGTACAGAGAGACAGAGAGAGAGAGACCTACAGGTATATCTATATCTATATATATATCTATATATATATATATATATATATATATATATATATATATATATATATATATATCTATATATATATATATATATATATATGTGTATATATATATATATATATATATATATATATATATATATATATATATATGTATATATATATATATATATATATATATATATTATACATATATATTATACATATATATATATATATATATATACACACACACACACACACACACACACACACATGTATGATATATATATAGTTCCACTTGAAACATTGAATGTTCAGAACATCGAAGTTCTGATCATTGAGACCAGAACATCGATGTTCAGAACATTGAAGGTTAAAAATGAACCACACAAAAACAAAAAAAAACTTACAAAAACTATTTTATTCACGGGGGCTTCGCCCCGTGCACCCCCCACCCCCCTTACTTTAATATTCCAACTCAGAGATCGCACTACAGTGGGGTAAGGGAAATCTCCTGTTTACTGCTATATGCGGTAGTACTAAACGGGAGATTTCCTGTACCCTACCTACAATGCCAACACTCGGATGGCATACAAACACACACAACATGCAGGGCACCTTGCTGCCCTGCATACACACCCAAATATTTACAATTTTACTTATCTGGCACTTCCACTTTGAACCTTTGATGTTCTGAACATCGATGTTCTGGTCTCGATGATCAGAACTTCGATGTTCTGAACATTCGACGGTTTCAAGTGGAACCATATATATATATATATATATATATATATATATATACAGATTAAGATATAGATATACCAGAATAATTTAGTGTAGTCAGTGAAGCCTTATATTTGTCTGGGGAAACTGAAGTACCAGAAAAAAAAAACATACAAACATAAGGAGAGTTAAGAGGTTCTACACAGATAGTAAGCAGAAGGTAGAAATGAATCGTGGACTCAGCAGCAGTAAGACACAGACCACACTACGTAGCCACTGCACTGCTCAATACTTCAAAAAACGTGGCCAGCTTTCCAAGTTACATTTTGTCAAGATACTTCATTAATTATTTAGAAATTACTTTCACAGATTCAACCCACCAGCACTAAAAATACAGGACTCTGCATATGTGCTTTTTTAATTTAGAAAGAACCTTTCTCTTAAATAAATTATTTCAGTTTAATCAATATCTACTGTAGGATTTTTCTACAAGTAAAAAGTTCATAGATAGACACATATATAGATTATATAAATATAGATTAAATTGGAAAAAATACAGACACTAGTGTGTTATCAAGCTATGTCTAGATGTATAAAATTGGTCTGTCTAGTACTTTTTTCCGTATTATTTGCTCCCTACTGACTGTTAACTATAGCGTCTGTCTGCCAGTCAGTGTCCTTCCCATTCTACTGTCTGTGCACCCAAACTACCCTGTGTGTGTGTGTGGGGGGGGGGGTTATTTCACAGATTTACTTTTCACTGTCACGTTTTACAGAAACTTAGTGGTGAGAGATGACTGACAGGCCATCAATGAAACACCTTTAAAATTTTTCAGTTTGCTGATTCCCTACTATACAGTGTCCTGATGTTTGGTACCAAAGAAGGATTGCCAACATTGAATGCTAACATTGAATTATCAATAATACATGTATAATCACATACATGCAGTTATGAACTCCTTGGTGGACCACAGCACACATCTCCAGCCGAGTGCAGCCTGCTGTAACTCCAGGCCACCACTAGATGCCAGTATTGCAGCAGATGAGTCATACCCAACCCTGAAATGGATACACTGCTCGCTCTATAAATTATTGGTCAGATCTTCCACTGTCCTGGTACCTAAGCAGATCCCAGGGCGTAGTTAGTGTTCCATTTCTGTCTATACAAAGAAGCCAGTTTCTCTACTAGGATTTGATTCTGGTCATTCAACTTTAGTTACCTTCTCACTTATCCGACCTTAATTACATTACCTTCAAGACTGATATTTCTGATATAGAAATTATCCATCTTATCAAAGCATAGTTTTCTATTACTTATGGTGTGTTGCAGACCAGGTTATTATCCTACTAACCTGTGATATTCTGTGTATTTTCCTTGTAGTGCCGTTCGCTTCCTTTAAGCATACCTCTAACATACCTGAAGCATTTATTGCCATTTCAGAAGGCAACTGCAGATAAAACCCACTTCTTAGTAGCCTGATGTAGCCAGCCTCATATTCTCTATACTTCTTTCTTTATGTTCATGCATACAACTCACTCTTCTAGCTGATGAAACTGAACACTGATCCACAAATCCCTCCTAGATTACCTACAGCTTTCTTTCACTGCATTGTAATGCAAGTAATTGCTTTACTGACTCTCTTTACCTGCTGTATTCATTATGGAGCCAGAGCCTATATGAGCACTAAGTTGGTACAAGGCAGTAAACTCATCCAGAGCAACAAATTAAGAGTGGGGAGTTCACACACATATGCATACACACACGCACATTCTTGGGTGGTGCAGTGGTAGTGTTGTCGCCTCACAGCAAGAGGTTCTCCGGTTTGATTCTCGGCTGGGGTGCCTTCTGTGCAGAGTCTGCATATCCTTCCCGCATTTGTGTGGATTTCCTGTGAGTGCTCTCCTTTTCTCCCACGGTACAAAGACATACATCTGGAGCATTTATCCCTAGGCCTCCACTGAAAATTGGCTTTGTTACAAACTCACTATGATGTTGGCATACACTACACTGACTATAAATGCTTAAAACTGAGCACATCAACATCCTGGTATACATGTGCTGAGCACAATCTTTGGCGCATGCAAAACTAAAATAAAAAATATATATTGTAGTAGAGGAGCCAGCCTTGTGCATTCCCACCATACCCCTGCTAATTATATATACCAACTCCAAGATTGCAAAACAGTGGGCAAAATGCAAAATCCCACTCCCCACTATACAGTGACCATGCAAAATAAATGCTGGCATCTTACTATGCACCTGCAATTCAACAAAATAGCCCTCCTAACTAAAAATTGTTGATATAATAAAAGTACAACCAAACACACACGTATATACCAATTACATATACATACATACATGTATATATACATATATATATATATACATACACACACGCACACACACGTATATACCAATTACATATATTACATATAAATACACACGTACACACACACACACATATATATATATATATATATATATATATATATATATATACATACACACACACACACACACGGGTGTCATTCAACTTACCAGACTGCCACTTTAATAACAATTCAGCAAAAATGTATCAAATTATATTTTATCTAATAATATTCTTCAATACATTTTACCTGTAATAACTTTTATAATAAGAAAAGTTTATGATTATCTGACCACTGGTACGAGTTTTCTTAAAAGATTTATAAGTACAATTGTAGTTTGCTTTATTCTGTTGTGCTAGATTGTGTGAGCTGATGGTGCACTTCCAGTAAGTTTTACCTTTCTTCCACTGTAGACCGAATATGTAGTTATAAATAATTCTTTTTTTTTTTGGGGGGGGGGGGGGGGGCAAGCCCCCTGCAAAAACATTTTTTTTGTGAGTTTTGCTATTTTATATGAAATGAGTTTAGGTAAGCTATGCTTCGTATGAAATGACAAACATGCCTATATTTCATTGGCTCACACATTGTCACTCTATTTGCCTGCCCAATAACAGCATATCAGAAGTTTTTTTTACCCTACTTGCACAGCTTGGAGCCATCTTTTAAATCTAAAATCTTCCCTGCTAGATTTAACTACTGTGGTGTCCTAGATGTGTGTATGTCTTTAAATGTAAGTACATTGTCTTGTCTTCTATTACACAGAGTATAAGTTAAAATACTAGTGACTGATGCATACCAGTTTTGGATGCTGCTATTGAGAAATTTAGGCTCTCATGTTTGTAAACTTTATCTTTGTAAGTACCATGTGGAATTCTGGCAGAATGCTAATGTTATTCCATCTGAGCTTGTATTAAGTCTGGAGCTATAGTTACCTGAGCATTACTGTAGGAAACTGAAATAAGTGAACTTTAGAACATTACAGTGTGAAAACACAGTTCTAGTGTACAGTTTCATACATTGTCAAGAATTCATGCAGCACTGGTGATAAGCTGAATATGAAAGTGAAGCAACTGTCAGATAATTTTCATATAATTGTATGTGGTGGTTAAAAGAGCCTTGTTTATGAAAGTATAACTACTGTGCTACAAGGTTTATGTCTAATTCTGTTTAAGTACAACTGTTTTACTGCTAAGTACATGCTCATGTAAGGATTGTTGGTCAATTATTGTAATAATAGGCAAAACCTCTCAACTGCTCTAATCATTGTACTATTTGTAAGTATAAAAAACAGTGTCCTCCTTCCTTATCTGCTCTATCCTGACCCTCTTTACTAAGAAACTGTAGCTTTATATGCTTATTTTCTTTTTTTTTTTCTTTTGCAGTCAATCTACCTACCAGCTACTTTTACTAGAGTTAAATTGCAACAGTGTGCTGATACCTGTTCACTGGACCTATCTGCAAGCTGCCTCACAGTTTAAGAGGAATCTTAAAAAGTTTCAGCTTTCTGGTGTCTTACAAGCACCCTGTTTAGGTTTACATTCAAATATCTTTGTATTCCTGAAACTTTGTGCAATACTAGCTGAGACTCACACTCTAGGTCCTGCACCCTCCCCTGAATTTTCTTTGCAGGACTTTAAATCTTTATCTGTACTTGGGTAATCTTGGGTTTCTGTTGACTCACTCCCATTAACAGTGTTGTGTGCTCTGACGTGAGTTCCTTGGCTCAGCCCACTCCGTTTGCCCTCACTACGCTCGGGCTCACTTCGCTCCCCACCCTACCCCTAATCCCACCCACCTTTAATATAATTTCTTTTATAGTTAACCAGTTGCTCCACCCTACACCGGGTCATTCCCCCTATTTCCTATTATAGCAATACAGTCTACACTTTTTTCACTACCCTCCTCCCCATTACCTTTCAACCAATGTCTCTCCCTGCACTCTTCCTATACTTACGTTCCATATTGTACTACCTTTCTGTAATTGAACATAGGCTCAACCCACAGCTATCTTCTACCTGTACTTTAACCTCTCAACCCTCGTTTAACTCAAACTACTTTACTATATCTCCCTCTCTACTCTCTCATCCAATTCACCTGCCCCAACTACTAACTTTTTGCATCATGATAATGTTTCATATAAAACAAAAATAAAACAAAACCTCTCCTACTTCTGCTTCACCAGATTTCCTCCATACTAGTCACTACTCTATTAAAGTCTGGTGACGTTCACTGTAACCCAGGACCCCCTTCATCTATTAACACCCACTGCAACCCCACTCCAAACTATAACTCCACCCTAACTAATAAGCACCTCAAGCTTTATGCTCTATTTATCTGTAGCATTCTGAATAAAAATGCAGAATTACTTGCATGGACAGACCTACACTCCCCAGACCTCCTAATTCTCACAGACACCTGGGTCAAACCACACAACTCAGATAATGAAATTCTCCCACCTGGCTATACCATACTATGTCTGGATAGAATAAATAGAAAAGGTGGTGGAGTAGCTATCCTTTACCCTGACCATCTCACAGTAACCTCTTCTAACACCTCTCTAACTCCTTTCCCCCCAGCTGAATTTCTGTCACCTAATGTAATTCTCAACAAACACCTTACCTTAACTGTTGCCACCATATACATACCTCCTGGTGATAATATCTCCCTTCCAGAACAAATACCATCTTGGTTCTCAGATAACATTACTATAGAAACAACCATCCTAGGGGATGTCAACTTAAATTGGCATCACTTTAAAACAGTCTCCCCTTGTCAAAGTAGAAACCTTTATGGCTTTACACAAGTCATCTCAACTCCAACCCACCTAAACAAATTCTCAAACTCACACTCGATTATCAACTGGATTCTAGTATCTCATCCCAATAAATACCATAAACCTGAATCTCTATCTAACTCTCTTAGTGACCTTGCTCCTATCTGAGTACTTAGATACACCTTCCACACTACTAGTACTTACAAATATACAACTTTTCATAAACTGACCAACTTCAACCCAAAACACTTAAATAGCCTCCTATCCTCCATTAACTGGTCTTCACTCTTTTCACTGCCTCTTAATGATGCTGTCCTACACTTCAATTCAACTTTCATAAATATTCTCAACACTCTTGCCCCTCTTCAAACAACAAGAGTTAAATCTCATATCTCCCCTTGGCTTACTAACACCACTCATTCCTCTAGCCATGTCACAGATTTAGAGTGGAAAAAATGGACTAAATCAAAATCTCCTTCAGACTTACAAAAATATAAAGAACTTAGAAACAAAACTAAAAAAAATAGTATCTGATAAAAGAAACTTCTACTCACAATCCACCTCTAATCACAATACTAACCCTAGGGACTTCTGGAAGTCAATTAACCACATATTGCATCCAGGTAACCCACCATCTCCTAACCCTGATCCTAACCTGTCCCCACTGAAATAGCCACTCAGTTCAATTCCATTTTCATCAACACCATCAGTAAATTACTGCCTTCTAGCTCCATATCTCTTCCTAACTCCACCGTTGCTTCTAATTCATCTAGCCCTCACTCTTAAAAACACCCCAATCCCCCCAAAAAACGTATTTTCTCTTCAACGTGTATCAACTGCCTATATCAAAAAACTTCTTCAGAACCTAAAGCCATGCTCTTCATCTGTTGACAGCTTGCCACCATACGTCCTAAAACTAGCTGGCTATTTTATTGTGTACCCCATATCTATTCTAATAAATCACTCATAGTCTGAATCTACTGTTCCATCTATCTAGAAAAAATTCTATACTATCCCCATCCATAAAGAAGGAAAATCTACAGAGATTTCCAATTTTAGGCCTATAGCTATTCTCTCTCCACTCTCAAAAATCATGGAAAAATGTGTCCATGCACAATTATTATGCCACCTCTTACTAGAAAACTTTTTAACACCTACTCAGCATGGTTTTCATCCGAACCATAGTACTTCCACCACTCTCATTGCTTTTACCAATTCAGTTGCGCAATCCAGAGACAATAACAAACTAGTATCTTACCTTCTCACGGACTTATCCAAGGCATTCGATACTGTGCCTCATCCTTTGCTCATTTCTAAACTACAGAATCTGTCCCCATCCACTATCTCTTGGTTCAGCAGCTACCAGTCCAATAGGCAACAATCTGTTAGATGGCTTTCTACACTGTCCCCTTCTCTGCCAGTCACCACAAGTGTGCCCCAAGACTCCATCTTAGGACCTCTTCTATGCAACATTTTTACTAACAATCTTTATAAATCCTGCCACAACTCAACTCTCACCCAATATGTAGACGATTCTGCAGTCGTCACCTCCTCTGATTACTTCTCAAATCTGCTTTCCAAAACCCAGCAAACTTTTCTGCCTAAAATTACTCTCTCCTAACACCTCAACCTTCACTAGCATCTCCTTGGACAACACCACCATCAATGTTGGAATCTGATACCAAACTACTATAATTGATGATAAACTAAAGTTCAGCCTTCATATAAATTACTGCATCAAAAATACTAACCACATACAAAACACTACAATTATTTTACCTAGACCTTACTTTAAACTTATCCAAGAAATATTCATGCACATATACTTACAAACATTCACATACAACCCTGAATCTAAACCTGGCCTAACCAGCAAACCCCACTTAACTGCATGCAAACACAGCTCACACACCACAAGAACATTTCTCGAGCTGACATTCGACATCTTCTGATACTGAAAAATGAAATATTCAGTTTAAAGTGACAGCAATAAACTCTGAGAACAAAGCATCCATTTGATAGAGTACAATACAAGCATATATACAATACAAGCATATATGTAAGAACAAAGGGGACATTCACTACTATGGGCAGTATAGAGGAAGCAAACTCCTGACTCACTGTACAAAAACTATGGAGAGTATGACTGAGAAATGAGTATACAGAGTAGCAGAAAGTAAGATGGGAGATGAGCAATTTTTATTCAGATCAAGATGCAACAGAATTGATCCGATGTCTGCAGTGAGACAGACAGCTCAAAAGAAGATATAGATGAGGAAAGAGTCAATTGGGAATGCCTAGATTTGGAGAAATATATGACAAGGTCCCAAGAAAGAGGATTTGAGCAGTTCTGTGATGGTTCTAAGTCCCAGAAATATTTGTAGAATTAGAGCAGTATGTGAATTACATAATGACAGAAATATGAATAGTGTTCGGTCTCACAAAAGGTTTCACAGTGAGAATGGCTGCACATCAGGGTTCAGCAATGAGCCCACTGCTGTTCATACTGCTGATAGACTACATTTGAAAACAGACTGGAGGGGGCACACCATCAAAGCTGCTGTATGCGGGCAATGAAGCATTACCGGCAAACACTGAAAAGAACTTTAACAAATGATTGCTGAATGATTGCGGGGTGGCAGGTTGGCATAATGGTTAAGGTGTTTACCTTACAGACACAAGGTGCAGAGTTCATTCTCACATGGGGTAAGTGACTAAGTTTAAAATGGCCCACAAAGGCAGGTAGCCTAGTACTAATCTAAAAACCTATGAACCAATTAGAAAATGGAACACAAAACTGAAAGCACATTGGATGAAATGGAGTACAGATAAGACAGTTGCAATGGCAGCAAATGGAGGAGATCAAAAGAAGCTGAAAAATTATGATAGAAATGAAAATAGTGGAACAGATTAACAGTTTCAGGTTTCTGGAAGGGGTAGTTCAGGTGAAGTCTAAACAAGGAGATCAAAGCTAGAATCAGAGGGGCTGAAGCCAACTAGCACAGAGTGTCAGGGGTCGTGTATGACAGAGGGATTTCAAAGACACAGAAAAGTAAGGTGTACAAAACTGTGGTGTGATACAGAACCATAAAGGTGTGTAAATCTATGCAAACCAACCATAACTAAGAATTAAAACACTAGGTTCACACTGCCACAGGAAAAAATACCAAAATAAAGGGAAATAGCCCTGCCTTCACATAAAATGAGTCATAAACAAATGTAAAAAAATCAGTTATTATTAAAATGAGTTATGCGCTTTTATCCCTGTAACTTGGGACTTCATCAGAACTACTTGGAACAAAAAATATTGTGACACAAATACTAAATTAAAGGAGTCACATGATAGTAATAAAAGTCATTAAAATTTAAAGGAACAACCACAATTCATAAATATAAAGATTAAGACCTGAATTAAAGCAGCTTAACTTAAAAATGTAGATGTATATATCCCATCATACCTTTGCTGCTCTCATCTTCAAAACAGAGTTAATAGACACTTGGCCATTAAAACCAGGGGTGTGGTAGCAATTCTGATGTACTGAGTGGACAATGGGAAACCCTCACTGAGGCAGATGCCTGGTGTCAGAGCCATGGCCTCAAGCTCAATGCCAAAAAGTGCACTGTCATCCCCTTTGGTAAAAACTCTGTACCCATGAACTACCACATAGGCAGCAGTCTACTTAATGCCAAATGTGTGATAAGAGACCTTGGGATCCTGGTGGACAGTAGTCTCTCCTTTGATAATCACATCACCACAGTAGTCAGGAAATAATTTTACGTGGCACAACTCTTCACAAATGGGTTCTCAACCAGGAAAAAGGAGGTCATTGTTCCCCTCTACTCGACACTCATTAGACACATTATAGAGAACAATGCCCCTTTTGGAATGTACCTCACAAGACATCTGCAGCAGCTGGAAAGGCCACAGAAGTACCTCACAAAGAGGATTACAGGCCTCAAACCAATGCCCTACACTGACCGTCTCAAAAAACTCCAGCTTTACTCCATAGCATATCACCTACTCCAAGGTGATCTCTGCCTAACATATAAAGCTATGTCAAACCCAGAGCTGTTGGACATGCTACACCAAAAGAAATCCCAATCCATCCGAGCTACACGTTCTAGGGACCTAAACTTTGTCACCACAATAAGCAGGACATGCTGGAGGGATAGATTCCTGTCCCAGAGACTTTCCATACTCTGAAACAAGCTACCCATGTATGTCACGCAAAGTTCCTCATTAGCACTCTTCAAGAAAAATCTTGATGAGTGGATGGGAAATAGGAAATACACCACAAGGATCACTTCTGTGGCTCTGCTCGACAGGGGCACAGGAAAATAACTTTCTTGGGTGGCATAAGCCAGGGAACCTTGTTGACTAGGCTTACTTAGGCCCTTGGGCTGATAGGTTCATAGGTAGGTACTAGGCTAACAGAATAGAGTACAGGGAGTTGGTGTTGCAACTTAGACTAAATGTTCCCACATCCCCAGTCTTAACGAGCATACCTCTCAATTTCTAAGTGCAAGGAATCTGGACAAAGCCTGACAAAATGGGGGGACAAAGGCATAAAAATAGGGACCTATTTTAAATACTGCTTTTATGACCGTAGAAAGTTGCTAGAATAACGGGGTTTCTTTTCACATATATTTTTTGAAGGATTTGAAGTCTGAAACTCAAATGTATGTCATTATTTAATGAGTTCAATCCTCCGAGCATCTCAGTGATATGCCAGAAAACCATAAATTTTATGAGGAACAGACCAGAAATCTTCTCCTTCTTCTTCTTTCGGCTGCTCACGTTAGGGGTCGCCACAGCAGATTAACTGTTTCCATTTCCTCCTGTCCTCTGCATCTTGCTCTGTCACACCAACCACCTGCATGTCCTCTCTCACCACATCCATAAACCTTATCTTAGGCCTTCCGCTTTTCCTGTTACCTGGCAGTGGGAACAGACCAGAAATATGAACCAAAAAGCTGGACATTCTGTAAAAATCTGGACAGTTTAGAGGTATGATGACCAAGATGATTTAAGAATTGTTTTTTGTGAATGCAGGGTTATTTACCATTATTTTGGTGTTTTTCCATGTGGCAATGTGGACCTGGTATTTCATTTCTTATTTTTGTGTGATACAGAAACCTAGGAAGTGAATATAGAGCAACTGAGGCAATGGAGATGAAGTGCCTGATGCATACTGTGGGAGAGATGAAAAAATGAGGACATGTCCAACTGCAGAGGTCATCAAAAAAAACAGATTACAGTGGTTTAGGCACATTTCTAGGTAAGAGGAAGGCAATCTGGTGAAGAAGATTTGGGACAGACAGGAAGAAGGCAAAAGGAAATGGAGACACACCCAGCAACGAAATGGATGGATTGTGTGACAGAAGAGATGTGACAGCCGGGCATAACTGTTGAAGAAGGTAAGACAATGGCACTGACTTGAGAAAGAGATGCAACAGTTGACATGATACACCAAACCCATGTAGAAAATGGGAAAATATATACATGTGTGTGTGCGTGTGTGTGTATATCTATATATAAATACATATATATATATATATATATATATATATATCCGCACACATTATATATATATATATATATATATATATATATATATATATATATATATATACAGGTTTAGTCCTTTCAAGCTAAATGTTCAAAAGTCAACATTTGTTTGATAGATATGCTTTGGTCGACATTAACAGGTGGTCAACAGGTCTATGAGATCTACAATCCCAGGGTATATAGTCAGTATACATATTTAGTGGAAGGTGGGGGGCACAGCACTTGCTTTTTGTTTTGCATGCTCCAAGATTAGTCCTCGTAGCATGCACATTGGTCTGTTGATGTTCTGTTGTCTATGTTAATGCATCGACATTTCATCTGTTCGATCTAATACACTACATCTACATATATATATATATATATATATATATATATATATATATATATATATATATATATATGTGTGTGTGTGTGTGTGTGTTTGTATATATACATATAGAGAGAAATGGCCACAGGGAGATATAGAGTATTACTGTGTCTCTATTCCACATTTGATTATTTTCCATTTATGATGATTGCATTCAGCATACAGCAAGCAACTTATGAATATCTACATTTCTGTAGGAAAAGCAGTGTCACTAAAGATCAAAGCCATGATGATGCCCCATCCAACATATCTGCCAAAATGGACAGCCAGAGAGGACATGATGGTGAGTGATACTACCAGCTCTCTCACCCCAAGGGAAGGGAGATGATTACGTTTTTCAAAGTAGCCAGTTAAACATTTTGTGCTCACGATTCTACTTAGAAATGCACATTTGAACTTCAATTTCAGAGAGACAAATATTCATTGTATGCATGCATATGCTTCCTGATTCTTTCTATTTTACTTCTGTTGATGTGCATACTCAATTACATGCATATACTTCCTGATTCTTTGTATTTTACTTCTGTTGATGTGCACACTCATAATTACATGCATATACTTCCTGATTCTTTGTATTTTACTTCTGTTGATGTGCACACTCATAATTACATGCATATATTTCCTGATTCTTTGTATTTTACTTCTGTTGATGTGCACACTCATAATTACATGCATATACTTCCTGATTCTTTGTATTTTACTTTTGTTGATGTGCATACTCAATTACATGCATATACTTCCTGATTCTTTGTATTTTACTTCTGTTGATGTGCACACTCATAATTACATGCATATACTTCCTGATTCTTTATATTTTACTTCTGTTGATGTGCACACTCATAATTACATGCATATACTTCCTGATCCTTTGTATTTTACTTCTGTTGATGTGCACACTCATAATTACATGCATATACTTCCTGATCCTTTGTATTTTACTTCTGTTGATGTGCATACTCAATTACATGCATATACTTCCTGATTCTTTGTATTTTACTTCTGTTGATGTGCATACTCATAATTACATGCATATACTTCCCGATTCTTTGTATTTTACTTCTGTTGATGTGCACACTCATAATTACATGCATATACTTCCTGATTCTTTGTATTTTACTTCTGTTGATGTGCACACTCATAATTACATGCATATACTTCCTGATTCTTTGTATTTTACTTCTGTTGATGTGCATACTCAATTACATGCATATACTTCCTGATTCTTTGTATTTTACTTCTGTTGATGTGCACACTCATAATTACATGCATATACTTCCTGATTCTTTGTATTTTACTTCTGTTGATGTGCATACTCAATTACATCCAAGTATGAATTGTATACTCTCTTTGCTGTAACTTTTGGGTCTTTGTTCTTCTGCTTTCATTGCCAAATTTCCCAGGTTGTACCTGAAAAAGGGTCCTCATATAAGTGTACTTATCTGGTTAAGAAATAGCAAATAAATAGATATAAAAAATAGCCCTATATGGAGAAGGGTCTGGTATGTGCATTCTTTGGGCTCATGAATTTTGAAGGGAATGCTAGGCTAAGGGCTGCTTCTGCTGTAGTTGGCAATGGCTGATGTGCAATAGAGTGCACCACTGTTGGGGATTGGGAAAGTGGGCCTTGTACTACCCTTACTGGTCAGCAGGTAGTAGCAGGATTAGAGAATGTCCTAATCACTACTGGATGATGGAGATGATCCCCACCTCTCATCTCATGTCTACATTACATTATTGAACTTTTAAAGTTCGAACGTCATATGGTCGACACCAAATGATCGAACTTTTAAAAGTTCGGTAATGTAATAAAAAAAATAAACCAAAGAAAATACCTACCTGAATGGTTTAAGCCACATGGCGGGGGTGGCGCCTCCCACATTCTCTGCTCTTTAAATATACCAACTCTGAGACTGCACTACAGTGCAAAAAAGGGAAATATTCCCATTCCGCACTATATGGAGATCTCTGTTGAAATGTTTCGAAACTTTTAAAAGTTCGATCATATGGTGTTGACCATATGATGTTTAAACTTTTAAAAGTTCGACAACATGATATAGACCCTCTCATCTCTCCCTTCCCCGGTGTTTTACTGCTAGGCAACTGCAAGAAAGGACTGTAACAGTTGAAGGTATGTACCTTAATAGCCATAGCAGCTTGAGACCAAAATAGCAAATAGCTGACTTATTAAAATAACTTCTACTACTTCATCCAGTAAAAGATCTCACTTGGAATTAAGCCTTTAGCTGCCTTAATGCATTTTTCTTTGCAACCTGTTTAAAAAACAGTTAGTGAATACACAAAAACAAGCATGCTTAAATTAAAAAAAAATGGTCCTGTACTGAAAATGATACATGAACATCCGTTACCAAAACTGAAGTGTTGTACAGTAAACACATCACAGCTATGAGTTTTAGTGATCTATATCCTGTACATTCAAGACATCTCCTCCATCTTCATTGTATACCATGTGACTGAAAAAGTCATTAAGTCACTTATCCAGAACCAGGTTATCAAGTCACTTTGGAAACTGGCTCTAGTGCCTTCTAGGAGTTTTACTTCACTAACAAAAGAGTAAATATGAAAATAAGGCATTTTATCCTTTTTGGTAAGAGGGGACACTTTTTGATCTCTTACCACAGTTATGATTACAGGCATCACCCAAATTAAATAATCTATGGAAAAAGTACTATAACTTTGGTAATAATAGTTTCTCTGATAGTTTTTTGGCTTCACTTTAAGAAGACGATGCTGCAGTTTGTGAGCAGTTTTGCCCAAAAGTGCAGACAGTATTTTGAATTAACTTTGTGCTTGTGTCATTGTTTGCAGATTCAAATGAAATGAGCGTGCACTGAACTGATCAATTCTGAATAGTACTTCTAGTTTATACCACTAGAAGCCTCCACGTAGCCAAATTAATTAATCCCATTTGACAGTTATTTTTAGAAGCAATGTATTCAATTTTGTACTGTTTTATCTTTTTTATTTAAGTGGGCTATGCAGTTTTTTCCATTATTGTACTATTAATTTGCTTTTTTTTTAAGCATCCAACTCGGTTTGAGAGGGTACTTTTAATATGGGGCTGTTTTTATATTTTTTTTATTTTACATTTGTTGACCGGGCTAGTCTAGCTGGATATATGTCCATTTTCAGTAGAGGCCCGGGGAGAAAAGCTCCAGGACAACAACAAATAAAAAGTAAAATAGTATAGAATAAAATAAAGTTTACATAGAAAAAAAAAAATACTGATATACATTTTAGTACACACTGGTTCATAGGTTCATACTAGGCTATCTGCCCTGGGGCAATTATAAGCCTAGCCCGATTCTGTATGGCTTACGCCACCCCTTGATTTGAGTATACTGTGCCCTTTTTAAGGTTTAGTTTACTGTGCCTCTGTCTAATAGTGACACAGGAGAAATCCCTGGGACAAACCTACGATCCCCCATCCACTTATCGAGATTCTTCTTGAAGAGATTCAGTGAGGTGCTCTGCCTCACATGAACTGGAATTCTATTCAGAGCGAAGGGAGCCTCTGGGTTATGAACCTGTCCCTCCAGCAAGTTCTATTTATTTCTGTGATGAGATTCAAGTCCCTCGAGCATGTGGCTATAAGGGATTTAGATTTACTGAGGTGGAGCATGTCCATTAATTCTGGATTTGACATAGCTTTGTATGTCAGGCATAGATCGCCTCGAAGTAGGCGGTATGCAACTGAGTAGAGCTGGAGTTTTTTTAACCGAGCAGCATATGGCATCTATTTGAGACCCTTGATCCTCTTGGTGAGATACTTTTGGGGTCTTTTTAATTGCTGCAGGTGTCGGGTAAGGTACATCCCAAAAGGGGCATTGTATTCTATGATGGGCCTGATGAGGGATGAATAAATGGGCACGATTACCTCTCTTGATCTAGATGTGAAACCCTTCGTGATGAGGTAGGCTATGTAGAAGGTCTTTCTAACCACTTTGGCAATGTGGTTTTCAAAGGAGAGATTGCTATCAACTTGGGTCCCCAGGTCCCTAATAACTTTCTTTGTACTTAATGGGTTTCCGCCTATGTGGTAATTTGTGGGCACATTGTTTTTGCCAAAGGGTATGACTATACATTTTTTGGCATTTAGCTTTAAACCATGGCGCTGGCACCAGTTATCTGTCTCTGTGAGACCTTTTTGAAGGATGTTTGTGTCAGCTGGAGAGTTGATTATGGCGCCCAGTTTGCAGTCGTCTGCGAACTTGGTGAGCCATAGTCCTCCCATGTTTGCCTGTACCTTGGAAAAGTATATACCGAACAAGAGTGGTCGCAGGACAGAACCCTGTGGGACGCCACTTGTGACCGGTTTAGAGTCTGACATGACTCCAGCAACTCTCATGCTGTGGGTTCTGTCTTTGAGCCAGTTTGCGACCCATCTTGTGACATAGGGGTTTATATTTAAGCTGGATAGCTTATCTATGATGCCCGAGTGGGGTATTGTGTCAAATGCCTTTGCAAGGTCCAGTTAGGCTGTGTGGACTACCTTCCCTTCATCTATGGCTTTGGTGACTGTTTCAAAGAAGTCAACCAGGTTCAAAAGGCAGGATCTGCCCTTGACAAAGCCGAACTGGGTAGGATCTAGTGTCTGTACGTCCCCAATGTCTTTGTTTATGAGCTCCATGATGATCCTCTCCATAGCCTTGCAGACTAAGCTAGTCAGGCTTATGGGGCGATAGTTTCCAGGGTCCGTAGAGGCTCCACCTTTGTGGAGTGGGACCACTGTTGCTGTACGCCATTCTGTGGGCACATATCCTGTAGTGAGGCTGAGATTGTATAGCTGTTTTATTTGAGGGATTAGTTCCTCTTGTAGTTCATGTAGGATGCCATCTGGTCCCATGGAAGCAGTGTTTTTTGCTTTGGAGAGGGCAGCTTTCACCTGAGCATCTGAGATGTTTGGGAGGCAGCCCTCTGCCGGGATAGATACTTGCTCTTTTGGGGTGGAGAAGTTTGCACTGAACCTGTCTGCCAGGATACTGGCGATGTCTGTGGGTTCAGTGTATTTTTTGCCATTTAGAATCAACTCAGAACAAGTCTGGGAGTTGCATCCCAGGTTTCTAACATAACTGAAAAAAGCCTTATGATTTTCTTTGGTGTCCTGTGCAATTTTTCTCTCGAAGCTGGCCTTGGAGGATTTTATGAGGGATCGTAATTTTTGCTAGTACTGATCAGAGATGCCTTCCCTATTAGGGATTTTGCTCTATCATGTAGTAGCTTCCTCCTTCTGTTGTACAGTTTATTTATGGCAGGGGTCCACCAGACTGGACGCCTGCCTTTGGATGATTGGGTCTTGGTTTTGTTTGGGATAGCATGATCCATGCATTCCTGGAGATGTCCGTAGAATGCATTTATATAGGATTCTGCAGTTTGGGCTGTAGTTTCCACTGGCCCTGGGGCCTTGAAGGATTCTACTTCGGTTTTGCGAAGTGAGAAGTTCGCTTTTGAGAAGTTTTTCACTGTGGTTTTCTGGGCTGGGGGTGGGGTCGAGATGTGGACATCCAGTGAAATTAATTTATGGTCTGATCTTACCAATGAGGGATATACTTCCGGTGTGGAGTATAGAGTCCCCATGTTGGTAATGATCAGGTCTAGTATGTTGTCCCCTCTTGTGGGAGTGGTGACTAGTTGTTCCATAGCATTTGAGTTTATAATTTCCAGGAATCTTTGGGCTAAGGTGCTGGGGCTTGAGTAGTGCTTCCAGTCAATGTTTGGGTAGTTGAAGTCACCCAATATAATGGTGTTCGGAGAGATCTTCATGTTATCCAATGTTTTCAGGAAAGCCGAATGGGATTCCTGACTTTGAGAGGGTGGTCTGTAGGATGCTATAAACTGAAAAGCAGTCTTGCCCACTGTTAGTTGCACATGGATGGTCTCCGATACTTTGTGCAATGCCACTAACCTGGAGGTGTGGATATCCTTGATAAATATGGAAACTCCCCTCCTTTTGTGGTTCGGTCTGGGTTTTGGGGCCGAAAAGCATGATATGAGGTATAGCCTGGTAGTGCTGGGGTGCTCTCTGGAGCCTTGAACCAGGTTTCTGTCACTGCACAGATATCGATGTTCTCCATACTGAGGAGAGCTTTGAGTGCGTGCATCTTGAGGTTAAGACTTCTGGCGTTTAGCAGCATTACCCTTAGTTTCTTGTTCCTTGTGCTGTCTATGGGGTGGGTTTGACTTTTGAGCCTTGCCTAAAAATGGCACTATGGGGGTGGCAAGAGCCTTTGCCAATATCCGAAAGCCCAGTGGTGACAGGTGCAAGCCATCCTTAGCGAAGCAACGTGGCTTGTCGAGCATGTCATCCCAGGCTGACAGACACTGGATCCCCTTTGAATGACACCAAAATTTTAGCCAATTGTTAAAATCGATCATTTTGTCTTTGTACTGTGGCATCATTCTAGGTGAGGGTAAGATGCTGCTCAAGGTCAGGGTCATACCAGCCTGGGCTACATGATCAGAGAGCTCCTCTATGTCTCTTTTCATGTAGTCCAGGGAGGTACGTCTCAGGTCATTCATACCAGTATGTACAATGACTGAGTCATATTTGTATTTGCTTTGGAGTGACCTGAGTGCTTGCGTTATGTGTCGGATCCTAGCACCCGACAGGACCTTCTCTTTATTCAGCCTGGTGAGCGGGACGTCAGTGTGTCTGACAATAGAGTCACCTATAACAAGAGTATCAGGTGTGTTATTCAGCCTTAAGGGCTGTGGCTGCTTGGCACACTGACTTTGTGGGTTATGTGTTGTGTGTGTTTTGTTTTGAGGTAGCGTTTGCTTGGATGTCTGCTTTGGAGGTCTCTGTTGCTTAGGTAGATTTTTATTTAGAGCCTCCGAGTATGTTTTTGTGTATTTATGTGTTTGGTTCGCTGATGTGGTGGGACTATGTGATACTGGAATTGTGTTGTGTGAGGTTACCTTCTCCTCCTGACTGGTTACACCAGTTTTGAGATGAGAGAGCTCAGCCTCCAGTTTGGCTAAATAGTTGCATCTCTCACATATATTTGAACCTGTTTGGAGGAGGAGAGGGTTGTCCGTGTACATGAGACAGTTGTAACATTTTGTTGTATACCATGTATATCCTTGAAATGTATTGAATTATAAATCTTGATGCATATTTTATGTTTTTATAAGTGCAATAGATTCACTGGCATGGTAAATATTACACCAGCCCTTGTACCTTTAAATGAATAGAACATGTGATGTGACTTAACCAATGATGAGTATTGGTTGTTTTTAAAAAGGTTGTTCATGGTGTTTGTCCTTGTTTTAAGAGTCTGAAGAAGCCTTTGGCGAAAGCGCTTACTCGTTTAAATAAATTTTATGTTTGTTTTATGAACTGATTTGTTGGAACATTTTACTTTCATTTTATTGCCATTGGAATATCACGCTTATGTTTGGACTGTGATCATTTTATGTATAGAGTGACTTCCTATCTCAACTGAAAGCAGCCCTGCATTTGGACTTGGATTTTTACAGTTGTAACATTGCCTCAAAATTCCCAGATTCACCAGCTAGACTGGAGAGGAAACCACTGACTGACCTTTGGACATGCTAGAGTAATAGGGAAACTGAATTTAAGATGGACGAACAGAGGACAGGGTAATCGTAGAGAGTATAAGAGTAAGTAGTGCTTATGGTTTAATAGTGCTAACTTGTAGGATTACTCAATTGGACCAGTGAAGGGCCTTAGAATGAGAATATGGTGTTTAAATTGAGAGATAGAGCAGTTCTAAGGGAAAAAGTGAAGAGCAGACTTTGTGGAGCCAGGAATAGTTTAAACCCAATTAGGCGGCGCTGCCCATTGTTGCGCTATGCTCAAAAACGCGCAAAACCATGCAAAAGAGGGTTTTAACAGAGGAAGATGAAGGAGTTTTGGAATTGACCCAGAATGGCCAATAAAACTACAGTTTCAAGTCAGTAACCACTCCCACAGGGGCAGGCAGGCTGCTCAATGTTTTTCACTGCCACTGATCAACAGAGAGACTTTCCTTTAGCCCAAGCAAAAAATGGCCTCACAGAAACTTATAAACAGTTCAAGAACAGCAAGCCTGTAACTGAACTTTTTTAAATCTCAGAAAAGTGGGAAAAAAGCAAGATTTTTTTTTTTTTTTATTTTTCAGAGATAGCAGAGGTTAACAAGTATCAACAAGTTATAACAGTGCAGTAAATGACCCCACACAAGAGTGCTAGGCCAAAGACAGATAAAATGCAAGTTTTGAGAAAAAACGATTTTAAAAATAAGTGCAAACAGGAAATTCAGTAAACAGCTCTAGGTTGTGCTCTAAATACAGTTACTAATGCAGAAATCAAATTTAACAAGCCAGAAAATGCTCAAAATAGGCGGCTATGCAGAAAAACTTAGCAAATAAACAGAGGAAAAATACTTAAAGTCTCAAAAGTGGCTCCTTTCTTCTCTCAGCGTTTTCTCCTCTTGGTGGGTGCTTCACCAACAGCCAACAAGCCTGAAAAGATGCCAAAACCACGAGGCAACCAGGTTTTAAGAGAAGAAGATGAAGGAGTTTTGGAAATGACCCAGAATGGCCAATAAAACTACAGTTTCAAGCCAGTAACCACTCCCACAGGGGCAGGCAGGCTGCTCAATGTTTTTCACTGCCACTGATCAACAGAGAGACTTTTCTTTAGCCCAAGCAAAAAATGGCCTCACAGAAACTTACAAACAGTTCAAGAACAGCAAGCACACTGGTAAATAACTAATTACAAAATATTGAAGACCATGGTTAAAAAAAAATACTATTTACAAAATTATAGGATACGACATTTATAAAGAGTCAATCATAGTAGCTTACAAGTAAACAGTTCTACTTACAAATGAAATAAGAACAGTGGTTTCTTCAATTCTTTGTGATTTTTAACAGTCAAAGGTTTTTAAGGGAAGATGAGATATTTCTGGTCTAAGGGTAGTTTTTCAGTGGAGAGTTTGAGAGACTTTCAATGGAAATTGAGCATTCTGTAATTTTAAGAATTGTCTGTTGCAGTAGTGGTATATTTGAAATGCTTCAGTACATATGAATATTTAATTTGTATAACTACTTTTGATTTTTAATGTGTTGTGGCTTGAGTTAGTGGTTACATGTGTTTACAGTGTGATCTTAGGAGAACTGATTAATATATTTCATATGTAGATTGTAGACAACTTCTTTATGATACAGGTAGATTAGGTATACATTTTGGAATACATAAATAAAAGTAATTTTTGGAAACATTCTGCCTATTATATTCTACACCTTTACACAGGCCTGTAGTTACACTTATATCTATCTCTACCTATATATAACACATCTGTCATATATACATATACACACACAGATATATATACACACACACATATATATGAATGTGTGTGTGTGTGTGTGTGTGTGTGTGTGTGTGTGTGTGTGTATATATATATATATATATATATATATATATATATATATATATACACATATATACAGACACACACACATATATATACATATATATGTATACATAAATACACACACACACATGATTATAATGTACTTGATCAAAATGCTAAAGCATCAAAACAAAGGTGACTTGACCCCCTTATCCATGTTAGACAGAGGCACAGTATACTAACCTTGAAAAAGGGCATAGCAAAATTAATTTAAAATGGGTGGCGAAAGCCAAACACACTCTGGCTAGGCTTATAAATGCCCTAGGGCAGATAGCCTAGTTTGAACCTATGAACCATGTGCAAAAATGGCAAAAGGGATTGAGGATAGATGGGTGCATGGATAAATCTTTCTAGCTATATATCTAACACACAGTTGTATACACACACACACACACACACACACACACACACACACACACACCATAACCGGCCTTAGGCATAGGCCAACTAGGCGTCTGCCTAGGGTGCCGCTCTGGTAGGGGCATTTTTCCAGTATTTATTTGGTGCAGGTAGACCAGCATGGGGGCACCAGGTAGTGTGGTGGGGGGCACCGTGGAGCCCTTATGCCTAGGGCACCAGTTGACCTAAGGCCTCTGCTGACACACACACACTAAATTAGTTTAGAAAAAGCACATACTTTTGTTAAAGAAAGAGCAGAAATTTCTTACCACTTCAGTTGCATTAAATCTGTAGTCATAACTTTCTGCCAAGTCAAGAGACCAAGAAATAGGCACTCAAAGCCTCGTAATGCTTTTAGCCTGTAAATGTGATTAAAATTCCTCACATCAGGCATTACAATTATTAGATCTTGTCAAACTGTGCAGCATATTCTGCAGTGCTGACTATAATCTCCCAGCTAAAACTGTGGAGGTGAAGACAGGCCTGCAGTTTGTCTGCAGCTTTGTATGTGCCTGTGCATAAGAAATGTGGGACATTCGCTACTACTGACAGACCAATTAGAATCATTTAATAGCCCTAGGAAATCTAAAAAAAGAAGAATATCTTAGCAAAAAAATCTACACGCCCAAGCCTTTCTCACACTAAGGTTTTATCTATAGTTAACCTTTATATGTCCTTTGAAATTATTTAGCAGTTTGGTACTTTTAACACACTCTAACAACATTAGTAGCTTAAATCATTGCCAATGGTGTGCATTCTGTTTCTTTTAAGTATTATAGAATTGATATCAGTCATTGACTTCAAACACTATTTCTTAAAGTTTTCTCAGGAATGTCCGGATTGTACAGTTACTTTATGATTAAGTATAGCATCATTATTATACCGCATGAATAAAAAGTGAATTGTTTACTGTGAAGTATGCATCATTCTAACTAATGTACTAACTGCTTCTCATTTCTGCAGTACTCTATTACAATCTCCTCCTCTATCTTTTCCATGAATATCCCTCTGCCTAAAATCAAAATCCTCCCCCTCACTCTCTAGCATCTAAAACCAAGACTAAGTATTTGACTTACAACCCATTTAAATTCAAACTTTACCACCTTCATGTACACCTGCTATTATCAGGAGACATGCATCCAAATCCTGGGCCCATCCATCACCCCAGCATGCATAACTCTACCTCTCCCTACTTAATAAACTCATCCTCTCCAAACAAACATATTTCCTTTTACTCTATGAACACCCGTAGTATTCTAAACAAAGTTAGTGAAATCCATGCCTGGATAGCAATCCACACCCCTGATGTCATCACCCTAACAGAGATTTGGCTAAAACCCCCAAACCTCTGATAAAGACATTCTCCCCCCTTATTATAATGTACTCTGCATAGATCGCCAAAACAAAAAAGGGGGTGGTGTTGCCATCTACTCCAACCACCTCACCATTACAAGTATTATGAAACCTAGCCCATCATTTTCTCCCACTTAACTACTTACAGCTAACCTTAAAATAAATGACCACATCACAGTAGCAGCCATCTATAGTCCTCCAGGAGACAACATTCCGCTGCTCGAAAATATTCTTTCATACTTTTCTCAACACATCCCCAATGAAACTATCCACCTTGGGGATGTCAACATTAACCAGTTAACTCTCAGTAATCCGAACTCTAATATTCATATTAATTTATATGGCTTTACACAGCTAATCTCCCAACCTACCCATGCAAACAACTCTCACACATCTAGTACTCTTACTGACTGGGTACTTGTATCTAATCCTTCCAAATATCATAACCCTGAAACCCTACCAAACACCCTGAGCGATCACTGCCTTATAAAAGTGCTACGGTTCACTCCCCACTTCTCAAAACCTCCTAGATTCATCACTTGTCGCAAACTCTCTAACTTCCATCCAGAAACCTTTAATGCCCTCCTCTCTAAAGTAAACTGGAAATTCCTTACCCAACTCCCACTAAAAGAAGCAGTCCTAGCTTTCAACTCCACCTTCTTTAGCATCTTAGACTCACTTGCTCTCCCTTGCAAAGGCCGAATTAAGTCCACCATATCTCCATGGCTTTCAAAAGCCACTCGTACCCTTATGATAACTAGAGACAAACTATGTAAAAAATGGTCACAATCTATGCTCTCTGCAGACTTGCAAAAATATAAAGAACTCAGAAATCTGGCAAAAAAAACACAAAGATAAAAAGGACTTCCATAACAAACCTCCCACAGCCCTAAAATCTAATCTTAAAAAAATTCCGGAACTCTATTAACCAAATATTACATCCCGGTAATCTTAGCTCCCCCAATCCATGCCCAGACAAGACATCTGAAGAAAGTGCCACTATCTTCAATACCTATTTTATCGATTCAATATCTAAGCTACTGAACCCGAACCCAAACTCCTCTACTACTAACATCTCCAACTTTTCTGAACCTGCTCCTAATACTATCTCCTCGACTACCTTCTCCCTCAAACCTGTACCTACTAGATACATTAAAATTCTACTCTAAATTAAAACCATGCTCAGCATCTGCTGACAATATTCCTTCCACTTTTCTTCTACTAGCAGCTGGACTCTCTTGCTCTCTCTGTATCTATCCTAACTAATCGCTCTATCTCTGAAACTAGAGTCCATTCCATCTGGAAACAATGCTACACTCTATCTATACACAAAGGAGGTAACTCCTCTGATATCTCCAACTTTAAACCTATCGATATACTCTCCCCTCTCTCTAAAGTACTAGAAAAATTTATTCATAAACAAGTTATGCAGTATCTAATACAGAAAACTCTGCTTACACCCACTCAACATGGCTTCAGACCCAAACATAGAACCACTACAGCTCTATTATCCTTCCTCAACACTGTCTCTATAGCCATGGACGACCATAAACATATTTCTTGCCTATTCTCGGACCTCTCAAAAGCTTTCAACACTGTCTCACACTCTCTTCTGCTGCACAAACTGCATAACCTCAACTTCTCCTCTGATACTGTTGCATGGTTCTCCAGCTGCCTCACTGCTAGATCTCAATCAGTGAGATGGTACTCTGCACTCTCCCCTTCTCTCCCTGTCAAAATGGGTGTACCTCAAGGGTCTATCCTAGGGCGTTTACTTTTTAATATCCTTACTAATCAGCTCTATACCTCCTGTCCTCAGTCATCTTTAGTGCAATACGCAGATGACTCTAGAGTCATCACCACAGCCAACTCTCCCTCTAAGCTCTTCTCAGCTACTCGGGCATCTTTTAACTTTGTTGAAACATGGCTTTCCAACAAGCTCATCCTTAACCCTAAAAAATAAAGCTATTACTCTTCCTCCCTAAAAAGTTCATAAATATTAAACCCTCCTTCTCCATACAGTTCCTTAATAACACCCCCATTCAGGTAAAATCCAGTACTAAGCTCTTAGGTGTAACCATCGATGATCAGCTTAAATTTGACTTGCATGTTAATAACTGTATCAAAAAGACTCATTCAAAACTAGGGCTCCTTTACCGTAACAAGAAATTCCTTACCTCTGAAGCCAAGATTACTCTCTCTCTCTTATCTACCTTCTACCCAGTCTAATGTTGTTGTTCTTCTTTTAGCTTTTTCCAGTTAGGGGTCGCCACAGTGGAACTCCGGTCCGCTAAT
Source organism: Protopterus annectens (assembly GCF_019279795.1). Classification (NCBI taxonomy): domain Eukaryota; kingdom Metazoa; phylum Chordata; order Ceratodontiformes; family Protopteridae; genus Protopterus; species Protopterus annectens. Next base: position 1,051,378,063 of record NC_056737.1, on the reverse strand, counting down.
GACTGGCAGTAGATTTTTTTATGGGTGCCGAGTTGCCAGCTCAACGCCCAACCTTCAACGAAGGCACGCCCATTCTACACATGTCTTTCGAATGCTACTAGACCGCAGAGAGGACATGCAGACTCCACACAGAAGACACTCCAGCTGAGAATTGAACAGAAGAACCTCTTGCTGTGAGGCAACAATGCTACCGCTGCACCACCGTGACTTCTCTACCCAGTCTAATATACAATTCCCAAATTCTCACAAATCTTACTCAGCACTCCTGACCAAACTCGAATCTACCTAAACAAGGTAGCTAGATTTGCTGCCCAACAGATCTACAAATCCCATCACTGTGTCTCTCTAAAACACCTAAACTGTCTTGAATTACCCCCAACAGCTTCTTCTCTCTCAGCTCCAGATCATCCATTTGATCCTATACCAGCCTTCCTACTGCCCGGCACTATCCACTCATCTCCCATTATTCTCCCTCGGGACCTCTCCGAAGCTCTAACCAAGACCTACTACAAATCTACAAACCCAAGTCTAAATTTGGACACAACATGTACAGCTATCACCCCACTATTGCCTGGAATAGGCTCCCACTAGAAATCAGGACCCTTACACGTCCTAAAAAATTTAAGACAGCCACCAAAGAGCACTTTAAATGTCACTGGTCCTGCCACTGCACTCACCCATAACATCCCCTACTTCTCATACCTTAATCTACTTTCTCCCCTTAACTCACTCTTCTCACTAGCTCTCTCTAATCTTCCTTGACTACTCTTTCTACTGTCTTCTAAAATCTATTAAGCAAATTGCCTCAGAAAAACATTCTATTGTAATTGTCTTGCCTTCATGCAACTACATTATGATAAAACTGGGTTTTTTTAACCACTTACTCTAAAAACTATACTCATCTTAATGACATATTTCTTTTTATACATCTTGAAATAGTTATGCTATACTCCTGATTATTGATACTGTATAACATTGTAATGCTACTTAATGCCTTGTAATAATCCTGTAACATTGCTGTTTAATTCTAATTTATAATGAAAATTGTATAATATGTTGGCGCTCTTCTCCCAGGGCCTCCGCTGAAAAAGGGCTCTTCAGCTCAGTCGGTCAATCCCGGTCAACAAATGTAAAATAAATAAATAGAATTTAAAAGATTATAAATTCATCACACTATCTCAAGTACTGGGTGACTTTGCTGATCAGATTTAAAAAGCATAACATAATTCAATATCTGCAGTCAAATCCACACAAGGGATCTGGCTAAAGCAGTACCAGCTAAAAATTTACATAGTATTGCTTTCTACTCCCACTCCAACTCACTTTTGCAAGATTAGTAAGAAAAGTATTGAAGTGACAAACTGTCCCATATAGAAAATTGGTAGGCTAGCAGATATTAAACTAAACCCAAGTCCATTTGTCCCTAACCCAGTACCTAATATGCACCTGCCAATGACAGCAAATGTCAAATGTATGAAAGCAGTAATACTTAATATCAAAAGTATCAATAATTAATGGTGATTGCTTGAAGATCGCCTACTTCAGGCACTAACAGACATTAATGTAATTATTCAGTTGTAGGTCATGGAAGTTTCATCTCCCAAAGGATATCAAATTCAGCCACCAGCTGTACTGAAACAGCAGGCCTTGAAATAAAGTGGGTAGGGATGTTCCAATTGTTAAAAAAAAAAAAAAAAAAAAAAAAAACAGAGGAACCTTATATGTCAACCATTTAAAGAGGTCTGCTAGAAATTGGCTTCTTACCCAAATTATTATAGATCAGCTCGCTAAAATCTTTGTTGTGTTATGCACATTTACCTACTGCTATCAAGAGCTAAACTACAAAAGATCTAAAAAATATAATCAGCATATTGCACAGTCCTCCTGGGGGGAGCTGCAGTTTTAATTGGTTAGGCCTCAGTGGGAATCATCTTAACCAAGTTCTTACCATCCATAATTGTACATAATTTGTTGTTCAGTCCCCAACGCATAACCTGTAATTGTACATTACTCACTTCTTGATGAAGTAATTATGAATACTCCTAAGCCTAGTCAGCTGGTGTCCTAGGCAAAAGGGCTCCACAGCACCCTCTACACCACCCAGTGCCCCCATCCTGGTCTATCTACACCATCAAGATTACTTTTTTCTTCCTTTTTCTCACAGTCTGTCTTACTCTTCAGTTTTTCCTGTATTTATTCAACATGTTTTAAAGAAACCATGTCTTTACTACAAAAATAAACAAATAAATCCTAAAAAAGTGCCCATGCTAGAGCAGCACCCTAGAGAACCACTTAGTTGGCCCATGCCTAAGACCGGCTATGAGCCTAGTTATTTTATATAATTACGATACCACCCCAAACAGCAAAGATGAAAATGTAAAACAACACAAAGCTCCGTTCCACTATCTTTATTACACGTTAGCGGCTCAGCAGAAAATGCCTTCAAGAAGTGATACAAATTTAATAAAAGCCCCTTATTATAAAAAGCCATAAATTAATCATCCAATACAAAAGCTCACTTAATAAAACAATTAAATGAAACATTTCCAATTCAATTCCATGTTAAGCCCTCCTGGATACAGAGTATTATACTTTAAGATGTATATTGTTCTTTATACAGCAGCACATTTTTTAATTGTCCTATATCACCCATTATTACATACATTTTCTCTAAAATAGTTGCTTGCTAAAGTATAGTCCCCATCATGTTTTTCCATAAAATGCATGGCTACAGAACTTTCAGTTTTTTTCTTTTTTATATCTCTGATATGCTCCTGCAGTCTCACTTTAAATTTTCTTTTACTTTGTCCTATATAGAAAAGGCTGCAGGGGCACCTCAGACAATACACAATACCTTCTGTAAAACATATAAAACTAACTTTAAATTTCTTGTTATTAATCTTAGTAAAGGAAGGAACTATATAGTTACATATGTTACAATTATTACAAGTCTTAGTTCCTTTAAACTCTAAAGACCTGTATATATTTTCTTCCGGTAGCACAAAAAAAGATCTAACTAACATATCTTTTAAGATCTGCCCTCTTTTACAAGACATATATAGTTTTTTTATCTATAATTATTCATAACATTACATCTCTATGTAAAAATTCCCAATAACAATTAATCAAAATGCTCACTTAGAACATTATATGTAGTGACAAAAAATATTTTTTTCTTTTTCCTCTATCTTAAACATTTCACTATTAAATATATTGCCATTATGTTGTTTAGAAAACATTTTAACCCCCATTTTATTAACTGCTTCTCTAAGAATGTCTTAAACTCCTTTGTATAAGCATTGCCATGGTATAGCCAATCTCTTTCTCCAGATCCATATTATAATTACATATTCTACACACCCTCAACAGTTCTCCATATGGGAGGGCTTGAACAGTATGATCTGGATGGCAAGTACTGCCATGTAGATATTGGCCCTATCTCTAAATTTTCTGTGAATAGTTGTTCTAACTTGTCCCTCATCACTTACATATAGTTGCACATCCAAAAAATTCACTGTTTCACCAAACTGCAGCTCATCAGATTGTAACCCATACTGATTCTGATGTAATCATTTATAAAATCTGGTACATGTTCTTTCCCATTTTCATAAACAAAAATCAAATTGTCAATATAACGAAAATACAATGTAACGTATTGTTGAAAAAATACGTCTATAGACGCAATCAATTTCAAATTTACCCATAAATAGGTTGGCATACGTGGAGGCAAAAGAAGCCCCCATGGCCATACCTTGCAACTGATGATGTTGTGTCTTTCGGCTTTTCCCATTTAGGGGTCGCCACAGCGGAACTCCAGTCCCTAATGATTGGCAGTTGATTTTTATGTGCTGAGTTGCCAGCCCTAATGCACAACCTTCAACGAAGGTATGCCCATTCACGCATGTCTCCACAGAAGACGGTCTAGCTGAGAATCGAACGGGACAACGTCTTACTGTGAGGCAACAACGCTACCGCAGCACCACCAAGACAAAAATGTAATAATTCCATTACATAGTTACATACTGGGCTGTCTTCTAAAAATACTGAATGGCTGCCATTCTATCTGTATCAAGTGTATCAAGTGTAATGACTGCAACAGTGAAACACGATGAACATCGAGCTGGTCCTGGGCATTAGAATTAATCAACTCCAGGAAACGTTGGGTACGTGTATTGGTACATGAGTAGTTTACCCAGTTAATGGAGGAGTAGTTGAAGTTGCCTAGTAAAAGAGTATTAGGTTGAACCCTAATATTCTCCAGGGTGCTTAGGCACATGGAGTGTGAGATTTGGGACATGGTTGGGGACATATAGCAGGCTACGACCTGAATCTCTGTCTTACCCAATGTTAGCTGCACCTGAAGTATCTCTGACACGTTATGTTGGGCTACCAGTCTGGAGGTGTGCGCCTCCTTTATGAATATGGAAACACCACTGCCTTTAGAGCTTTTGGTCCAAGTTCTGGGGTGGAAGGGTGTGGAATTTTATAGCAAAGACATGCGGTAGGTGGATTGGACACTCTAAATTGGCCCTAGGCATGAGTACGTACATGTGTGTGCCTTCTGTGGAAGGTTGGGCACCGGGCTGGCAACTCCACACCATAAGACTCCACTGCCAATCTTGAGTGGACAGGTGATCCGCTGTGGCGACACCTAACTGGGAAAAGCCAAAAGAAGAAGACGAAGAAGTGCAGGGGTGCTTTTTGGTGCCTTGAACCAGGTCTCTGTTACAGCACAAATGTCAATGTTCTCCATTTTAAGGAGTGCTTCGAGCGAGTGCATTTTGAGATTTAGACTTGTAGCACTGAGCGGCATTACCCTCAGATTGCATCATGTACCACTCTTTTTATATACTACTTGGCTTAACCAGTCATTTACAAGAAGTTTTACTTAATTATTACTATACACTTCCTAACTTTCGCTCTTATTTTCTTTCATTCATTATTACCAACAAGATTTCATATCCAATTGTATAAAATGCCTTATGTTTCCCATCATGATTTCTGCTTCTTCATTACTGCTCATAATATCGTCCACAATTTCTCTGTCATTAATAATTTGATAACCCTTCCCTTTACTATCTTCTATTATATTTTCCATTTTAGTTTCAAATCTCTTTTGCACTATTTTCATAAAGATCTTATAATCATTATTATTCAGTACTATCGGTCTTCAGTTTTTTAATTGTTTTTTTATCTTCCTTCCTCCACATGAAATTAAAGAAATCTCAAACTATTTATTCTCTTTGTCTGTTAAGTTTTACTTTCTATGTTTTTTTACCATCTTATTTTTTAAACATTTCTTGCACATATTGTACTATACTATTCATAATCTTTTCCAGAGTACTTTCAATTTCTCCTTTTACATTTTTTTATTTTCATTATACTACCATCTTCCTTTACAAACCTGCTAAAGTAACTTGATACTTTTTCTTTTTCCTTTTCAAAATGTCTTTGCTTAAATAACAATTCTTGTATTTTTTTCTTGATTTATTTCATATAATTCTTTTTCTTTGTCAAAGTACTTTCTATCATTTGGTTCGAAATCTTCCAATGCATCATTAGGTCTTCTTTTATATTTTTCTTTCTCTACTTTTCTCACATCATGTTCCTACTGTAAAAATATCTTTTTATATTTTCCTTAAATATCTCCCACCATTCAGGCCAGTTTTTATAAAATGTTCTCATAGTAATATGATCTTTCCATAACTGTATTACTAATCTCTTTCCATCTTCATTCCATCCTTTCTCATTTAGCCTTTTTATTCCTTTGCATATTTTTTATATAGTCCTTGTTTTCCTTTATCTCTAGCCATATTGTAAGATGATCATACAATCCTATTAAATCTACCTCCCCTTCTCATATAACTAAACCTTCTGGTACTATAAAATAATATATTTCAGTTCTATGTATACCCCTTTTGTCAGCCCTGATTTGTTGTTCCACTCTTTGAACGTACCACATTTTAGAACTTCTAACATTTTTCATAATATCATTTACTTTCTTTTTATGCTTGCCTCAAATCAAAATTAGTCTGCTGTTACTATAATATTCACATTTATAACTGCATAGTATAAAATCAGCTTTCCCTTTCTTTACAATTATTCTAAGCATATGTTATAATTCTATATACTTGTTTTTTCCATTTTAAATCTACAATGGTTAATCTTTCCATTTTTGTGAAAGTTACATATAATATCTTTACTATATTTCTACAGAATGTGGCTATTCCAGAACATCGCTCATTTCTTAAATTCCAAATTGTCATTCCTCCATATAGTTCTTCTGTTTGTAATCTTTCTTCATCTGTTAAAAATCTTGTGTCTTCTAATATAATTACATCTACATGACATGTATCACACCACTGTAAAAGTCATATTCTTCTTACTATAGTCTTAACACTAGCCACATTTACAGAAAGCACTCTAAACTTTGCATTTTCCCTTTTGCTTAGATTCATGGTTTCATAGGTTCATAGCTAATTATTAGGCTAGCTTTCTTAATAGACCTTTCTAAGCCTAGCCAGTTTCCTTCCCAAAGGTGAGAATCAAACACTGTGCCTTGTGTATGTGAGTCGAAGAAGTTCTGAAGAAGTCCCACTATTAGTGGGACGAAAAGCGCTTCACAGTATTGGTTCAATAAAGCTTTTGGAGAAACCTTTTTTACTTCCTGATTCACATGGATATTTTGTGACATAGGACCTCTTTGTGGACATTTATTTAGCATTTAACATACCTGATTTTATCCTGGATTTTGTCTACAGCAGCCATTTGAGTGTGGAGAATTTACAAGTGTGGACTATACAAGAATTCCCTTGGCATTCACAAGTACAGGGCAATTTTGTCTTCTGGTTTTTGTTTTCACTCGTTTGTTACTTCTTGTGTTTGTGAGTCGAACACCTTGACCATTACAGCAATCCCAGTCATTAGCTGTATTTATTCTTTTTCGTCCATTTCCTTTCTTTTTTCTTTTGTACTTATCCCTTTAAATTTTCTTTTTCTGTATTTTACCAGTGCCATTCTTGTATCTTTTTACAACCTCACAGTTTATGCCTTCATCACTTATTTCAAAACCGTTTTCTATGTCTTTATTATGTTTTCTCGTCGCATTTTTATTTTCTTTCGGCTACTTCTAAAATCTCTTTATTTTCTTCTCTTTCTATTTCTTTTTCCTTCCTCTTTTTGCAATCCATCCACAAATGTTCAATTTTGTTACATTTATAACATTTCAATTCATATTTTTGCACCAGGTCCCATTTCCCCTCAAATATAACAGTTTATTTTATTACAGTTACTTATCATATAGCTTTTTCCACAAAAAAAAAAAAAAACATGTTTTGGGTTGTCCCCAGTATTCTATGACACCCCTTTTCCCCTACACGATCATGCATAGTATGCGTATATTTCTTTGCTCTTTCTGTTTATAACACAATATTACAATCCCATCCATCGGTCCATAAACCCCTCATCATAAACTTTTGCAATGTCCAGTATTTCTTCACATAAAGTTTTCAAATGTCTTTTCAAAGTCTTTCTTTCTACCCCTATTTACTTTTTTGTTTCCCTGTTAAATGCTTTTATCTCATAAAAAGACTCCATAGGTTACTGTCTTGCTTTTTTCATATTCTCCAAGAAAAATTCTTATTGAAAAAAACAGTCTCAAATATAATGTCACAAAATGTTTATTTGTTAATTTACCTCTTTTTTTACACCCAAAGGAGCTATTAAATTGTCTTACATGTCATACCTGTCCATTTCTTTGTCTTCTTTACTTTGAATCTTTTACTACTTACTTCTGTTTTTTTCATTTTTTTCCGAGTTCTTTTCTGCTACTCCCCTTTTGCCTTCTTTCATTTTCTCTGCATGTGTTTTCTTTTCCATCTCACCACTGTTCTTCAGAATGGTCTCTGCCGCCTCCTTTTGTAATTTCTCCATAAAGTCCCCCCCAGGAAACATCCCCTTCATTTTATGGCTCACTCTGCATCACCATTGCTTTAAGGAAATCATCCCACAACCCTCCTAAATGGAAGGTTGTAATTATACAGCCATCATTTGCCAACTCATCTCCAGCAAACAGATTTATTTGAAACATCTCAGAATCCTGCACACATTCTCCAATATCAATACTTACTTTCTCCCCCATTTCTCTCACCACTCCATTATCTCCTTCCCTCTCTCTCTGTCTGCCTCCCTGTTTCTCTGGGCTGCCTCTGTGCCTAGAATAGAAACAGGAAGTGCTCCTGCAAAATGGGTCCCACTTGCAACAATAGTGAGTAGAGGAAGTTCCCCAATGCCATGGCCATATTTTTGTAAATAACTCTGATCTCCCCTGAAAAGATACCACCAACCTAGTGGGATTAACTGAGTCAAGAAAGGATAAATAAAATAACTAAATAAATGAAGATAAATGAATAAACTGTGGACTTCCAAATTCTTAATTCCCCTGTAAAGGTTATACACTGATGCTCAGTATAACATAGTTGAGCAACAGCATTAAAAAAGAAAAATACAGCTCATAGGTTTACACAAAAAGATGCAAAGACTTCTCTCATACCATGCACACAAGCACACTAGTGTCACCACACCTCCCCACCCAAACAAAGTGACAATACTGACATCACACCTATGGAAGTGAAACCAGTGCCAGATCAATGCAAATGATCCCTCTTTGCAGACATTGCCACGGAGGCCAAAACTTTTATATGAACTGGTCCTGGCTATGTCAGTGTAGTGGCAGGGGGTGAAAGATACACACTTGTTGTACCATCTAACTCTGTCATCACATAAGGATAAAAAGACATTTTGCTTGTTGTGATGGTCTCTATTTACCCCAGGCTAGTAATCACGGAGCCTCAATCCTCACCACTGACATCAGTGAAAGACATCAGAAAAACAGGAATTAATTTACACAGTATTTTCAAAAGCAGCTCACTACATTAAGCACAATTTCCTCCAAAAGCACACAGTGAACACACTCCAGACCTGGGACTGGACTATCTGTCTCTCCAGATCCCAAACAAGACTCACTATGGAGTACTGAGTCCCAGTTCCAAGTACCTGACACACTCATACCTGGGTATTTGATTTTCACACACATATATACTCCTGGGAAAGGGTAGCACAGATTTACAAGCTGTGCCCCCCAATCCAGACTATAAAGTTATCATGCTGCCACCAGTCAACTACTCTAAGGCTGTTACAAGTGTATTCAATTATACTGAATAAAATTAATACTAATATAAACAGTAAAGTGTAACCAAAGCAGCAAGGCTTTTCAGAGTGACCACAGCATCACTAAAATAAGCACAAGTATTCAAGATGATAAAAGTATTCTCTAAAAGACCAGCCACAATCAAAGGTATAAAATATTTAATAATAAATAATACAACAGAAAATATGATGATACTAAATATCTAAGTATAATACACACCAGAGTTTCATCACAGGAGAAATAAAAATAACAGTTGGCAGATTCAAACAGGTACAAAATAACTCCACAGATGAAAAAAAACTCAGTCCAGGAATCACGGATGTGTTGCAACCAGAAATAAATTAAAATTGTTAAATAACTTTTAATGAATAAATACAATGATATAAAATAGCCTTGTTTTCAACTGTTTAACATCTTGATAAAGCCTGGTAGGAACCAGGCGAAAGCGCTTGATTCATTTTCTGTTTCTTACTCATTTATTCATTAAAAGTTATTTAACAATTTTAATTTATTTCTGGTTGCAACACATCCATGATTCCTGGACTGAGTTTTTTTCATCTGTGGAGTTATTTTGTACTTGGTTTCTGTGTTCGTGTTGAAGTTAGCTAGATTCAAACAAGTGCAGAAAAACAATACTCAACTAATCTCACTGCATTTCCTGACTTTCTAAAGAATAACTGTTCCCTAGCAAACTTCATCAATACAGCAAGGCAAGGCTAGATGCTGAGATGCTTATTTCCACAAGGCAAGGTGATGAGCTTCAAACTAAAACTGAACTGAACTGACTATGATAACTGTCACAGATCTTTATATCAGGTTCCAAAGAAAACAAAACAAAACAAGCTTCTGTGGGAGTTCCATCCTCTCAGTACTGGTTACAGAATGACATCACATTTGATCATCTGACTCTGGTACAATACACATTCAGAGCTTTGTTAACATCTGTTGCAGTATGTGAAAATTACAGGACAATTTCAAAAACTTCTACTCTTCCCTTCCAGAATTCTTTGTTGAAACAAAAACCTTTAATCAGTTATAATAACACTGTTGATAAATTTTTAATACAAGCATCTGTGCAAGTCTGTGTGATGGTCAAATGACACAAAATTATTTACAAAACTCCAGCTATCTATGCTGACATATGTTACACATGCACTGACCTATTCTCCCTGGCACAGATGGCAATACCTCACATTATCACACTAGTAGCAAACAGTTTGCACTGCATCTGACCTATGTGTAGTCTGGAAACTCACAGTACTCCAGCATGACTGTAAACATATTGATGTTAGATATATCATGATGAACAACAAAGGTCTGCATTGTATAAAGCTGTCATTACATACATGTCCCTGTACTGTATAGAACTGTCATTATATACATCACTGAATTGTGTAATTTACTGAAGTAATACAAGGATCTGAAGGTCTACCACTAGGCAGTCCTTTCATCATAATTTGCAGAATATCCAGATTTTTGCCTCATATTTTTGGTCTGTTCCTCATAATTTTTGTGTTTTTCTGGCAAACTACTGAGGATTCAAGTCTAAATAAAGACATACATTTCAGTTGCAGACTTCATATCCTTCATAAATTGCATGCTAACATAAATCCTGTTACTCTAGCACATTTCTAAGTTAATAAAAGCAATACTTAAAACCTGTTCCTATCTCTTTGCCTTGTCCACCCCCATTATTTCAAGCTTTGCCCAGATGTCCTGTACTAAGAAGTTGAGAGGTATGCCTTTCATTCATACAATAGCTAAGAGAAGAGTGGAGCACATATCTGCAGGCACCTGTGCCACTCTGATGATTCTGTCAGTGGGATTTATGCCATCTACTCACTAGCACAAACACAAGCCATACAAGATGACTGGTAGGTAGCCATGGGCTTGTGGCAGCTCTATTCTTCAACTTTAGGGTCAATATTTATTCTAACAAATAAGTTTCAAAGTAATGCAGACTTCTTGTGTATGTCAGCATTATGGATCACACATACTTATATCACGGACGTAACATTTACTTTGAGCAAACACTCCATTCTCAGTGAGACCCTTCAGGTACTCACAAAAAAGGTTAATTTAACTTGTGGTTCTGCCCTACAAAATTTAACACGTTACTCAGTCAGGATAACACAAGTGTACAAGCATTAACCTATATATGCATGGCAAACAGTTTAACAGACTTTATTACTTAAAACCCAATGATTCCATGTTATATCATGCTAAGACTATGTATTATGCTTCTGTGAGCAAACGTGTATAATGTAATTTAAACTAATAACATGCTTACATTTTCATATTACTGGTTTTGCATGCAGGGAAGGTCATTAAGCATTAAAATCCTATTTAAATACTACCTCACGGGCAGCATACAGGAGTGGTAAAATTATATGTTTTTGCTTTAACATGCCAATTAAGTACTGAGCAACTGAAAATAGACTGAAAGAGTTGGCTAACAACAGTTTCTGCATACATAAATTTCTTGTAACCCTGATGAGGACCTATGGTTTCAGTCCGTGCTTTAGGTATTGCAAAGCAGAAATGCATGGCAGTTTTGCTCACACCGTGTACACTCCATGGACAATCCAAAGTCAGTGTATGGAAGGTTTATGAATAACCTAACATTTAGATGATTCTTGTTTATGACTTGTGCTAAATGTCTAGATTTATACTAGATATTAAATGAACAACTCATCTATAGGACTGCTTATGATGCTTGTGACTCCCCTGGAATATAAATGCACACTGATCACAAAAAATACACACAACTGTTTAGATCTGACCACCATTCCAGGGACACTTCTCTAATTCTGTTCACTATGATACATAATCACTAGTATGAATGGAGTGAATTATTTATATCATTAACGTTTCAGCTGATCATCATACTGATTCACTGTATGCTCACGTTTTCACTAATTTATTATTTAACACAAGAATAAAGGTTTACTCAAGTATAAAAATGGCAGGTAATCTTTCAGAACCAGTGCAATCAAACACTTCTGAACTGAGACTTTCATAATCCTATGCATTGGTGACACCGAGTTAGATCAAGCACTGACCTGACTCTTTCAAACACAAGAGCAGTATTTACAAATTCTTAAAAAAATAAATAAAGAATTGGGTTGCATAAAATACAATAAAACAGGGAAACTAAAGCATCAGCTTCTGATGCACCAGTCTGGTACATTAACGGTACAGCAGTGCACATATTACCTTACGTACAGAACAAAAAAATACTTACCATTTGTTAAATACATTGACTTTTCTTGCTATTACTGTACACCATTATTTGGCTCTTTTATGTACCATACTTTAAGATCTCTGGTGGGTTGCCTGTCTTCTCTGTGGGTCCATATTCACTCAGTGAAAGACATATTCAGCGAATACGTCTTCATCGCTCACCAGCCACCAAACTTAACTTCAGCGAACTGTGGAATTTTTCCCATGGTTCAAAAACACTTGGCCATCCTCTCAACTTTGCCCTTTTCCCCACTGTAGTGCGATCTTTGAGTTGGTATATATAGCTAGGGGGTGTGGGGGCACAGACCCTTACACTGGAGGGTGTGGAGGGTGAAGCCCCCCACTTGGGTTGATTTGATTTAATGCTTTTTGTGTTCCGTATGTTTAGCAGGCTAGTGTCTTCGAACTGTGAGAAAAATTCTGCTGTTCACTGAAGTTAATTTCGGTGGCTAGTGAGCGATGAAGACATATTCGCTGAATATTTCTTTCAGTGAAGAAATATAGACCCCTTCTCTGTGTGCTTTACTCCACTTGATATGAATCTTTCCACATCTTGCTTTTTTTAACTACTTTTGAGAACTCAATGTATAAATTACCTTTTATCCATGGCATCTGCAATATTTACCACATTCATACATAGATAACTGATATGCCCTTATAAACATGAACAATAAAAAGTAACATGATTAATGACAGCACACTATTATTTAATCCCATTGGTCATAATTACATTTTTTTATTTGGCATTTGTTAATTTGAGGAGTGTTCTAATTCTAAATGGATCAGTTTCTGTGATGTCTTAGACCAGAGACAAATTTTAAGTTTAAAGACAAATGATAAACAGAAATGCAACATAAAGAAAATAAGAAAGCACACAGATAGTATGGTACAGCCAGTTAAAAATAAATTAATATATAACATTAAAGATATAGAGAGAGCATACAGTAAAATGCAGATATAGACAAGCATGACCCATCTATTTAAAATATTCTTACTTTTTACTGCTCACTATTGACACATTGCTGCTACAATCTCCTGAAATTTAAATACATCAATGGGCTCTGTAACTAGCCCTTCTGTTCGTCTTAGCCATTTCAGAAAGTAGGCATGTGTCAGAATTATTTTGTCAGAAGTAAGTGTTTATACAATGGCCATAATACTCGCAATCTAAAATAATCAGAAGTACTTTTAAAATACTAACACTATTCACTTTGAAAGTTGTTGGAAAATAGGAATAAAGGAATTTTCTGAAGAATAATAGCGATGCTAAGTATAATGTCTGCTATTGTTTAACTCTTTCCCTCCAATGAAGCTCTGAAAGTTTGCACAGTAATTTTCAGTGGGCAGCGCCTAAGCTTTTTAATAGAATCAAATTATGTCTGCGTCTTTCAAACAAATGTTCATATATCTGGAACCATAGGGGTTACTAAAGAAGTGTAAATGGCAAACTCTTCCACACAAACTATTTTATAGTGGTAGTATTTTTTTAAGTTTTAGGTCTTAAACAAACTTTTATAAGTCACAGTTAACATAGTAGCTATTAAGTTTGTAATATTTTGTAAACAACTTACAATACCTCAGTAACCACTCAAGTTACATACATATTTTTAGCAACATTTTGTTAATCCATCTGAGAGTTTCATATGAGGCTAAGGAGTTCCGTCTGCCCAACTTGATTGTCAAGATATTTTGAAAAACATGAAATTTATTACAATATAAATACTATACACAACAGTAATTAATATCTCTTTACATGTACTAGACATAGGTCAAATATCAACACAGGTACATTTGCCATTGTGTAAGCTTTAAGATGAAATATTTTAATACTTTGTATATAGCATGTTTTTGAAATTATTAACAGAAATATGAACAAGCAATATTCAATGCGCCTAGAGCCATCAGTAGTATGTAACTGCAGAAACACTTACGGGCGTCACCTGACAGAAAAGAGTTAAGAATAGAAACCCTCAGTAGTTTTGCAAAAAAAATCATATATTTTATGAGCGACATAATCAAAACTTTGTGGTAAAGTTGGGCCTGTCCCTGAATATCAGAGAACATTGAGAGGCTGGAAAGGTACAGAATTAAAATTCAGGCCACCTCCTTCCATTTATGCCTGACAAACAGTACTGGAAGAGATAGGAATTGTTAAATGTTGTACAGTGATTACACATCCACAATCAGACAGTAGGTGGAGAAAGTTCAAAGGTTCATAGGTGTATACTTGGGCCTTAATAAACCTAGCCGTGCAACCCAAATGTATCCCACAAGTTACTGTGCCTTAGAGGTTATTTAAGGGGTGTCTGTTAGGGCATGATTCAATGGATGCCTCCCTCCATCAGAGACACAGGTGTCAGACCAGTGGTGAATTACTGATTTCTCATCCACTGGGCCAGGTTGTGCTTGAACAGGGTTAGGGAAGGGCTCTGCTTCACATGGATGGTAATCCAGAAAATGGGGATTCTTTGAGACACATATCTGTCTTTCCAACATATCCTATTTAAGTCGCATGCAAAGTTTAAATCCTTAGATCTAGTAGTTCTGTTTTTTTGTGGATTTTCAAAAGGATGCTTTGTATGTCAGATATAAATCGCCTCTCAGCAATCTATAGGAAACAGAGTATACCGATAGGGATTTGAGGTGAACTACTAGCATAAATTCTTACCGGGAATAGCACCCACAACCCTCCTGTACATGGGAAGTCATTACTAAATGCAATCCTGGGTATTAACTAACATTTCTATGGCATTACATTGGGATGAAATGGCTAGTCTTGAAATGATCTCCAGGTCGATAACCTAGTAATCTCCTATGATCCTATAAGACATTGTGTTTATGCCTAGTATTTTTTTTGTGAGGACCATCTATGGATGTTCCAGTTGCTACATGCATATGCCTGGTAAGATGCATACCGAATAGGGCATTATACTCAATGATGGGTCTGATGTGGGCTGAGTACAGTGGTATTGTGATTTTCCTGGTCCTGGATGCCATCACCTTACTTATAGGTTAAGTAAGAAAGAATGATTTTCTTACAACCTTAGACACATTTTGGTTAAAAGCCAGGTCACTCTACATGAATCCCCCAATCCCTCACTACTGTGTCTACTTTTAGGGGTGTTTTATCAATGAGGTGGTTTTCCAGGGTGCCTGACTTCTCAAAATGTGCTATTATGCACTTCTTGGCATAGAGTTTTAAGCCATGGATATAGCACAAGTCAATTGTCTGTATTAGACCTTCCTGTAAAATGTTAGTATCTTGGGGTGGAGTTCTATGATTGCTCCTAGCTTGCAATCATCTGCAAATGTTTTAAGCTGAAAGCCCTTGACACTGGCTTTGGCATCCTAAAAACAGAATCCAAAGAGGAGCAGTCCCAGTACAGAGCTCTGAGGGAGTCCACTGGTGGCCGCCTCTTTGTGAAGGTGGCCCCTCCAATCATAACTTCCTGAGTCCTGTCTGTGAGCCAGCTGGCTATCCAATGAGTTAAAAGAACAAAATGTAGGGACCTCACCAAAGGTCTGCTATACGCATCTCACAGTCCAAATGAAATAAATAAAACATTGCAGACCACCACTGTGTTCCAAAATTTAATGCACACGACAGACATCCATAAAGACACAAAGTCAATGGATAAGATCAATGAATAAAATTCCAAGAAGCTTCAGTAAAAACAACTGTCAAATCCTTAGCGCTTTCGGGTACTAACCCTTCTTCAGATAATCTTACACTACTCAGGGGAAAATATTTAAACTGTCTTGTATCCAATCATCTCTAATAACACACCCGCCTATTTTTTAAGGTGGGTCTCATGGGAACTGCCTCTGAGCCCTGGTGCTCTATGAGCCAACACCTCAATTATCCACTTTGTCTCCTCTAATTCAGTCGGTTGTTTCATATCCCCCCCTCTCAAACTTCTGTACATATTCTTAATGGCCCTAAATTTAAACCAATGCCCCTCATTCTGATCTATGTGCCTGAACAATGCATTATGTGGATTCTTTGTCCTAATGCAGGATAAATGCAGGTGCATTATTAGAGATGATTGGATACAAGATAGTTTAAATATTTTCCCCTGAGTAGTGTAGAATTATCTGAAGAAGGGTTAGTACCCAAAAGCGCTAAGGATTTGACAATTGTTTTTACTGAAGCTTCTTGGAATTTTATTCATTGATCTTATCCATTGACTTTGTGTTTTTATGGATGTCTGTCGTGTGCATTAAATTTTGGAACACAGTGATGGTCTGCAATGTTTTATTTATTTCAGTTGGACTGTGAGTTACACATAGGTTTATGACTAATTCCATGAGTTTGTTTACAATGCCAGAGTGGGGTACTATATCCAATGCCTTAACTAGGTCAAGGTAGGATGCTCCATTTTTCCCTCATTCATTCCCTTGATGACCTTCTCAAAGAAGTCCACTAGGTCCAGTAGGCATGATCTGCCTTTAACAAAACCAAACAGGGTTGGAATCCAGTGTCTGAAGGTTCCCTATGTCACTGTTAATCATTTCCATGATAATGCTTTCCACGGTTTTGCATATGAGACTAGTCAGACTTATGAGTCGGAAGTTCTTGAAATCCATTGATGGTCCACCCTTCTGCAGAGGGATGACTACTAGAGTCCTCTATTCACATTGGCATGAAGTCAATGCAGAGGCTATGGTTGAATAGCAACTCCAGTGACTCTGGTCGGTCATATTTCAGGCTATTTAGGAGGTATCCTCAGATATTACTGGGGCCATCAAAGCTGTATTCTTGGTCTTAGAAAGCGCATCTGAGACCTATACCCTATTGATAGTTGGGGGGTTATGTTATATGGTATTTCCTGGGGGTGACTGCAGGTGAGAGGGGGTTAAAGTTGGATCTGAATTTGTCAGCCAGAAGATTTGCTACATCTCTCCATTCTGTGAATGTGGATCCATTTACCAAAAGTTTGGCACACTGTTGTGTACTGCCTTTGGCATTTCAAACATAGCTAAAGAAGACTTTATGGTTGTTCATGGCCTGGGTACACTATCTCTACCTCAAAATTTGCTTTATTGGACTTAATTAGTCCTCCTAGTTGTCTATTCAGTTTGATGAGAAAGTTTTTATCTTTTTTATGGTGTCACACTTCCTAATTTTACCTATGACCTTTTTTTTGTTGCTGTACAACCTGTTTAATTTTAGTTTCCATCAGGGTAGTTTGCTTTATGAAATACCACCAAGAGCACCAATCCAAGAAGTAAGCAATTTTAGCGCCTCGGCTTACACAGCCTTTCAAGACTAAAAACACTACAAAACACTCTTTACTTAAATACAGCATATTGCACAAGACAATCAATTAAACATACAATTTAAATCACATACTTCCAATTACATTCCTTGTTGAGTCCCTGAGCCTCCAAAGTACCATACTTTAAAATCAAGATGGTTTGTTTTTATAAAGGTTTATTTTTTTATGGACAAACATTCACCTATACCAACTTGCAATTTTTCCAGAACACAACCCCTAAGAGAATCAGGATCAGAACTGTGTGCTGTCATGAAATGGCTCCAATGGGGCCTCTCTAGTTTTTTATTTTTTATGTCCCTAATATGTTCCTGTAACCGGACCCTAAAACTCCTATAAGTTTCCCCTATGTAGAACTTATAGCATCCACATCTCAGCACATACACTAGCCCCTTAGTATTACAGCTGTATTCATACCTAGCTGTAAATTTAATACCATTAATATAGGGAAAAGAACTCACTACATAATGACAGATGGAACAGCCATCACATGGAACCGCCCTTATTTGTGCTTAAATTCTGACTAACATTAACATCTGGTAAAATTGGTTATGTACCAGAATATCAGCCACATTCCTAGCTCTGTTATATGCAGTACTTACAAAGTCAGGTAATATAGAGTTCAAACTTTTATCCCTTAGAAGCATGGGCCACAAACTACGTGCTTGTTTAACTATTTCCTCAGTTATAACATTATAGGTGGTCACTAAGAAAACGTTCTTCTGGTCCCCGTTATTTCCAGCTGTGTTGGTGGGTTTGTTTCCACATGCACCAACTTTATATTTCCCACCAACACGGGCATAATGAGAGTATCTCTGGGGGGGTCAGAAGAATACCTCATGTCCATGATTTTTTGTTTAGCTTCCCTAACCAACTGAACATCATAGCCTCTTTTAATAAACATATCTTCTGCTTCTATCTCTCTGGCAAAGCTCATATCAAGGCTACAATGCCATTAATTCATAAGAATTCATTATAAGGCAGTATCTTGACCAAATGTTTGGGGTGACAACTACTCCCATATAAAAATACATTTCTATGTTCAAATTTCCTATGGAGACTAGTTGTAAAGCCATCTAAGCTAATATCCAAAAATTCACTTGTGGGCCAAGCTATATACCATCAAAGCTTAAGCCCATAGTATTAGATTGTAAGTCATCGACAAACCTTCTGTCTGGCTTCCTTGACAAAAAAATAAGATCATCAATAAATCTAAAATCTAAAATAACTTTTGATCTAAAAAAACATGTCTATAAACAAAATCATCTTCACATTTAGCCATAACTAAATTAGCATTCATGGGGGTGAAAGCCACCCCCATAGCAGTGCACTGTAATTGCTGAAAAATGTCTCCATTAAACATAAACATTTTTTTTTTCAAATGAAACAACGAAATCTATCAAAAAATGAGACATGGGAGAGTCCCTCAGGAAATGGAATAAGGCCTGAATCCTTATTTCATGCTTAGTGTTAGTATAAAGACTTCTGACATCCAGGCAGAGCCAAAACATGTTCATATTCCAGACTTTCCCTTTTATTTTGTTCAAGAAATCTTGGCTATCCCTAATATAAGAGGCTGTACTCATTACATATTTCTTAAGATGTTCATGCAGCAGCACACTTATGTTTTTCAAAAAGTATCTCTGTGTAGACACTATAGGTCGACTACTAAGGTTAGTTAGACCTTTGTGTGTCTTCGGTAAACAGTAAAAAAACTGCCCTAGAGCAGTTTTCCACTCCAAACTTCCTTTCCACATCCTTAGAGGTAAAATACCCCAACCTAAGACCTTTGTCTAAAAATAGTCGGTACTCCTTAATAGCTTCAAAGTAATCAGAAACATCACATTTTCTACAAATTTTCACATTGTTCAAATGTTTATAACACATCTCTAAATATTGTGTAAAATGCATTATTACAATCTGGTTGCCCTTATCAGATGGTTTAACCACCCATCTTCTGTCATTATCAAATTCCAGTAGGGCTAGCCATTGCTACTTAGTTAAGTTAAAGCATATAATAGACTTATTCTCTATGCAAGACCAGTGTATTTGTTCAACCTCAAAATTAAGTCTAGCAAAATATCCTTGCAAACTGCTGCTTAGAAAAGGTGGAATAAAAGAACTTTTAACAGAGATTGCATCAGTGTTCAGCTGGCAATAAGCATTAAAGTCATTCTCAAACAAATCTTCCTGAGATGACAAACGTGAGTGAAAAGAATCATCATCACCACTTTCATAGTAGTCAGTAGGCAGAACCCCTCCCTCCTGTTTAAAGTAATACATCAAATGCAATTTTCTACTGAAAGAAAATATTTCACTTTTAAGTGCATGTATTCTTGGTAAAGCAGTGGGTATAAATTTAAGGCCAAGATATAATACAGACATAACCACATCAGAAATTTCATGTTTGGACAGATTAAACATGTAAATTGTCACAAAATACATTAATACCAGCGTTTTTTCTTGTTATGCTGTCCCTTCTTATTATAGTTCTTTTGCTGGCCCCATTCATTTCGGCCCCGTTTTCTGTTGCTAAAGTCTGCTCTGGCAGAACTGGAATTCCAAAAGCGGTTCTGCATATCTTTCAAATTTTGTGCTTTGAGCAAGGCTGGAAACTGTTCCACATTCCCCTCAGCTCCAGCAATCACATCTGCCTCCTCAGAAGCAGCAAAAGAAACTGAGGAAGGAGCAGAAACATTTTTACCGCAACTAGCATCATTGCTGTCATTGTCACTTCTGCTTCTAGATGAAAAAGATCTGTTATTTTTTTCTTTTCCAAAGAAGCGCTTTATCAAGACTGTAATCCTTAATGTCTCTATTAATTTTGTAGCTTTTACGCTCAACTAGTAATTCTTCAAAGTCCACAAGTCTGCCATTAATTTCTAACAGCATACTAGTCAATTTAACAGATGTTGAAAGTTTATTAAGTTCAAGGAACATATTAGGGACATAAAAAATAAAAAAAAACTAGAGTCCCCTTGGGAGCCATTTCATGACAGCACACAATTCTGATCCCGATTCTCTTAGGGGTTGTGTTCTGGAAAAATTGCAAGTTAGTATAGGTGAATGTGTGTCCTTAAAAAATAAACTTTTAAAAAAAGAAACTCTCTTGATTTTAAAGTATGGTACTTTGGAGCCTCAGGGACTCAACAAGGAATGTAATTGGAAGTATGTGATTTAAATTGTATGTTTAATTGATTGTCTTGTGCAATATGCTGTATTTAAGTAAAGAGTGTTTTGTAGTGTTTTTAGTTTTGAAAGGCTGTGTAAGCCGAGGAGTCAAGTGTTTCATTAAAATTGATTACTTCTTGGATCGGTGGTCTTGGTGGTATTTTAAAATTTTATTTTTTGCTTTTTTTAAGTTGTATTTGTAGTTTGCTTTTTGAGTTAGTTTGGGCTTACTTCCGGCAGGCACAGCAGCCTCTATGCAATCGTTGACATGGTTGTACAGAGCTTCTGTGAATAATTAAGTATAGGCTGCAGTGTTGTCTGGCCTTGAATGTTTGAGGAGTTATCACTTAAAAAAGGTAATTTGCCTTGGAGTAGTGTCTAACTGCTAGAGTTTTCTACGGTTACAGAACTGATTC
Source organism: Protopterus annectens (assembly GCF_019279795.1). Classification (NCBI taxonomy): domain Eukaryota; kingdom Metazoa; phylum Chordata; order Ceratodontiformes; family Protopteridae; genus Protopterus; species Protopterus annectens. Next base: position 1,051,356,749 of record NC_056737.1, on the reverse strand, counting down.
TTGTTTCAAAGGAGAATGATTTGTAGTCTGACCTTACCACCAAAGACATGACATGGGGGGGGGCGGGTGGGCAACATTCTCCCATAGTTGTGAGTACCAGGTCCAATATGTTTGTACCTCTAGTATGCATATACACTAACTGGTGCAGGTTGTTTGTGTTCACAAAGTCTAGAGATCTCTGATCCTGCAAATTTGGGTTCACACAGGAGTCCCACTTTATAGAGAGATAATTAAAGTCCCCCAGGAGTATGGTATTTGGTTGAATAGTGTCTCCAATAGGTCTAAGTATGAGCTATGGGTTTCATGAGACATACAGAGGTGGCCCATAGCTTGCTAATACATAGTATGATATTTTGTCCATGGTAATCTGGAGATGGAGGAACACTGATGCATCATCCTATTTAACCAGCCTAGAGGTATGCTTGCTACTGATGAAGATCGAGACATATCCACCTTTAGTCCTCATATCTGCAGTTGCTGGTCTAAATGTGTGGAAGGCACTGAAGCCTTGCAATGCTGGGGTACTCTCTGCGGCTTTAAACCAAGTCTCAGTAACTGCACTGTCTGCATTCTCCAAGGTGAGGAGAGCTTGGATCGAGCACAGCTTCCTGTTAAACTCTTGGCATTGAGATTATTTGGGCAGATTTTGCTATGTTGGAAAGTTTGTCAGTTTGGCATTGCCAAAAAAAAGGCTCCACAATGAAAGATAATGTTTTAGCCAATATTCAAAAGCCTAGAGGAGACAGATGCAGACCATCCTTGACAAAGCAATATGGTTTGTTAATTATGTCCTCCCACACTGACAAAAATGCATCCCCATACAACGAAATCAAAAACAAAGCCAATTATTAACATTAATCATCTTCTGTTCATATCATGACATCATCCTTGCTAAAAGTAGAATGTTGCTCAATATATCTCTTCATATAGTCTTAGAGAGGTACATCCCAGGTCATTTATATCTACGTGGACTATGACTGAATCATACTGGTACCTGTGGTGCAATGCCTTGTGTGCATGCACAGCTTGCTGGATCCTGGCCCCTGACAGGCAACTGACCATTATTTTCACCTTGTTTGACCTGGTGAGTGGAGTATCAGTATGTGTTGCATAAAGAAACAGAATCTGTGGCCAGAAGCAAGAAGGTATTCAGTGCCTAAATGTGTAACAGCCTACAATCAGTGACGGTACCCTTGACCCTGTTTAACGGACAGTAGAATAAAATGGAGTACCTCGTTACAGTCAGGTAAATATGTTGCCGATTTGTTTTTACTGTGATTTTGCCCTTTTCCCCATGCATGTGCAACCATGGAGTTGGTTGTATTAAGTATCGGAGTTGCTAGGAGGGGGAGTCTCCCACATCGGACTATTAGGTTACACAGACTTTCTCCACAAAAATGTTAAAAGATATTTCTTTCTTTATTTTTTTATTTCAGTGAAATGATATATATCATAATAACTTTCACCAGCCAGAGGAGACACACTGATTGAACATTACACACACTGACTGAACAATATAATAGCATGCATGAAACCAAAAAACAACACAGAGACAACATTAAAACCTAGGCCTGTATGGAGAGCCAAGAATTTCTTTATGGAATTGTACCAAATGGCCTGCTGGCACAGCTGAGGGATTACAACACATTCTGGTTGGAATATAAGGCTAAAAGTGTGTTTGTCAGAGCCTGAAATGCAGGGAGATTATGTGTAAGATTACTGTTCATACAACTGCCCAGAAGGAGTATTCAAATGAGACTGTATGAGATGAGCCTGAAAGGAAGATCGTTTATTTCTAAACTAAGGAAACTGCTTATATAATGCTTGCTAGACCTATGAGGCATCCCAAGAAGAAAAAAAGCAGCAAACAAAAAAAGGAGAAGAGGTCACAGAGTCATATAGTAGTAACGTAACAGGCAGAGCAACAAAGTAAAGCTATATGCAAGTTCTGACTTGTGTCCGATAAACGCATTCCCTCACAGCCATCATTTTATTTTATTTTCTATTTGTTCTTGTTCTAGTATATTAAATACAACAAGCATATTATTAGAGTTAATATCAGCACGTCATTTGAAATTTATAAATACTCTCCAGCCATTTTTTTATTCTACAAACAATAAACATTTATTTCTCTCTCTCTCTCTCTCTGTGTTAGAATGGAAACATGTAGCTGGCTACATGCCAAAGCAGATTTGAGAACTCTTGCTTACTCATGGTTTATTAAGACTTGTAGCTCAGTCCTCACTATAATAGTTTGATGACAATGTGATTGCCTGTTAGAGATAAATTAAATTCCTTGAAGTTATATGCACTCATGAAACACTTTGAAATCAAATGTTGACACAAAGTGTGTGCAGTATTTTTGTAACATCGCTCTTAATCTTCCAGTAGTATGCACAGTTTGTCCACTGCACTGTCTTTCCTAAACTATTTTATCACACAGAGCCTGACTCAAATATTTTTGTCATTCGAAAGGTTACAGTTTCACTCAATAATTTATGTTTTGCAATTAGAACTGCCTGTTACTGAAGATGTAAAGCCATGCAGCAGAAACAAAGCTTAAGTGCCAGGAGGAATTAAAGGATATGGTTTTACTGTAATAATTACGCTAGTTAAGTAACAGACATTAAAACACATTTACTATGTAATGAACACTGCAGTGAGAAGGAATAAATAATGCATTTGAGAGCAACTGCAGAGGCTCATGGTGATTAAAGGGATCATTTACTCTCAAAGGTGGTTTGTACTCTCACTGCAGTGTGCCATGAAACAGTCAAGGCCTGCCATTTCTAAATCTCCCAGTTACTGTACCCTCCCAAAAGGTCATGATAATTAGAATGCATAATGATGTTTTGCCACTTACATGTGTCATCCTGACAGCTATGGTGCATGAAGGCTGCCTCAGTACATTTATGCAGATGTACTGCTGTGCTCAAACAGCTCAGTGATGACTCTCAGTCAATGGTGCCATGAGACGGAAATGAAAAACAAGCACTTTTCAAATGCTATGTGCTGGTGTTTGCTAGCATATATCCAGTATCTCTCTACTCACATATCATTGTCACAATAATGCCTCCGATTTTCAAAATGTTGGCAACCATAGGTATGACAATGAGCAAATTAAGTGTAAAAGTGAAATACCAAACTAGAGTATTGTCACAGTCAATGCCCAGTAGTACGTTTGCCCTAAATGTTGACTTTTCTACAGCTGAAAACAAATGTGACCAAACTGTATTAATGGCAGTGTTATAAAAAGTCACTCTAAAATCATAATTCTGTCTGTGTGTGTCTCTGTCTGTGTCTGAGTGTATATGTGTGTCATGTGTGTGTGTGTGTGTGTGTGTGTGTGTGTGTGTGTGTGTGTGTGTGTGTGTCACATGCACTTATACTTTAATGTCCATGAATCTTTACATTTGTACACATTGGACTGCATTCCTGTCATCACTTGTTGTATGACCTATTGTGCATTTACCAATAAACAAATACATGCAGCATTTCTACATGCCATCTGGCTCAATACTAGGTGAGCAGTTCATACTAGGAGCACATGAACAGCAGCTGTATTCCACATGTAATCATTAATGTTTTAATGGAAATGTATGCTAAGGGCAAAGAAACAAGGAAGAAAGAAGGGGTCACCTCATGTATGTAAGAGTCATTAGTATTCAAGACGTACTGGGAAATAGTAAAAAGATGTGGAAAGCACTCTCTGTAGGACAGTAAGCAAAGAAAAAACTCATGCTGATCAAAATGATAGACTAGCTGGTTTGGTGAGTAAATTATTAATGAAAGAGGTTAAAGATAATTATGCATAATTAAAAAGATTTTGAAGGGAAAAGCCAAATACCACATAGAAATATTAGAGCTCCAGCCTAGAACTGGGCATGTATACTGCGTTCAAAGGTAGCATCCCTGAGATATCAATAAGGAAAATACTGCAAGTATTACCAAATTCTGGAAAGGACTGTGTACTCTAAATGGGTTGGAAAATGGGACCCATTCAAAGGGGTCTACTTTAATTAAATGAAAGCGCAATCTGTCGAATACGAATCCGTTGACACAAACAGCGAAACGCGACAATGTCGAACACGCAAAACTGCGAAATTTAAACATTGAAACCGCAATAGTCGGCCAACCCCACCGCCCGTAACATACTACCTACGCAAACACAACAAAGAACACATACATACACTAACCAAAACCCTACTACTAACCCTAAATTAAAGCACCAAAACCCCACTTGTAACCCTACACTAAACCCCACATACACAACTATCTATGCACTACCCTTAACTCCTCCCTAACCCTAAGGTCCGTAACTACTGCACACTTACCCTACAGAACTATACCCACACAAAGTAAATATTCCACACACATACACTTAACAAAACCCTACACTAAACCCCACATACACAACTATCTATGCACTTACCTTAATCTGCACCCTAACCCTAAGGTCCGTAACTATCGCACACTTACCTTACGGAGCTATACCGCAGATGGGCCAACTATGACAATTCGACATTTCCGATTTTGCTATTTAGTGCGTTCAACATTTCCGCATTTCGCTGTTTACGTGTTGATGGATTTGTATTTGACAGATTCCGCTTTCGTTTAATTAAAGTAGACCCATTCAAAGTAATAGGGAGGAATATTCCGGGCTATAAATCTAAGATGGAGTAGGTGTATAAAATCATCAGCCAGTAGCAGACAATCCCATCGCACAAGGATTGCCAAGTGGGGATGATGATGATGATGATGATGATAGAAGGACACTGACATAATCATAGCCGATCTCAGCATGTACTACATATCATGCGTTAAGGCTGTAATGACAGCTAAATTACAGTTACTGCACAAATCAATACTGAGTGCTCTCACCTGAGGTTTTTTGTGTGGGTATTAAGGTTACAACTCCATAAATTCAGAATCTACTGGCAGTTTAGAGAAAAAGTATACCAAGTTTTCAACAAAAACAAACAGACCAGAAACCGGGGGATCTTGGCACTTTGACATGAAGTCGCAGTTGCAGAATAATAGCATGACAGGTTCCTTTAACTACCCCTATGTCAAACATTAAGGTAATTGTTAGAGATATGGAAAAAGACAGAAGAAATACATGCACTCTTTTTTTGTAGAAGTCTCCTCCTTTTATTGTAAAGTTTGCTTATGGCCAGGGTCTACCAGACTGGTTTCTTCTTGCTAGAGGAAGGAGTCTTGGTTTTATTTGGGATAGCACGGTCCATGCAATCCTGAAGATGCATATAGAGTGCCTTAGTGTAGGATTCCGCATCCTGGATATCATTATCCTTCTGCAAGGGAATAGTGAAGCTTTCCACTTCGGATGCAAGTAGTTTGAAGTTTGCTTTGGAAAGGTTTTTGACTATGTTTTTTTTGACTGGGGGAGGTGGAGGGGTGAGGATGTCCAGGGTTATCAGTTTGCGGTTGGATCTGACCAAGGAGAGAGTGATAACGGGTGTGGTACAGTGGGCGCCCATATTTGTGATGATTAAATGCAATATGTTGTCCCCTCTAGTGGGGGAACATACTAGTTGTTCAAGGGCATTTGAATTTATAAATTCTATGAATCGCTGAGCATAGGAGTTGGAACATTGGTAGTTTGCCCAGTCTATACCAGGGTAGTTGAAATCACCCAAGATTATGGTGTTGGGTAGGACCTTTATATTTTCCAATGTCTCAAGGAATGCAGAGTAAGCATCTTGGGACATGGTGGGCGATCTATAACCGGCTACGACTTGAAATGTGGTTTTGCCTGCTGATAGTTGCGCATGGATGATCTCTGGGGCATCATGCTGCGCTACTAACCTGTAGATATGGGTATCCTTGATGAATATGGATACACCTCCGCCCTTTGTACTGCAATCCGGTAACTGAGGCCGGAAGGTATGATATGAATTGTAACCTGGCAGTGGTGGGGTGCTCTCTTGAGCCTTGAACCAGGTTTCCGTCACTGCACAAACATCGATTTTCTCCATGCTGAGGAGAGCCTCGAGTGTGTGCATTTTGAGGTTGAGACTTCTGGCATTGAGTAGCATTACCCTTAGTTTTTGGTTACCTGTGCTGGTTACGGTGGTTGGTTTGTCCTTTGAGCCTTGCCTAAAAAAGGCACTATGGGGACGGCAAGAGCCTTGGCCAGTATTCAAAAACCTAGGTGTGACAGGTGCAACCCATCTCTGGCAAAACAGTGAGGCTTGTCTACCATGTCATCCCAGGCAGACAGACACTGGATCCCCTTAGAATGACACCAGAAGCTTAGCCAATTGTTGAAATTGATCATTTTGTCTTTGTATTGTGGTATCATTCTATGTGAAGTTAGTATGCTACTCAAGGTCAGGGTCATACCAGCTTGGGCTACATGATCAGAGAGCTCCTCAATGTCTCTTTTCATGTAGTCCAGGGAGGTACAATGCATTTGTAAAACACTGTGATATACATTTATTAAACTCTTAAATTCAGTATCTGTCAATTATGACAATTTTTTTAACCCTCATTGCTTGCTATCCATCAGCCCCTCCCCCATCTTTCTAGCCCATTCATTCCTCGAGGAGGCATTACTGTCCCATTTGCTTCCTTGTGCAGCAATAGCCAATCACAGGTTCATCACCCATGCAGACGTCAGGGTCTCCCTCTCACTCCCAGCAACTCCTACCACCCCCTCTGCAGCTTCCACAGGGCATTAGTACTGCCACTCCTTGGGGAAAAATCACAGATGATACCCCTTGTGACTGCACCCTGACTTAAGTGACTACACCATGGAAGCATATACCTCTGGCCTGGACTTTTATTGGTTGCACCACACAGAGCTCCCACTAGGTTTTGCCAAAGTGCTGAGCCAAACCCCCCCCCCCCAGAATGGGCGAGCCACTCACTCCCATCCTCCCACCCTACTGCCACCAGCTCTCATGCCCGCTAACTGGACATGGGTCATGAGGGCTGCAGTTAATCTTGATGCAATTTTTTTAAGGAAATTTTAAAATGTAAAATAGCTGGACAATAGATTCATAGGTTCTTACTAAGCTATTAATCTGTTTGTATCTCAGAAAGCCCATTCTTACATTTTCATGGCAGTTTTTGGCCCTTATATGTTTCATACCATTAACTCAGAGGCCATACAAAGACATTTTGGGACATTTACATGTTTCCCCTATCTAGAAGAGGTAGAGGTGCTAAATCATGGGAGAATTTGCAGTTACCCATCCATTCATTCAAATTATATTTGAATAGAGTAAGATTAGTTCTTTGCTTTACATGGAGTGGAAGACAGTTCCAAAGAATTGGTATTCTCTGTGATACAAACATATCCCTCCAACATGTTGTATTTATTTTACAAAAGAGATTGAGATCCTCTGAGTGGGTTTTTATGACACCATTTGACTTGCAAATGTCTAATTGGTCTAACAAAATTGTGTCTATTGGAGGAGTGTGCAGTTAGAACTTGTCTTATTGAAAACTGCTGGAACAGGGCTCAGTTTTGAGCTTTTTTCTGGTTAACTGGGTAACTTGTTTAAATCAGTTTGTTCATTTTCTATTGTTTATATATATATATATATATATATATATATATATATTTATATATATAAATTGCACTTTATTCATCTGTTTTTACTGTATTTGTGTTTCTGCCTACTTTATTACTAGGGGCAATGACTACAACTTTGATCTGAGATATATAACAATAAGTATCCTTTTCTGTGCATTTAAAGTGTTTTTTTGATTGTATCTGCTTTATTTTCTGGAAAAAATATACTTGTTTCCCGCCTTTCTAAGCTAGTATAGTCCAGTTTTCAGGTTAGTGCTGAATTCACTGCTGTGTTACAAGTCTCTGTGTTTGCCCATACCTTACTTGGATAGAAGGAAGTTTCCCTGTTCACCTGTGACAGAGGGGAGCTTTGAGCAGCCTGTCCCTGGAGGAGTGGTTTCAGCCCAGAAATTTGTAGTTTATTGGCCATTCTGGGCTAATTTCTATCTCTTTAATTTCCCTGCTATAATAACCGCATTTGCCTGGTTTTGCGCATCGGGCAGCGCCGGTTAGCTAGGGTATAACTATTCCCGGCTCCACCAAGTCTCCTCTTCAATTTTTCCCTTGGAACTAGACAAACTTTCAACTTAAGCACTCAAACCATTCATTTCTCAGCTTGGCATTTGCTCAAAACTCATAGCAAGCACTTACAAACCCTAGCACTAGACCCCCCCCCTATACTGTACAGAAGAACAAGGCTCTCTATTCGACCTTACCAGCCAATCAGTGAAACAGTTCACTGTACCTATCCAGGCATGTCCAAAGGGCAGTTTCAGGTGTACTCTCCAGTCCAACTAGTGAATATGGGCATTTTGAGGCAATGTTACAACTGCCTCATGTACACAGACAACCCTCTCATCCCACCACCAAACACTAATACATGCAAGAGATGCAATTATACAGCCAAATTGGAGGCTAAGCTCTCTCAGCCCAAGACTGGATCAGACAGTCAAGAGGAGAAGGGAAATACTTGCATCACACCACCAGTCTCACATTGACCCATTAAACCAGCACTGGCAAAAACCACACATAAATACACAAAAACATACTCAGAGGCTCTAAATAAAAATCTGCAAAAGCAACAGAGACCTCCAAAGCAGACATCCAAGCAACCTCCGGTCCCCAACACAAACCATGAAGCACATACTTCACAAAACCAGTGTGCCACGCAATCACAGCCCTTAAGGCAAAATAACATGCCCAACACACTAGTAATAGGTGACTCTGTAGTCAGGCACACTGACGTCCCACTCACTAGGCTGAACAAGGAGAAGGTTACTGTTAGCTGCCTGTCAGGTACCAGGATCTGCCACATAACATAAGCACTCAGGTCACTCCAGAACAAGTACAAATATGACTCTGTCATTGTCCATGTTAGTGTGAATGACCTGAGCCATACCTCCATGGGCTACATGAAAAGAGACATGGAAGAGCTCTCTGATCATGCATCCCAGGCCGGTATGACCCTGACCCTGAGTAGCATCCTGCCCTCACCAAGAATTATACCACGGTATAAAGAAAAAATTATCAATTTCAACAATTGGCTATGTTTCTGGTGTCATTCAAAGGGGATCCAGTATCTGTCTGCCTGGGATGACATGCTCGACAAGCCATGCTGCTTCGCTAGAGACAGCTTGCACCAGTCACCCTTAGGCTTTCGAATACTGGCCAAGGCTCTTCCCAACCCACATAGTGCCTTTTTTAGGCAAGGCTCAAAAGATAAAGGCAGGGGGTGTATCCATATTCATCAAGGGTACCCACACCTCCGGGTTAGTGGCACAGCACAATGCTTTAGAGATCATCCACATGCAACTAACAATGGGCAAAACTGCAATTCAAATTGTAGCTTGCTACAGATCACCCACCATGTCCCAGGACCCCTATTCCGCATTTCTGGAAACATTGGGAAACATTAAGGTCCTACCAAACGCCCTAATATTGGGTGATTTCAATTACCCAAACATTAACTGGGAGAACTACTCAAGTACTAATTCCCTTGCCCAACATTTTCTAGAATTTATAAACTCAAATGCCCTGAATCAACTGGTCAACACTCCCACCAGAGGTGACAACATATTGGACCTGGTCATCACCAACATGGGTGACCAGTGTTCCACACCAGAGGTCAACCCCTCGCTGGTTAGATCTGACCATAAGCAAATCACTCTAGATAGTACTTTTTGCCAAAAATACACAAGGATCCTGTCCATCCACCTGGAAGACCAATTGTGTCAGGTAGAGGCTACATTACTGAACCACTGTCAATATTCCTTACTAAACATCTGAAGCCCCTATTATGGTGGGTATGCTCATGCTTACAAGACACTACAGAATTTCTCAAAATCATTTCAGAAACTCAGCTTGAACCTGAATGGCTTATGTGTACAATTGATGTTAGTGCCTTATATACCAACATCCCTCATGGGGCGGGGCTGGAAGCCATTGAGTATTGGTTGTACAAATCCGAATTATACCAGCCAGGGTTCAACACATTCCTCATAGGTCTGACAGAGTATGTCATTACCAATAATGTCTTTTTCTAACAGGATACATGTTATTGGAAAATTAAAGGCACAGCTATGGGGGCGCATCCTTTGCCCCTACATATGCCAATTTATTTATGGCCTTCATCGAAGAACAACTTATTTATGATATGGGCCATAACATGTACCTGAACTAAATAGACATTTGGAGGCAATATTTGGATGATTGCTGGATGGTATGGAGGACGGATGTGGAATACCTGATAGAGTTTATAAACTACCCCAATGAAAATAAATGGGGTTTACACTTCACGGTTAATCATGATGTGGATACCATCAGGTTTCTTGATGTCACCATTACCAGACTACCTAATAATACTTTAAGTATGAAGGTTTTCCGGAAGTACCCCCAATACAACACCATCCTCCATGCATCCAGCTTTCATCCTCCACAAGTAGCTAAAAATATCCCCAAATCTCAATATATCAGAACAAGAATCCACTTTTCAGGAATATAGGCAGGATCTGACACATAGATTTAAGTCTAGGGGATATCAGATGGGACGTGTTCTGCAGGCCAGCAATTGGTCCAACACATTAAAGGGGGATGTTCTTTTGGTGTATAAACAACATAAACAACAGACTTCAGAACCTATTAGATTTGTTACCACATATGGCAGGAACTCTGATGCACTCATCACCAGTGTACAGAGGCACTGGAATATTTTACAGTGTGATCTGAATTTAGCAAATATGTTACCAGACAGGTGTTTATTTTCTTTCCATAAAGGTAAAAACCTTGCCTCTTTTTTTTAGTCACTATAAACATTCACATGTGAGAACGCCCTATCAGGAGATACAAACCACTATTTCAGGTGAGGCACTTATAGGATGCTTTCCATGTGGCCATTGCACTCATTGCAATAAAATATTTAAATCCAAACAATTCACCAGTAACAATTGTGGTATTTTTTATGATATAAAATGTTTTCCCAATTGTAACAATGAATGGCTAATATATTTAGCCACATGCAGCTGTGGCTCTTTTTATATAGGCTAAACATCACGTCCTCTCAGGCTAAGGATTTTGGAGTGTATGAGTGATATCAAAAACAAAAAATCTAGCAGTGCATTATATAAGCATTGTCTAACACATACATCTGCCAGGTTTATGTTTATGGTAATTGATATAGTTAAAGGGAATAAATCCAACAAAACAGGGTGGCATTCTATTCTGGACTCTAAAGAGAAGAAATGGATTGTCAGATAAGGTGGGTTATTCCTACCTGGAATAATGAGCAATTTTAGAGCAACCACTGGGGATTTTAATTTCTTTATATGCAGGTATACAAGACAAACTGATATGGATTAGATTTTACACTGATGAAGGCTGTGTTGGATATCAGCCAAAACCGGTTTGGTTGTTTGTTTTGGTTCTGCAAATAAGTTAATAAATATTATTTTATTCCAGTCTCACAGTTTGCTGGCTCAGTATTTTTCAAGTTTCAAAGCCCCCATGCCAAAGGATAACGCTGTCCAAGCTGCAGAAACCTTTACTAATGCATTCTACAGGCACCTACAAGAATGCATGGATCGTGCTATTCCAAGCAAAACCAAGACTCACTCCTCCAAGAAAAGGAAACCAGTCTGGTGGACTCCTGCCATAAACAAGCTATACAACAGAAGGAGGAAACTAGTACAGAAAAGAGTAAAATCCCAAGAAGGGAAGACATCCCTGATCAGTATCAGCAAAAAACTACGATCCCTCATAAAATCATCCAAGGCTAGCTTCGAAAGAAAAATTGCCAAGGACTCCAAAGATAACCATAAGGCATTCTTTAGCTATGTCAAGAATCTAAGTGGCAATGCTCAGATCTGCTCAGAGTTAGTGCAGAATGGCACAAAATACACTGAACCGACCGATATTGCCAACATCCTGGCAGACAGGTTCAGTTCAAACTTCACCCCCCCACCCCCAAAAGGGCCCATAACTATACTAGAAGAATGTAGACCCCCTGAAATCACAGACACTCAGGTTAAAACAGCCCTCTCCAAAGCCAAAAGCACAGCATCAATGGGACCGGACGGTGTCCCAGGCTGAGTCCTACACAAAGCTCAAAGATGAACTAACCCCTCACCTAAATACAATGTTCAAACTCAGCCTTTCCACAGGCTACATACCCATACAGTGGCACACAGCAATGGTTATTCCGCTCCACAAAGGTGGAGCCACAACAGACCCTGGGAACTATCACCCTATAAGCCTGACTAGCTTGGTCTGCAAGGCTATGGAGCGTATCAACATGGAGCTCATTAACAGAGACATTGGGAACCTCCAAACACTGGTCTCTACCCAGTTCGGCTTTCTTAAGGGCAGATTATGCCTCCTAAACCTGTTGGACTTCTTTGAGACAGTTACCAAGGCTATAGATGAGGGAAAGGTGGTACACACAGCCTACCTAGACATCGGAAAGGCCTTTGACACCATTCCCCATTCTGATATTATAGACAAGCTCACCAGCCTGAACATAAACCCCTATGTCACCAGATGGGTTGCCAACTAGCTCATGGGCAGAACCCACATGGTGAGAGTTGCGGGAGCTAGGTCCGACTCTGAACCGGTTATAAGTGGTGTTCCCCAGGGATCAGTCCTAGGACCCCTCCTGTTTGGCATATACTTCTCAGAGGTACAGGCAAGCACAGGAGGACTATGGCTGACCAGGTTCACAGATGACTGCAAACTAGGGGCTATAATTGACTCTCCGGCTGACACAGACATCCTCCAAAAGGGTCTCACTGAGACGGCTACCTGGTGTCAAAATCATGGTCTCAAGCTAAATGCCAAAAAGTGCATAGTCATCCCCTTTGGAAAAAACAAAATACCCACAAACTACCACATAGATAGTAGTCCCCTAAATACGGAAGACGTAATAAGGGATCTGCAGACCCAAGTAAGATAATCTCTCCTTTGATAATCACATTGCCAAAGTGGTTAGAAAATGCTTCTATGTGGCCCACCTAATCACAAAAGGGCTCACATCCAGATCAAAAGAGGTCATTGTGTCCCTCTACTCATCACTTATCAGACCCATCATAGAGTACAACGCCCCATTTGGGATGTACCTTACAAGACACCTGCAACAGCTGGAAAGACCACAGAAGTAACTCACCAAGAGGATCACTGGCCTCAAACAGATGTCCTACGCAATTCGACTGAAGAAACTCCAGCTGTACTCGGTTGCATACTGCCTACTCAGTGGTGATCTCTGCCTGACATACAAGGCCATGTCCAACCCAGAATTGATGGACAGGCTCCACCTAAGGAAAACCATATTCCCTCGAGCCACATGCTCTAGGGATCTAAACCTCACCACAACAATAAATAGGACGTGCTGAAGGGATAGATTCCTGTCCCAGAGACTTCCCATGCTTTGGAACAAGATCCCAATCTACATTAGGCAGAGCTCCTCGCTAACACTCTTCAAGAGAAACCTTGACAAGTGAATGGGAAAAGTACAGTTTTGTACCTACCATAAATGTAGATGTTCGAGGATTCCCTTGCTGCAGTCCTGACTATTGGGTATAGTCCGCGTCCCAGTCGGCCCGAATACCAGAGTATAAGGCTGACGTCGGTCATGGCGCCTTAGACTGACGTCAGTACGTCAGGGTACTAATGCGCATGACCGACGTCATTTCCTCAGTCTTTTCTTGCCCCAGATGTCAGAAGACCCAAAAAGACAAGTCCCAAAACAACCTGCACCAAAAACATGTACAATATATACAACAATATATACAAAAATAGAAGCATGTAAACTCACCTACACAACCACCCGAAACACAGAGGGAAGGAGGGAGGGTAAATTGGACTGCAGCAAGGGAATCCTCGAACATCTACATTTATGGTAGGTACAAAACTGTACTATGTTCTTCGTCTTCCCTTGCTGCAGTCCTGACTATTGGGTAGAATCCCAAAGCAGAGGTAAGGGAGGCTGGCAAATTATAAAGTAGCAGGAGCTGACAACATGCCTTGTAAAACAGCTGTGGCAAAACCAGCCCTAGTCTTAGAGTATATAGGCAGGTGATAATGCCTAGAGAAAGTATGCACTGAACTCCAAGTAGCTGCTTCCAGAATATCCTTAGTTGCCACCCCCCTTAGAAATGCTGTGGAAGTGGCAGTAGCCCTAGTGGAATGAGGCCTAATCCCAGCTGGAACCTCTTTGCCATGATGGGAATAACAAAATGCAATGCAAAAGCCAATCCACCTAGAAATAGTTTGTTTTGACACAGGCTTGCCCTGTGAACTCAAAGCAAAAGAAACAAGTAACTGCTGAGACTGCCTAAAATTCTTAGTCCTGCTCAAATAATAACGCAATTGCCTGTGTACATCTAAAGTGTGCAAAATCTTTTCCCCTTTATTTTGAGGATCTGCAAAAACGTAGGCAAATGAATAGTTTGGTTTAAAGCCACACTAGAAACCACCTTAGGCATAAAGGAAGGATTAGTACGTAATGATACCCTGTCCTTATGGAAAATCAAAAAGGGCTCTACTGCCATAAGGGCCTGCAACTCAGACACCCTTCTTGCAGAAGTAATAGCCAACAGAAAAGCAGTCTTCCATGACAAATATTTCAATTCAGCAGTAGCTGCAGGCTCAAAAGGTTGTAGAGTAAGTTTTTCCAACACAAAATTGAGATCCCAAGCAGGAGTAGGAGCTCTACGTGGGGGTCTTATATTCTTTGCCCCTCTAAGAAACTGCTTGAACAAAGGATGCGAAAACAAAGTGGGTCACAATCATAGTGAGCTGAAATTGCTGCAGCATGAATCTTTATGGAAGAGAAGGACAACCCTTTGTCCAATAATTCAGTAAGATATTGAAGAGCCACACTCAAATTAGGCTCTGAAATCTCCAAATTCTTTGCTGTACTCCAAAATAAAAATCTCTTCCATTTTTCTGCGTACACTCTCCTAGTACTAGGCCTTCTAGCTTCCATAATCACATTTAAAACTTGTTGAGGAAGCTGAGACCTGCGGTGCTTCAACACAGAATATGCCAAGCTGTGAGATGAAGAGATTGAAGCTTGACATTGAGCAGATGACCGTCCTTCTGAGATAACAGATGAGGAATCAGAGGTAAAGGCCATGGAGGCTTCCTTACAAGACTCCGTAGAAGTGGGTACCAGTGTTGCGAGGCCAATCTGGAGCTATCAAAATCATCCTTGGCCTGTCTTGTCTGACCTTTAATAATACCTTTGGAAGAAGAGGCAGAGGTGGAAAGGCATAGATATGAAGGTTTTTCCAACTGAAAGACAGAGCATCCACTTTCCAAGCTGTGTGATGAAACCCCTTTGTGCAATACTTTGGCAGCTGGTGGTTTAGTGGAGAAGCGAACAGATCTATGTCTGGAGTTCCCCATGACACTGTCAATTTCTGAAATACATGAAGATCCAGTTTCCACTCGTGGGGATCCATGAGTTGTCTGCTTAATACATCTGCTAGGGAGTTCTGTGCTCCTGGCAGAAACCTTGCCTGAAGAGTTAGTTGCAGGCTTAACGCAGTCTCCCATAAAATCATTGCTTGCCTGCATAGAGGATAAGAATGTGTTCCCCTTGCTTGTTGATGTACCACATGACAGTAGTGTTGTCTGTTAGAATCAACACCTGCCCTGGAAGAAGTAACTCCTTGAAAGCCATCAACGCAAACTGGACTGCTAACATCTCCTTCATGTTGATATGTAGATGCTGTAGTCTGGCAGGCCACTTGTCTTGTATCCACTTTCCATTTAGATGAGCTCCCCAAGCAGTGTCCGAGGCATCTGTCGTTAAAATCTGACTCGCCTCTGGCCGGGTCACAGAGAGTCCCTTGTTTAGGTGACATTCCTGAGCCCACCACAAGAATTCCTGTTGAAGGCAAGGTATTATGTGAATGACAGTGTCGAAATCTTGGCAGTGCTGTGTCCATACATTTTGAGATACCATTGCAGCTTCCTCATATGCAGTTTGGCATTGGGAAGCACCAGAATACAAGATGCCATGAACCCTAATGCTTGAAGGACTGTCCTTGCAGTCAGCACGGACTGATGAGATAGTTGATGGAAGTAAAGTGACAGACTCTTTTGTTTGTCCGGGGTATAAAAGGCCATCTGGGCTGCTGTATTCAGTCTCACACCCAGAAAGCACATGTCTTGAGAGGGTACTAGACTGGACTTTATTTCGTTCACAGAATACCCCAGGCATCTTAGCACTGCTATGACATATTCCAGATGCTGTAGAAGGTCTTCCTTTTCTTGAGCCAGAATCAGGCAGTCGTCCAAGTAAGGATAGATTTGAATGCCTTGAAGCCTGAAGTAAGCTATCACTGGAGCCAGAACCTTTGTGAATACTCTGGGCGCAGTAGATAAGCCAAAGGGCAATGCAGAGAACTGATAATGAAAATCTCCAGTTCGAAACCGCAGATACTTTCTGCAACTTAGCCTTATAGGCACATGAAGGTAAGCTTCCTTGAGATCCAAAGTTACCATCCAGTGATCCTTGCCCAGCAGAGGTAACAGTTGCTGTAACGTCAACATCTTGAACTTGGGAATGTCCAGATAAGTGTTGAGGATAGATAAATCCAAAATTGGTCTCCACGTGTTCCCCTTCTTTGGTACTAGGAACAGGCGAGAATAGAATCCGAAGCCCCTTTCTGATACAGGGACTGGCTGAATGGCCCCTATCTGGAGTAACTGAGAAACTTGCTTGTGAGCCTCTTTTCTTTGTGGAGGAGGAACATCTGGCATGCCTTTGAAAGGGGCATTGTGTGGAAATAAAATCTGTAACCGTGATGAATGATATCCAGCACCCATCTGTCTTGAGTGAGTAAATCCCAATTTTCTTTGAAAAGAGACAATCTTCCTCCCAAAGGAGCTGCCAGACGAGAATCCACTGGCAGCTGAAAAGGCAGGTCATTGGTTCTGCTTACGAAAGGACTGACCCCTGCCCTCACCAGAAGTCTGAGCAGGTGAACTGTCTGATCTAGGCCTAAAGAACCTTGAGCCCTGCCCCTACCACGTCTAGACCTACCCCTAGACTGGGAACCATAAGCAGGATATGTCCACCCCTTAGCAGGCCAATTTCTACTAAACTTCGGAGGCTGCACCTGCAAAAAATCTTTAACAGTCTGCATAGACTTAGCTTTGTCCTCCATTTTCTTTAAAACTGCTTCCACAGGCGGTCCAAACAACACATCAGACTGCAAAGGAGCATCCAAAATCCTGGTCTTAACATGCTCAGCTAAATTCTGATCCTTCAACCAGGCATGTCTGCGAAGAACAGAACTAGTAGCAGCCACCCTCGAGGAGGCCTGAACAGCATCAAAACCACACTGCAAAGAATGCTTACCCACTTGTTCAGACACATGAACCAAATCCAGCAATTCTTTACACTCAATACCTTCCGCCAAAGCATCCACCTTAGATTTCAATTGTGAAAGGAGATAATTCTGATATTTCAGCATATGAAACTGACAATTCAACGCCCTCATGGCTAGAGTGGAAGAAGTATATACTTTCTTACCCCACCTATCCAAAGCCCTTGCCTCTTTATCAGAGGGTACAGGATTTTTAACCACAGAAGCTTTAACACCTTTAGGCCCCTGAGAAACAGTTTCTGGGTCCGCCCTAGGACTCTTAAACAAATACTTATGAGCTTCGGGTACCCTATAATACCTATCAGGCTTAACAGGAGCAGGAGGCAAGGAGTCAGGGTTCAGGGAAGCCTCCGCAAAAACATCCTCCACCACATTCAACACAGGAGGAATAGCTAAGGGCCTATGCTGGGGTAAAAACAAGAATTCCCTAAGCCTTTTCCTGGAATCAGAGTAATCCTGGCCTTCCCATTTAAAGTGCTCCCTCATGGAGTGAAGAGTCTCTGAAAATGAAAAATCCTCAGGAGGAGAAGCTGTAGGAGTGGAATCATCCACATCAGAATCAGAATAAGTAGGAAACTCTTGCAAGTCTTCCACAGAAGACTCTGAAGCCTGTGAACACTGTTCAAAACTATCAAACTCCTGTTCCACCCTAGGCCTCTTATCAGGCGCGGGCATAGAACCTCTAATCAGAGTAATCAAATCTTGTGCCATTTTAAGCATATGTTTCTTAGGCACAGGGCCCGAAATGCTAGGAGAAGCCCCCACAGAAGCTGAACTTGGCCTACCTCTAAAAGAAGCTTTGGCAACAGAAGGAGAGGCCCTAACTACCTTGGGAAGAGAGGGAAGAACAGTTACCTGAGAAGCCCCCTCAGCCTGGCCTACCTCCTGAGAGGGCACATCTTGTAACAGTAAAGTATCTGCCTGAGACTCCATAGAGACTCCTGGCAAAACCTCTGGCTCCCCTGAGCCTTCTAAAGAACCGACGTCCGGGACTGCCGGTTCCTCACCCCTAGGCTTCACTGTTTTATCCTTGCGCTTCTTGGATGAAGCGGGCGTCGGAGCATCCGACGGCATATTATAATTGCAACGCTTCCCAAACACTAACCTAGCACAATCAAGCCTCCTCTTAATAGTGCGCTTGTTAAATCTAGCACAAGAGCGGCAACCAACAACGTCGTGCTCAGGCCCTAAACAAGGTATACACAATGTATGATAATCCCTATGGTATCTGCTTCCCACAAGAAATACAGTTATTCACTTTTTCTGACATCCGGTTAAATACTGAGGCAAGAAAAAACCAAAATGTTCCCCAACGGGGTTACTTAGCCAACTCTGTTTCGGTCTGAAACTCCGGTTTCGGAAAATCTCAGAACGCCAACCTGCACTCGCAAAATTGCTTCTGCATCGGACCATGCGGCAAAAAAGACTGAGGAAATGACGTCGGTCATGCGCATTAGTACCCTGACGTACTGACGTCAGTCTAAGGCGCCATGACCGACGTCAGCCTTATACTCTGGTATTCGGGCCGACTGGGACGCGGACTATACCCAATAGTCAGGACTGCAGCAAGGGAAGACGAAGAACATCAAAGTTTACACCGGGGATCAGTGGCTTTGTTGGACAGAGGTACAGGGAACTGTAATCTAAGGAGGCGGCAAAGCCAACACATTCTGGCTAGGCTTATAAATGCCTTCGGGCAGATAGCCTAGTACCTACCTATGAAGCTCAATATGCAAAGCAGAGGTCTCCTCTCAGCAGCAAGTATGATACTGAGAAGATGGACAAGGCTTTGAGATTGTCTGCATACTTTTTACAATTCAGGCCCATTGATTTTTAGTGAGAAAGTGCTGTGGTAATTCCCAGTTTTTGGACAGGTACATACCGAAAGGGGCATTATAACTTGGTGATGTGCCTAATGAGTGTCCGGTACAGTAGAACAATTAAAACCCTGGATCTGGATGTAATACCTTTAGATATACACTATGCAATGAAAAAGCACTTCCTTACCAAAGCAGATATGTGGTAATCAATTACAGGATCACTTTTCAGGGGTGTACTGTCAATGTGATAGATACAAGGGGGAGTTGTGCTTGCCAGAGAATATGACTATACACTCTTCTTCACATTTAGTTTTAGTCTATGGTTTTGACACCAGCTTTTTGTTTGGAATGAGCTCTCTTTTGGAGGATCTTGATGTCCTCTGGGGAGTTTATGATGGCAACAAGTCTGCAGTCATCTGCAGACTTGATCAACCACAAACCCTTAACATCACCTTTGACCTCCAAGAAGTATATGCCAAAAGGAAAGTGGCCCAAGGACCAAATCCTGATATTAAATTACATTTCATTCATGGAAGAAGTAAAATTCATGGCATGAGCATCATGTCAGTTCGTAGCTTGATTTCTATTATTGTTATTATTTTTACTATTATATATTACAGAGATTAATATTATCTTTTGTCCCTAATTATTACACTCTGCAATGCAGGTTTACAATGTGGTCTGTTCTCAATGTGTGTAAAACTCAAAACAGATTATCTAACACTTTGGACTGCTTGGTTTTCTTTCCCCTAGAATATTCTAAGAGTTACACGGCTTTAGTGATATAGAGACATACATTCCAGCATTTGCAAACAGTCTGTGTAAGGTAATGCATTCCTTAATGGAACAGACTCCGTCATAACATTAATATTTACAAGTGAAATGATACAAGATAATATACTGATATTTCTTTATTGTTAATTAATAGATAGCACTTTTAATTAGGTACAGTATTGCTCCGAGTTGATACCCGACAGCAGTTTGCAAACTGCTGCATATTCTACATACTAAAATGATCACCTAGCTTCAGAAAGACTATTAAACAGAGAATTAGAAATATTTCTCTGATTCCACATATCACATATTATCTTGGCGTTGCTGAAGCTAAAATTTACTTATCAGCCACACACTGAATTAGTTCTAACTGCATGCCATAAACAAACACAGCTATGATTAAATGTTATGGGTGGCTCCATAACATATTTTTGTATTACATATCAATGCCATTACCTCATTTTGTACCATGCAATAGTGTATGAGCTAATACACTGTGATTTCCAAATGTCATATTGCAAATATTACTTAACTATCATTTGTGCTACAAAGAATAATATACCCGAAATAATGCAGAGTTGGAAATTTAGCAAAAAGGATTATAGATATAAATTGCAAATAATTAGTGTCCTGTAGTGCTGAGTTTCATTCCATAGTTACCAATTTCCTAATGTTATTCCACTTAATCAGTGTTCTTCTGTCACTCCTAGTAAGAGACTTCTGTGCCTAGTAGGTTTACCTGGTGAACAATATAATAAAATGAATAAGAAAACTGCACATGGGCATCCTGCTATGTTATACCGGAGTTATACTGTATTTATAAATGGAGAAGTGCATTGGGTTGGCTATCTTGAAGGCAAGCTCTGATGATTGGATAAGTATGAGAGACCTGTAGATACAACATTACTCCAGGGGTAATGTGGTCATTTTGGGACAGAAGCCCCATTAAATGCTCAAAAGGATGCTAAGAACTCTGAAAGTGGATCTATGTGAAGGTATATATGTCTAGGAAACTTATGGTCCCCATAATCACTTACATAGTACTGTTCCTATGTGGGGACAGCAACATACCATAAGTGGCATCACTCCAGTGGTTCAGCTGCCACTCTCCTGCTCACCATGTCTTAAAGTTCTTCATGGGTGAGCAGTGCTTCAAGGAGAGGTGTGATGCATCTTTGTATGTTTCACTGGCACCCTGCACCCTAAGTGCTACTATATTACTCTACTTTATCCATGCACAGTACCCCTGATCATGGAAAGCTTCAGTTAGGAGAGCTGCTACATACTGCAGCCAATTCAGAAATGGCACCTCAACTTATGCAATTGGATACTTTAGTGCTGTTGCAGGGGTCTTCCATTATGCTACGCTTCTCCATGATGGCTGGGTATTTTTAAATCATTCAGGTCATCTCCCTAGCAACTGCCCCAATTCAGTGAAAGAGTGTGCCCCTTAAAACTCCATGTGATCACACAAAGTGAGGAATGGCCAAAGTCAGGTTCATGGAAAGTGGCTTTCCATGGAACTACTTCACCACATGAAGCCTCAGAGTTACTGCCACTGTCCAGCACTGTAACATTCTCTTTTCTAATATTATTGCTGTTGTAAGCATGTCAAATGCATACAATATTTGTAGTGCATGGCACACCCTTATTACTCTAAAAAATTAGTAAAACATAACCTTTTTATAGAAAGGTGATGGCATATGAACTTTGCTGCAGCAGCTTCTTAGTACATGGATCTCTGCAATTACACTTTTAAAGCGAGATAAAGATACATTGTTAAGCACCTTTTAGACATAAGATAGCTGCTTAACAAAGCTTTGTAAAGCACTTTAAAGAAAGTACAGTTGTGTACACTTACCATAAATGTAGATGTTCGAGTGTATTCACTGTTGCAGTCATCACATTTGGGTTATCCTGTCAGGGGTAGCCCTCAGTCAGCCAGAATACCAGAGGCTTAGTATTTCTGCATTGGTTGCGGTCATTCCAAGAGTGATGTCAGGTCATCAGTGGTATAAAAACAAGCAGCTGACACCATTACATCAGTTTTTCTTGCCCTAACTGTCAGGAGCCCCCAAAAGGAAGCTAGATTATGGTGGAGGAACACCGCCAGTAGAAAGTAAATACTAAAATATCCTTGTAAGGAGAAAGAGAGAGAGAGAAACAGACAAGCGGGGTGGAGGTAGAGAAAACAGGACTGCAACAGTGAATACACTCGAACATCTACAATGGTAAGTGTACACAACTGTACTATGTTCATTGTGTTTCACTGTTGCAGTCATCACATTTGGGTTGATTCCCAAAGCTAAAGAAAAAGGGTGGAGGCAGTCAAGAAGATTGGGGGCTGGCTAGGATGCCCTGCAAGACTGCAGTGGCAAAGCCTGCCCTGGATTTGGAGAAGATAGGCAAGTGGTAATGCTTGGTGAAGGTATGAACAGATGTCCATGTTGCAGCCTCCAGGATGTCCCTGGTGGGGACCCCTCTGAGAAAAGCTGTAGAGGTGGAGGTTGCTCTGGTGAAATGTGTCCTGACACCTTTGGGGGTGGTTTCCCATGCTGTTTGTATCAGAAATGGATGCAGTGTGCTATCCATTTGGAGATTGCTTGTTTGGATATGGCCTTGCCCTCTGCTCCTGCAGCAAAGATGACTAGCAATTGATCAGTTTTTCTAAAAGATTTAGTCCTGTCCAGGTAGAATCTGAGCTGTCTGTGCACATACAGAGAGTGTAGAATCCTTTCCACCTTGTTTTGTGGGTCAGGGAAAAAGGTGGGCAAATGAATGGACTGGTTGACAGCCACACCGGACACCACTTTAGGCATGAAGGATGGGTTAGTCCTGAGGAAGACCCTGTCAGCATGGAAAATGAGGAAGGGTTCCACAGCCATAAGTGCTTGTAGCTCTGATACTCTTCCAAGAGAGAAATTTTAACTCTGCTGAAGTTGCAGGTTCAAAGGGGGGCAGGGTGAGCTTTTCCAACACAAAAAACCTTTTCCACTTCTCAGCATAGGATTTTCTAGTGCTGGGGTGTCTGGCCTCATGTATAACATCTAGAACTTGTTTGCTTAGGCTGGCAGCTTGAGGAGAGGTCAGGGAATAAGCCAGGCTGTCAGGTTGAGAGTCTGCAATTGGGGATGCATGAATTCTCCATTCCTCTGGGTCAGGAGTGTTGGGATGTGAGGTAAGTGCCATGGTGGCAGGGGTGACAGGCTGCACAGCAGTGGGTACTAGTGCTGGCTTGGCCAGTCTGGGGCAATCAGGATTGCCCTCGGTTTTGCCTGCCTTATTTTGAGCAGTACCCTTGAAATGAGTGGTAGAGGGGGAAATACATAGGCCAAGAGATTTACCCACTGGAAGGATAGAGCATTCACTTTCCAGGCCTTGCTGTGAGGTTCCCTGGTGCAGAATTTGATGAGCTGATGATTGGAGTGGGAGGCAAAGAGGTCTACTTTTGGGGTGCCCCATGTCTGGGTTACAAGGGCGAAGGTTCTGAGGTCTAGCTGCCACACATGTGGGTATAGCAGGTTTCTGCTTAAGTTGTCTGCCAGTGAGTTTAGACAGCCTGGCAGGAATTGTGCTAACAGGTGTAGTTGTATGGCTGAAGCAGAGTGCCAAAGGGTCATGGCAAGCCTGCAGAGAGGATAAGAGTGAGTCCCTCCCTGCTTGTTGATATACCACATCACTGTGGTGTTGTCTGTTTTGATCAGTAGAGGTCACAGGGAGAGTAGGGGGTCTGAAAGCTGTCAGTGCATGCTGAACAGCTAACATCTCTTTTAGGATGATGTGCAGATGTATTTAATTGGGCTCCATTGGCCCTGAATGCACCTGACGTCCAAGTGAGCACCCCAGGCATAGTCTGATGCATCTGTGGTGAGGGTCAAGGCAGTGTGGGGCTATGAGAATGGAAGTCCCTTGTTGTGGTTGCATGCTGCTGCCCACCAAAAAAAATCTTTCCTTAGACAAGGTATCATTGGTATAAGAGGGCCTATATTAGAAGACTGAATGTTTAGGTGATCAACACCTAAACATTGATCTTCTGATATCGAAAGCAAAAAATGGCGAATGGCTGATTTAATGCAGGGAAAGATTTCCCTTGGCCATTCACCGGAGTTTACTATTTCCCTACTGTTGAGCAATCTCAGAGTTGGTATATTTAGTTGTGGGAGTGAAGCCCCCCACTTAGTTTAGATGTAAAGTAATGTTTTTTGTGTTGCAGCCGAGGGACGTGTTACCCTGGGACATTCGACATTGTGCGGTTCGATATTAGAAGATCGATGTTCAGGTGGTCAATCACCTAAACAGTCAGTCTTCTAATATAGACTTGGTATTAAGAGTTTCCAGGTCTTGACTGTGCTGACACCAAAGGATTTTTAGGTACCACTGTAGTTTCCACATATGCAGTCTGGTATATGGAATGAGTAGAATGCAGGAGACCATGAACCCTAGAGCTTGCAGGATTTTCCTTGCGGATAACTGGGTTCTGGTGGCTAGTTGAGAGAAGTAGCCTGTCAGGTAGGCTTGTTTTTAAGGAATGCCATATGGGATGCTGTGTCCAGGCTTGCTCCCAGGAATACAATTTTTTGTGTGGGGACTAGTTTTGATTTCTTTTCATTGATAGTATACCCCAGGGAGGTCAGTAGGTCCTTTACAAAGGTCAGGTGCTGAAGCAGCTTTTCCTGACTGCGTGAATCAGGCAGTCGTTTAAGTAGGGGTAAATTTGAATATTTCTTTGTCCGCAAAAAGAAATGGCGAGAGCAGTACTTAAGCCAAAGGGAAGCGCAGAGAACTGAAAGTGCATGGATCCTGCCCTGAAACGTGGGTATTTCCTGCATGATTCCCTGATTGGGATGTGTAGGTAGGCCTCTTTTAGGTCTATGGTGGCTAACCAAGCATCCTTGGAAAGCAAAGGTAGAAGGTGGAGGGTGAGCATTTTGAATTTTGGTATCACCAGAAACATGTTTAGAATGGATAAATTAAGGATGAGGTGCCATGTACCCTCTTTTATGGGTACCAGGAAGAGTCTGGAAAAGAAACCTTTGCCTATCTGTTCTGCAGGAACATGCTCTATGGCCCTCATGGAGAGCAGGGAAAGGACTTGCTTTTTGGCCTCTGCCCACTGGTTTGGAGGAAGATCTGGGAACCCTTTTGGGGTTGGCAGAGAGTGGTAATAAAATTTGTATCACTGGGGCACTATGTTGAGGACCCAGTGGTTGTTGGTAATGGTGGCCCAGTTGACTGCATGGAAGGAGAGTTTTCCTCCTAGGGGCACGAGCAGCTGGGCAGAGGGAGGGGGTGGAAGTGTAAAGTCATTGTGAATTCTTACCATAAGGGGGTGGCTTTGCACTCCCTGTTTTTGAAGAAGAGGAACTCCATTGCTTAGATCTCTGCATTCCCTGGGGCTGTTGTCTGGGGGGCCTGCTTCCCCTGGGTCTGGGCTGTGTTGGCCTGGAGGGGGCAGGAAAGGACCAGTGCTTGGAGAGGCAATGCCTACTGAACCTTGGAGGCTGGACCTGTAAGAAGTCTTTAACTGCCTGCGTAGATTTAGCTTTTTCTTCCATCTTGGTGCCTAATAAGTTGTCTTTGTTCAAGGGTGCATCCAATAATTTGGTTTTGATATGGTCTGGCAAGGTCTGTTCCTTAAGGCAAGCATGCCTTCTATTGACAGAACCAGTGACTGCTGCCCTGCAAGATGCTTCTAGGGCGTCAAAACCACATTGTAAGGTGTGTTTAGTTACCTGATTTGCAGAATGCATTAACTCTTGTAACTCTATTTTCTGAACAAGCAGAAAAAGAAGATATTTTTTGTTTGAGGAGTTCCATGGTATGTTGCTGATATTTCAGCATGAGGAACTGACAATTTAATGCTCTAATAGCAAGAGTAGCAGAGCTGCATACTTCTTTACCCCATCTGTCTAATGCTCAGGAATCCCTATCTGAGGGGGTGGGATTTTTAGCTGAGGTTGCTTTGATTCCTTTAGGCCCTTGAGAGATGACCTCAGGGTCAGCAGTAGGATTTTTGAAAATAAATTTGTGAGAGTCAGGGACTCTATAATACCTGTCAGGTTTCCTGGGAGCAGGAGGGAGGGTTTCAGGAGTCAGACTGGATTTCATAAATGCATCATCCACAACATCCAGGACAGGAGGAATGGCCAGAGGTCTGTGCTGTGGTAGACCTAAGAATTCCCTGAGTCTCTTTTTAGACTGAGGATAGTCCTGACATTCCCATTGGAAATGCTCCCTTAAAGTATGCAGGGTTTCCCCAAAGGAAAAGTCCTCGGATGGAGAGGCTGAAGGGATGGATTCCTCTGCATCAGAATCCTCATAAACAGAGAGGGGTTGCATATCTTCATATTCAGATGCATCAGAGTCATCGGACTCCTGCTCCAATAAAACTACTGGGGACAACTCTCTTTTTCTTTTGGAAGGGGTAGCTTGGCTTCCCCTAATAAGCATTATAAGGTCTTCTGCCATTTTAAGTATTTGAAATTGCGGCAAGGAAGCAGGTGTCTGAGCTTGGGTCATTGTTCTTTGATGTGGTTCATACTCTGGGCCTTAGAAACTTGGCTGTTTTCGAAAGAACTGAAGGTGCAAAAGAAGTCGTCGGTCTGTGTCAAGTATCGGTAGTGAGAAGTACTTCCTCGGAAGCCAGCGCCTGCTCAGTGGCTCCAGACCCATCCAAGGTAGAGAAATCAGCATGATTCTTAGTCGAAGAGTCTTGCGGCATACTGGACTCCAAAAGGGTCTCGGTAGTGGCCTGCAAATCCACAGAAGCGGGCATCAGAGGCTGCAAAAGTACCTCACTGAGGACCGGAGAACTGACGACTAGCTTAATGGAAGCACGTTAGCAGTTTTGGACCAGTGCGGGCGGTTTCTGTCTTTATCCTTACATTTTTTCAGAAGATCGGTAGTCGGATGGCTTACCAAAGCCATATCAGAATTCAAGGACTGAGAGTGAAAATATCTAGCTACAATAAGGGCCCGACGACAAAGTTCTGGCGTTGAACAAAGCACAAAAGTGGCAGTGGGGGACGTTGTGGTCTGGGCCTAAACAGGTGATGCTGTAAGAATGGAAGTCTTGGTGTGGTATATGCTTTCCACAGATGAGACAATTGTTAACTTTTTCTGACATCGGTTAGAGCAAGAAAAAAGGATTCCCAATGGGGTACTTAGCTGTAGAAGACTACATTTTCAATTTGGAAACGAAAACTCAGGTAGCGGATGACCAGCACTCATGCAAACTGCTTCTGCTTTGGGCTCCTTGGCAAGAAAGACTGATGTAATGACGTCAGCTGCCTGTTTTTATACCACTGATGACCTGACGTCAGTCTTGGAGTGACAGTAACCGACGCAGAAATACTACGGCTCTGGTATTCTGGCAGACTAAGGGCTACCCCTGGCAGAATAACCCAGATGTGATGGGGTAAATGGGGTAAATCCTGGTACCAGAGTGATAAAAAAATCCCAAAGAAGAAAAAGTTATCACTCCAGCTGTTAAAATGTTGCTGTATCATTTTAACAACTAATTGAATGGGTTAATTGGGGGAGTGTTCATATATAAGGATGCTTTTATACACACACACAGTTCTGATGAAGTCTTGATTGACGAAAGCACTTGACTGTGGTTCTATCTGGAAGTTTTTTGGATGTATTTTACCTACTGTTTTTATCTATACTGATGGGTTTATCATTTTGTGGAATTAAACATTGTTGCTACACTCGTAAGTCTGGATTGTGCTACTTCTGGAGTGATAACTTTTTCTTCCAAATGTGATGACTGGAACAGTGAAACACGAAGAAAGTACAGTTGTGTACACTTACCATAAATGTAGATGTTTGAGTGTATTTACTGTTGCAGTCCTTACAAAATGGGTTATCCGGCTCCCGGTAGCCCACAGTCGGCCACAATACAAAAGTTCTTGGTATATGACTTTGGCTGCTTTAGGTTTAGGCCTGACGTCAGGACATCAGGTACAAAGGAAGGCAGCCGACGCCATTTCCTCAGTTTTCTTATCTTAACTGTCAGGAGCCCCCAAAAAAAGGTTAGACCAGGAAAAGAAAATCCAGTCTGTGCCCTAGGAAAAAAGGGGGGGAAACCAGGACTGCAACAGTGAATACACTCGAACATCTACATTTATGGTAAGTGTACACAACTGTACTTTGTTCATCGTGTTTCACTGTTGCAGTCCTTACAAAATGGGTTGATTCCCAAAGCCCAGGAAAAAAAACAAAAGGGAAGAGGAACATCCACTGTTTAATGGTTGGTAAGGATGCCCTGCAACACTACAGTGGCAAAACCAGCCCTGGACTTAGAAAACAAGGGTAAATTGTAATGTTTAGTGAAAGTGTGGACAGAAGTCCATGTAGCTGCTTCCAGTATGTCCCTAGTAGGAACACCTCTTAAGAAAGCTGCTGAGGTAGAGGCTGCCCTAGTAGAATGGGTTCTAATACCCCGAGGAGGAACCTTGCCATGCTGTAAGTAACAAAAGTGAATACAATGAGCGATCCACTTAGAAATAGTCTGTTTAGAAATAGCTTTGCCCTGAGCTCCAGGAGCAAAACTGACCAACAAGTGATCCGACTTTCAAAAAGATTTAGTCCTGTCCAGGTAAAATCTAAGTTGTCTATGCACATCCAGGGAATTCAGTAACCTTTCCCCTTTATTCTGAGGATTACGAAAGAAGGTAGGCAGGTGGATAGACTGGTTAAGAGATAGGCTATAAACCACCTTAGGCATAAAGAAGGGATTAGTTAGAAGAGAAACCAAATCTACATGGAAGATGATAAAAGGCTCTACTGCCATTAAGGCCTGCAGCTCAGAAACTCTTCTAGCTGAAGTAATAGCCAAAAGAAAGGCAGTTTTCCAGGAAAGAAACTTCAGGTCTGCTGAGGCAGCTGGTTCAAAAGGAGGCAGAGTAAGTTTCTCAAATAAAAAAATGAGATCCCAAGCAGGAGTAGGTGCCCTTCTGGGAGGCTTTAAATTGCTAGCTCCCCTGAGGAATAGTTTCATCAAGGGATGAGAGAAAAGGGGATGCTCAAAGGAACAATGAGCTGAAATAACTGAAGCATGGATTTTGATAGAAGAAAAGGAAAGTCCACCATTAAGCAAGCCTGCCAGATAGTCAAGAATGAGAGGAAGGGAAGGTTGAGAAGGGTCTTCCCCTCTAGTCTGCATCCAAATGGAGAATCTTTTCCACTTATCTGCGTAAGATTTCCTAGTGCTAGGCCTCCTGGCCTCACAAATGACCTCAACCACTTGTTGGGAAAGGTTTAAATTATGAGCCAAGCTGCCAAATGCAGAGTCTGAAGATGAGGATGCAGAACCCCCCCCCCCCCGAAACAAGAGATCTGGTATCAGGGGAAGATGCCAAGGTTGAGACTGGGAGAGACTGCGAAGTAGTGGATACCAATACTGTCTGGGCCAGTCTGGAGTTATGATGTTTGCCCTTGGTTTTTCATCCCTTATCTTTAACAGTACTCTGGGAAGAAGAGGCAGAGGAGGGAATGCATAGCTCGAGAGCTGTGTCCAGGGGAAGGACAGAGCATCCACTTTCCAAGCTTTGTTGTGATGATTCCCTGGTGCAAAAGGGTGGAAGAAGGTGGTTGGTTGGAGATAAGAAGAGATGCACCTGGGGAGTGCCCCAATGCTGAATGATGCGATAGAAGATGGCCTTGTTTAGTTGCCACTCGCAAGGATCCAGGACCTGCTTGCTCAACCGGTCTGCCAAGGGGTTGAGCCTTCCTGGAAGAAACTGAGCTATTAGATGAATACCCATGGAAGCTGCTATGGACCATAGTATCATGCTTTGTCTGCACAGGGGGTAAGACTGCATCCCTTCCTGATTACTGATGCACCACATGATTGTGGTGTTGCCTGTCCTGACCAGAAGAGTAACAGGAGAAAGAAGATGTTTGAAAGCCATTAAGGCCTGCTGGACTGACATCAATTCCTTCCAATTTATGGGCAAATGAACCTGTTGAGAGTTCCAAGTCCCCTAAATGCATCTGCCCTCTAGATGTGTTGCCCAAGCATAGTCCGAGGCATCTGTGGTGAGAGTCTGGCTGGCAGGAAGTGGACAGAAAGGCAGACCTTTGTTCTGAGCACAGGCCATCGCCCACCAAAGGAACTCCGTCTGCAGGCAGAGAATCAGAGAAAGTATCAAGTCTAAATCCTGAGTGTGTTGACACCAAAAGCTTTTGAGGTACCATTGTATTTTCCTCATACGCAGTCTGGCATATGGAATCATCAGAATACATGAAGCCATGAATCCCAAAGCTTGCAGGAATTGCCTTGCAGACAGCTGGGTCATGCTTGCCAAATTTTTGAAGTAATTTGAAAGATCCATTCATTTCTCTTGAGGGAGGAATACCATCTGGGTGGCTGTGTTCAGGCACGCTCCCAGGAATACAATCTCCCTGGTGAGTACCAATTTTGACTTCTTTTTGTTGATAGTGTAGCCCAGAGAGGTGATAAGGTTCTTTACAAAGTCCAAATCCTTTAGCTGTTGCTCCGGAGAGTTTGCCTGAATAAGACAATTGTCCAAGTAAGGGTAAATTTGAATGTTTCTTTGCCTGCAAAAAGCAATGACTGGAGCCAGGCATTTGGAAAAAACTCTGGGAGCAGTAGATAAGCCAAAGGGCAGTGCAGAAAATTGGAAGTGCCTGTTCCCTACCCCGAAGCAAAGGAACTGCCTGCAACTTTCCCTTATTGGGATGTGCAGATAAGCTTCTTTGAGATCCAATGTCACCAGCCAGGAATCCTTGGCCAGCAATTGCAGCAACTGCTGAAGAGTGAGCATTTTGAATTTGGGAATTACCAGAAATGTGTTTAGAATGGACAAATCCAGAATAGAGCACCAGGTGCCCCCTTTTTTGGGAACCAGGAAAAGTCTTGAGTAGAAACCCTGGCTTGTCTATTGTGCAGGAACTGGCTGTATTGCTCCCAGGTTTAGTAAAGAAGAAACTTGCTTTTCTGCTTCTGCCCTTTGATTTGGGGTGGTATCTGGGTACCCTTGGTGGACAGGGAAGGTGTGAAAGGAGAACTTGCAGCTTTGGGATACTATTTTGAGCACCCATTTGTCGTCTATGATGGTGAACCAGACATTTACAAACATGGCTAACCTTACCCCCCAAAGGAAACCCTGAGCCTGCAGAGGCAGGCAGGGGAAGGCCAGAGTCAGAAGGAATGCGGGTTAATGTCTACTAAAATGAGGAGGCTGAACTTGCAGAAAGTCCTTAACAATTTGCATAGATTTGGCCTTATCCTCCAACTTTAACACCTATTCTGCACTACCGAAAAGATTGTCCTTGTGCAAAGGCACATCCAGTAATTTAGATTTGACAGGTTCAGAAAGGGGCTGTTCCCTGAGCCAAGCAGGTTTTCTAATGACAGAACCAGTGGCTGCTGCCCTGCAAAAAGCCTCCAAAGTGTTGAAACCACAATATAAAGAATGTTTAGTGATAAGAGTG
This sequence comes from Protopterus annectens, assembly GCF_019279795.1. Lineage (NCBI taxonomy): Eukaryota > Metazoa > Chordata > Ceratodontiformes > Protopteridae > Protopterus > Protopterus annectens. Next base: position 1,051,325,265 of record NC_056737.1, on the reverse strand, counting down.
GCAGAATTCAATAAATCATGCATGTCCTTACTCTTCATCAGGGAAGGAACACCAGCAATTCTAGCCTTAATAGCCTCCAAAGTATGCTGCTGATACTTATCCATATGAAAAAGACAAATCAACAGACCCAATCGCAAGGGTGGAGGAGGTATAAGCTTTTTTACCTCATCTATCCAAGGTCCTAGATTCCCTGTCAGAAGGAACAGGATTTTTAGCAACCGTGGCTTTAACACCCTTAGGGCCCTGAGAAATAATCTCTGGATCAGCAGTAGAATTCTTGAAAAGGAACCGATGAGACTCAGGAACTCTATAATACCAGTCAGGCTTACTGGGAGCAGGAGGAACAGAATTAGGAGCCAAAGAATTCTCCATGAAAACATCATCAACTTCCAAAACTAGAGAGATAGCCAAAGGCTTATGCTGTGGCAAATCCAAGAATTCCCTAATCCGTTTCTTAGACTGAGGGTAGTCCTGACTTTCCCATTTGAAATGCTCCCTAAGAGTATTCAGAGTATCTCCAAAAGAAAAATCTTCTGGAGGGGAGGCAGAAGGGATGGAGTCTTCTGCATCAAAATCCTCAAAACAAGAAAAAAGTGAGGAGTTTCCCTCTTCATCAGAGAAGTTGCTGGAAATCTCAGAGTCTGAGGCAGAGAAAGCTTCTGGGGACAATTCCCTAATCCTTTTAGAAGGAGGTGGCTAAGAGCCTTTGATAAGGGTCAAGAGATCACTAGCCATTTTAACCATCTGAGCTTGAGGCATTTGAAGGGAGGCCGACACCTGCTTAGGAGTAGATTTTCGGCTGGATATCCTGCTAGAAAGCCGGAGGGACTTGGGAGGCCTAGCCACCACAGAAGTCTGAATTAAGGTTGTCTGTCTGGATCTGGTCTCTGGGCAGAGAAAAGAGGCCTTAGAAGCTGGCGCCTGCTTAGTAGCTCTGGATCCATCAGAAGTGGCGACTGGCAGAGGGTCAGAAGATGAAGTGGAAGCCTGCGGTATGGAGGACTCAGAAAAGGTCTCCACAGATGCCTGCTGCTGAACATCAGTGGACTGCAGAGGTAAAGAAAGCATCTCACTGATGACCACTGGGAAGACAACCAACTTAACAGGGATGTCATCAGCTAATTTGAGCCTAAGCCTGTCACGGTCTTTATCCTTGCACTTCTTAGGAACATCTGAAGTCGGGAGACCAGAAGACGCCATACCGATGAACTTAGGCCAAACTCCAAAATACTTGAACAAGATCCCAGCTCTATGGCGTATGGTATGCGAGTTGAAAGAAGCACAGAGAACACAGTTAGGGATGTCGTGCTCAAGGCCCAAACAAGTAATACAATAGGAGTGAAAATCACGGTGCGGAATCTGTTTTCCACAGGCAAGACAGTTATTAACTTTCTCTGACATTCGTTAAAGCAAGAAAAGAGATTCCCCAATGGGGTACTTATCTGAGGATGTCTTCAAATAAGCAGTCAGAATACAAAAAGAAGGTACTCAGCTGACCGGCACTTGTGCAAAATGTTTCTGCTTCAGGATCTGTGGCAAGAAAGACTGAGGAAATGGCATTGGCTGCCTTCTTTTGTACCCGATGTCCTGACCAGGCATAAGCCGAAGGCAGCTGACATCACATACCAAGGACTTTGGTATTCTGGCCAACTGTGGGCTACCGGGAGCCGGACAACCCATTTTGTAAGGACTGCAACAGTGAAACAAGATAAACATCATCTGTTATGCTCTATTGTCATGACAGTGTATAACAGTAGCCAGTTCTGGCCACCACAGAACAGAGACACATCCATGTCACTTAAAAGTGTGACAGAGTGGAAATTCTAGCTGTTTTTAAAGCCGTTTGTTCAGAGGCACTTCATTCTAGCCATTGGCAGTGTGGCAGCACAAAGTGCTTTATCTTTTCCAAAGCTGTGAAACACTTCTTCATGCTGAGAGCAGCCGAAGCTCTGTGTACTAGAAAGAGTTATAATTGGGTCTCAATGGTCATAATTCATTTGTAATGGGTTCTTGACATAGTTGACAAGATTCATATAATGAGCATCCCTTTGCTCTGCTCTCAGGATGAATTTCTGGAAATCTATGTTGCAGACATTTTTCCTACATGCTTTTTACAGCTATAGCTGCTGACTATTAACACTCTACCTATCCTACCTATCAGGTGTATCCATTTATCGTCCCATCCTGGGTATTCCCTAGGGAGGGCAAGAGTTGGTCAGGGGAGGCTGTCATACAGGCAGCCTCAATGGTCTCTGTGTGTGAGTGGAATCTCAGCAATGATGATGTATTTTTCAGATCTAATCCCACTCCATGAGTTGACTGAAGATGATCCCAGATCAACATTAAGGACCAGAATGCTCTCTTCAGCATGGGTGTATGCTTCCATTCATTCAAAATGAGAGCTACTATAGAAGCTGCTGGTGTAATGCCTTCACTGGGACCACCTCCTGCAGTCCTGCCTCCTCTTTTGAGGGACTGTTGCAATGGATAGCCTAGAGTGCCCCATCCTCCTTCCCAGGAACCATCTTCACTGACAAGTTCCAACAAGCAGTAGAGCCTCAAATCAATGGTGTGTTGCTTTGGTTGTGGTATGAGCTTTAACACTTTATTCCTGTGCCACTGGAGACAGCTAGGTGAAGTTTCAAACTTTTCCAGTTTTGGAAAATGCACAGAAATTCTTTGTTCATATTCTACCAGACTTCTAAGTTACCTTATGAATAATGATTTTCTCATCTCCCAGATCAGCCATAATTGCTACATATGTCTCCCCAGTCAGTAGGAGGGTAGATTGTGTGAAATTTAGTAGAAGCACTGAGAGGTCCCTCCACCACTCTTTTAAATTCAAGACATACCCACAGAGAGGTTCAGCTGGTGAAATATGGCCACGCTTCTTCGGCTGCTACATTAGTGCAAGGCTTGTGCCAGGCAGAAGAGGAAAGATACTCAGGGCACATGGGGGGGGGGGTCATGAACTAGAAAAGCCAAGCATACTAAATTCAAGCCATGGTGCATACATTAATTCTTGTGGGAGAAGTGTAAAATGGACAGAATGCTATCCACAAAGAAAGACTGGGGAAGCTGGAATAAAAAGGACACAGATTTAACTGCTGTATCTAAAAGCTTCATATGCAAGAAAGAAGTATTTCTAAGATCGTAATTATCATCAATTTGCTAGGTGTTCTTGAAATGAATTTTTTGAACACTTGAGTTTCACTCTTGAAATAAGTTTCTTAAATCCATTCTCAAACACATAACAATAACTACAAATGATGACTAGATTATAGCAATGCATTTACTGTTTAATACATTCCAGTACTACATGTTAGAGCATTCATTATGAATTCCAGCCCATGTTCATACTTTAGAAAATAGCAATGCTGTAGTAACAATTAATTGCAATTAAATATGGTCATAAAAATGCTTCCATAAAAACATTATTTAAGGCATCAGAATACTGTTGTACATATTGATTTTTCATTGACTTAGATATACTCCAACACACTGAAATTGGACAGAGTATAATTATTTCAATAAAAATAGCCAAAAAAAGAGAATCCTCTTGACAGCAGTATTTGCGAGGTTATATGCATTTCAGGCATAAGTCTGTGGCTGTGGGATGTGTGTGTGTGTGTGTGTGTGTGTGTGTGTGTGTGTGTGTGTGTGTGTGTGTGTGTGTGTGTGTGTGTGTGTGTGTGTGTGTGTGTGTGTGTGTGTGTGTGTGCATGTGTGTGACTGTGTGTGGATGCATGCCTGGGATAGACTGCCTTCCAATCCAGAATGGTTCTCACACAGCTTCCTCTGGTTAGGGTTCCCTCTACATTCTCCACTCTTGGTCTTGAAAAATTCTTCCCAAGGACAGGCAATTGTCTTTACCTTTATTGGTCTACAGGTCTTGATTTAATAGCACTCCAGCAGGTGACTCTGATTAAACTCTAGTACTTCATGCTTTACGCTACCATAATTTGTTGTGTAAGTGCACACTATACTATACAATGCATACATAGCACCTTAAAACAAGATTCCTAACATCTTATCTAGCCAATGTGCCATAGATTACATGTGTACATTTATGGCCTGGCATACTGACAAGTTAATGTCCCACTTGTATTCTAGCCCACTATATGGAAGTGTTATATTAGTGGTAGAATTAAAAAGTACTCTTTTTTAGGAAAATGCAATTAAGAATATTCTCGAGAGCACATTTATTGGAACTGTATCCTGTAGAAGGCTCATTAAATGGCAAACTGACAAGTTTATCTTCAAAAATAATCAAAAATTACCCATTATTGAATCTCTGGGAAAACAGGGTGAAAAGAAGATTCTAAATGTAAAAGCTGGGCAAAACATGAATATAAGCGATTACTGAACAGTGATCATTCAAAAAAAAAATGATGGAAAAATCCAGTGGATCTATGAGTTTGCCTGGCATTCCCAGCTTGAATTTCAATAGATCTATGTCCCAGTTCTCCCATTAGTCATGAATTTTTTAGTGCATCTTCTGAATATCTCAGTTGGCATATAGTGATGTCTTCAACATGAGGTTTCAGTGGCCACATTTGTAAAAAGGGAAGTAAGTCAGACTTGAATCTTTCACTTCAAGTGCCCCAATCCACCACCCATAAGCCACTCCTTTGCCACTTGCCCTTATGCATGTAGCCAAGTATACAGTTTGTACTCAAGTGAGCACATATTTTGGAACATCTCTCCAAAGCATTATGGCTCATAGCAGCAAAAAGATGTCTAGAAACTAATACCCATGGCACACATCTATCTGTAATCTGTTTAAAGATAGGGTTATTCCACTGAAAACAAGCTTTTAATGGCTGTAGTTGGCAACAGCTGAAATGAGGTTCACATTTTGTTCACACATTTAGGCAGCATTCAGAGATCAGTGCATTATCTTTTAAATATGACGTTACCTGGGTGAGGGGCAACAGTGATTTTGTGACTATAAAATTTAAATTTCTAGCAACATTCCTGAGCACCCCCTCCTCCCAACTATAGGTCCCTTAAGAATTGCTTTCATGTTAGCTATAACCCTTCACCATTGCAATTAAATCCCTTATGAATGAAACCCACAACATGTTTCGCAGCCACCTGAAGTGCAACAGCAAAATCTATGGCAGATGAACACCAGCTCATTTTTGTGAACCCACAGACTGTATTAGTATCTCCTGACAAAAAAGCAGGTTTACCATGTATGGACTATAGGAGTCCCTCCCAAATACCATACTACCATTCCTATCTGCATCACAGCATTCCCTGGCTAAAATCTTTCATGACTAACTCAATGCGTAGTAGGCTTAGTACCAGTATCTGTAGCATTATGTTCCTTGGTGGATGAATCTAAGTGCACATTTGCAATATGGGTGCTGTATTAACAAATTTAATGTCTAACACCTCATATATATTGCAACCTCACCATTACTGTTGTAATAGTGAATGCCCTCTTGAATGTGTCTATTACAGTCTGCAACAACCCAGTTAGGCTGAACCACTGTGGGGTCAGACGCCCGTGGCTGATGGACGCATTTTAATCTCTCATGGCTTCTCCTTGTGTTGGTTAAATCTCCCCCAAGGTTCTTTACTAACTACCCTGCTGCTTACCTTCTCATCATTTCTGTGTGGTATCAGCAGGGAAGCAGAAAAGGTATTCTATAAAGAGTAGGCAGGTAGTCTGCACTGCAAAACGTGGGTTGATAACATCGTGGTGAAACACTGTACTGTGAAACAAACCAAACCATTTCAAAAAATGTATAGAAATGCAAATCAGCTGAGAGACAGTAACCCCCCCCCCCAACACACACACACACGCACACACACACACACACACACGACAGTGTACCCTCAACACTCTCAGCAGAATATAATGTACTCTGAGGTCACAGCACCTGAGAATTGGTTACATTTCATTGTGAATGGTTACTGGTATCCAGACAGTTTGGCAAAATGTTTTGCTAAATTGTAATTTTTATCAGTGTGTAAATGAACCGCTCATTGTGTTCCACAGAAAAAAAGTATGATGAGATTTCTGTCTAATGTAAGACAATAAAATATATACATTTTCATAAAGGCTCAAAGAAACCCACATGATAAGAAATCTTACACATTATATATACGCGAGTTCTGCAGTCCTAATCTGAATAAATAATGGATCCATTAGACAGAAAAATATTAGTTTAGTCTATGGCTTGAATACATTTAACAAGAACAGGCAAAGAGATAACAGCTTATAAAATGTGTATTTCCAAGTAATGAGAAACTTCATCTGCACATTCAAATGCTCAGGTTTCACAGTAATAAAGTGTTTAATTAACTACCATGATCCCCTGTGTACCTGTTGCCAAGCAGGGCTTACAAGCTTAAGAATTTAACTGCAGCTTAGAATGGAAATATTTATTAGAAATGTCACATTCTCTATAACAGTACCAGAGCTCTGGAGTTTTCTTCCAAATTGCCTTTGGTGCGCAAGTGACCTTGTTCATTTTAGAAATAATTTTGTGATCCCTACAAGTGACTGTAACCTAGGATAAACTGATATCATTCCTTGCTCTATTATTTCTTCTTTCTACTGATTATTTTCACCCTTTGATACCACTTCGTAATTTATAACTAACTGAAATATTAAAGATGTGTTCGTTTGTGCATTATCTTTTTGAGCTAGAGGCCAGAGAACACTGTTTTCTTGCCTCTACCACCACTCATGTTTCACTGTGGATTTTTTTTCTTATTAAACAGAGCTCATGAGGATTTGTGGTGTGTGGCCACATAACATTTTGCTGAAAGTCAGGCCAGTGAAGGTGGACTGATGGACTAAGTACACTGGGCCCATAGAATTACAGAGGAGGAGTAGTCACCAAAAATCAGTTACTGCAATTGGTAAACATTGATGTTTCTTGTGGCAAGGGTGCAAGGTTCAAAGCTTACTCCAACCTGTATTTCATATTAACTTATGAGTTAAGCACTTATGAGTATGAGCAAGTCAAACTATCGCTAATACCTACCTCCTACCCTCTCTACTATATGGAGCCCCTCTACTAACTAACCTTTCCTCTTCCAACACCTCTAAACTCGAAACTTGCTATAATAACATCTCTAAATTCGCAACTAAATCCAAAACTTCCACTCACCACTGCCTAACCCTACAATCCCTGAACTGGCTTGAACTCTCAAAACTCCTTGACTATCTCCAACTAACCACCGCACACAAACTAATATTCTTTCCAGAAAAATGCCCAGCCTTAACAAACATCCTTCCCCCATACATCCCAACCAGATCTCTGAGATCTGAATACCAAAATTTAATCTCTGTCCACAAACCCTAACACCCTGCAGGCCAACTCCTTCTCTCCTTCACTATAGGCAAAAAATGGAACTCTCTCCCTCCTTTGCTCAGGACCACACCTAACCCTGAAACCTTCAAAACCCTACTTTTCTCTTACCTATCCACTAAACGTAAATGTTCCTCCTTTCACCCTACCTAAAATCTCACAATTTTACCCTTTGACCTTTCCATACTCCTGCTCTTCTCTACAGTATTACCTATTTTCTATTCTCCCAACTAATCTAGCTAACTTTCTCAGACTAAACAATCTCTCTCTCTCAACTCCAAGTATTGTATATATTGTAAATATCAAGTAATTCACTGATGCTTATTGCCCAATGAGTCTAAACTTACTGTTCTGAATGTAAATACCTACTCGCTGTTCTACCTAGATCAAAATTGCATTTCAATTTTATTCTATCCACCTGTACCTGACTGCATAACCCCATATATGTATTTAGTAACACATTATGTAACCTTTGTAACCATGTTGTATGTATTTCCATTGCATTATGCAAACCTTTGTAACCATATTGCTTATTAGAGCTTTTCTCCCCGGGCCTCCACTGAAAATGGGCACACCTCTGGCCCAGTGGACTTCCCCAGTAATCAAACTGAATAAATAAATAAATAAACTTATTAAGTGATTCGATCTATTAATAAAGTATAATAAAGTATGTCCTTAATAACAACATATGACGTGCAAAATGTGATTCCACATTAGGGATTATTAACTTTGGAATGTGCTATATGGTCTAGTGGTCAGAATTCCTTGTTTTCACCCAGGCAACTTGGGTTCAAATCCCACTATGGGAATGAAACACTATTTCTTGGGGTTGGGGCTTTGTTTAATGGTTAAAGTGTTTACCTCACAGAAACGAGATAAAGGATTTGATTGTCACCTTTTGGTTACGGTCTGGTTATTGGCTATGCATGTAATAATATGCAGACCAATTACTTAGTATTCACCTATGATAAAAATAAAGTAGTGATTGAGACAGGCCAACTACAAGACCCACTACATAGCAGCTATACAAATACAAGGTGTGTGACACAAAGTGTCACTAACATGGAAGGTGTATCAAAGTGCGCAACATTCAAGCAAAGGGGGAAGACACAGAAGATCTCCTACACATTACCACCTCATGCAGATGTCACAGATAATTATGCACTTTCCACCTTGATGACTTGGTGGCACAATGCCAGCATACCTTGTATGTACAAGGGTGGTGTGTAATGTTGTGTTTAGCAACCAACTTGTTTCAGTCAGTACAGAATATGTTTTCTGCAACTGCTCAAGTAATCCATATTTTAGTTCCAAGTTTTTTCACTGATAGCCTCTTTTAAATTCTTGCCTTTTCTACAAACTGTCGTGCAACCACATAACCTAAATTCTTACATGCTCTTTCTCCTGTTCCATATTTTTTACCTGTCCCAGAAAGCACATGGATAAAATGTCTCCACTTCAGTAATGTTCTCTCACGTGAGTGTGGTAATTACCCTTGGGAGCTTGTTGTGACTGTGTTCTTAGCACATGTCAGATGTTTGCTGTTCATGTGCAATTAACTCAAGACACATATTTGTGATTACCTAGCTTTGCATTTTATGACTGACATCATGTTATTACAGGGATTTCTGCATTCTTCAAGATACAGTGATTTAACCAAAACGTCTTGACTGCACTGTCCACATTTAACATTGTTATAACTATAAGTTACTACTTACTGTTTTACCTTCTAAATGGGTACATCACCCAAAGGCAAACTGAATATTTTGACTAACGCCCCTTTAAATACAGGTATCTATATCTTTACTTGGGCACATCCACAGCTTTTCCACTACAAATGTTTATACAGAATATATTCCATTTCAGCATGGCAATGTTCTTGTACCATTGTGAATGTTCTGTACTAGTGTGAATATACAGTTTTATTTGACATGCTTTTATGTAAACTGAACCAATTCAGTATGCTACTGTGTAATATTTAAGCAATAACCCATGCCTGGGTGTGCGTAATGCTGGATTTACCCACGGTTGGTGTGGTTTGGTCACGAGGGTGAAGCCCGATTGGCCAAACAAAGACAACCGTGGGTAATTCCAGCATTACCCACACCCAGGCATGGGTTATTGCTAATATACAATGACATTATTTAAAAAAAAAATACTTTTCTAATGGCATTGTATAATGCCTCCGTGCTGCCCTTAAATGGCTGTCTGGTATTCTGCAGCAGTTCTGATGTACTGTGCATGCATATGCTTACACAGTACATCAGAGCTGTGTGTGTGGAAGCAATGGAGAAAGGAACATCACCGTTGCTTTCTAAAAGGTGTCTTGCTATGTTAAAAGAGTTTAATATAGTGAAAAAGCTTTTAAAAAAGCAACGGAGAAAGGAATATCTCCATTGCTTTTTTTTTAAGATATCTCGCTATGTTAAACCCATTTAACATAGTGAAATTAAAGCAATGGAGCTCTTCCATTCTCCGTTGCTGTCTAACACACACACAAAAAAAAAAAAGACTTATACTAATGGAAAAAGTCTGGGCGACTGGACCTTTTTCCATTAGTATAACTCTGACTTACAATACCCGCGGTAGTGGTGCTGCGGTAGCGTTGTCACCTCACAGCAAGACATTGTCGCGTTCGATTCTCAGCTAGAGCGTCTTCTGTGTGGAGGCATGCGTGAATGGGCGTGCCTTTGTTGAAGGTTGTGCGTCAGGGCTGGTAACTCGGCATGTAAAAATCCACTACTAAACATTAGTGGACCAGAGTTCCGTTGTGGCGACCCCTAACCGGGATAAGCTGAAAGACACAAACAATAAGTCTGACTTGCAATGGGCACGCTGACCAATCAGCATGCACGCTTTGGAATATTAATGGGGGCATTGTATAATTTCTAATACTGCACTGTCAAAGATGGCAACAATGTTTAATTAATATGGGTTAAGTTACATTGTATCTTGTATTAAATTGTAACCATGGAGTTTTTTCCCTAGGCCTCTACACACTGTCTGCATTTCCTGGTCAACAAATGAAAATAAATAAATTAGTACATTTCACTTTAGAGTTAGTGCAAAACAGCTGGTGACACTGCTCCTCATGTTGTGGGATGCAGGGAGGATTGACATCTTGGAAAAACATTCTTCTATTATTTTTATATATTTCAAATGCAGTTCATTTTTTGATGTTACAATGTTTTGTGATTGTACTTAAAGTTGATCAGAAAACACTTGCCTATTAGTTGAGCAGCTCACTAATCCATCCATTTGGTTCATGGTCATGTGCTGTAACCTGGAACAGTGAGGAGGGAACACTGCATCTGGGAATACCTACAAATAATGGGGCAGAACAGCATAATGCAGCCGTTGATACCAGCATGTAGTGTATTTGACTAAAAATAAGTCATTAAGAGGAGAGACAGAAAAATACTTAATACAGTGGAACCCAATCCAAATGCTCTTTAGGGCATGTGCTACTTCTTTGTCCGCTCTCACAAGCATACAGACGTACACATTAATGCAAGGGAGAGCATGCACTTAAACACATACCCCCACACACATACACACCTGTGCATGTACATCTCTGCAGGCAAACAGTTGCACACAGAAACACTTAATAACGCAATCCAGTAAACATGCATGCACAATAATATATGTAAGTGTTTGTGTGTCCGCACACACACAAAAAACAAATGCACACAACAAGCACACTGTTTTTGCGCATGCAAACATTTATACAATATACACAGAAATGACACACAATATTTGTACGCATTCATACTTATTAATTCATACTAGTGCAAACACACATGCACACACACACAGACACACACGCACACCTGCAAGCAGATACATAAACAGTTCTACACATACATACACATTCAAGCAGACACACATATAAATGGGTGAAAGTGCATCAACACATGTACACACAGTACACATGCACACATGCCTGAAAACATTATGCAGCCATACATGCATGCACACACACACACACACACACACAATGCATGAAAGTGTACAGACATGCATTCAAAAATGCATGCAAGTGCATACTCAACCCACAGATCTACAGGCATACATGCACACATACATACATACATACATAGACAGACAGACACATACTAATACTAGACAGCTAACTACTTCATCAATAAAACACCCCTTAGGTGTTAGGAAACTGGGAATATTTGTAGACAGTAACCTGGTGTTCAAACAACACATATTCCAGACAGTAAGAAAATCATTCTATGGTACCCAACTCATAAGCAAGGATATGGCATCCAGGTCTAAGGAAGTAATAAGTACCCCTCTACTCAGCCCATCATCGAGTACAATGCCTCTTTTGACATGTATGCAGCCAGGCACTTGCAACTGTTAGACCACCCTCAAAGATTCCTCACCAGGAGAAACCAAGGTATGAATACCCTGTCCTACACCGATTGCCTTAAGGCCCTCACTCTGTACTCAGTCTCCTACAGGTTACTAAGTGACCTATGCCATATAAAGCACCCTCAGATCCAGCTCTGATGGATCACTTGCACATCTACAAGACAATAAGCACCAAAAGCATTACATCCAAGGACCTGAACTTTGTCTGTGACATAAGTAAAACCTACCAGAGGGACTGATATATGTCTTAAAGGATTCACAGCTGAGGAACAAGCTCCTCATCCCAGAGGGACTGATATATGTCTTAAAGGATTCACAGCTGAGGAACGAGCTCCTCATACCAGAGGGACTGATATATGTCTTAAAGGATTCACAGCTGAGGAACGAGCTCCTCATACCAGAGGGACTGATATATGTCTTAAAGGATTCACAGCTGAGGAACAAGCTCCTCATCCCAGAGGGACTGATATATGTCTTAAAGGATTCACAGCTGAGGAACGAGCTCCTCATCCCAGAGGGACTGATATATGTCTTAAAGGATTCACAGCTGAGGAACGAGCTCCTCATCCCAGAGGGACTGATATATGTCTTAAAGGAGTCACAGCTGAGGAACGAGCTCCTCATCCCAGAGGGACTGATATATGTCTTAAAGGATTCACAGCTGAGGAACGAGCTCCTCATCCCAGAGGGACTGATATATGTCTTAAAGGAGTCACATGCTGAGGAACAAGCTCCTCATCCCAGAGGGACTGATGTATGTCTTAAAGGATTCACAGCTGAGGAACAAGCTCCTCATCCCAGAGGGACTGATATACGTCTTAAAGGAGTCACAGCTGAGGAACAAGCTCCTCATCTACATGAAGAACAGTTCATCCCTGACCCTATTTAAGAGAAAACGTGGCAACTGAATGGGAAATCGCAAATTCACCCCCCAATCTGGCCCCCATGTCTCTGATGAACAGAAGTCGACAGTAAATAAATTAATCCCCAACTAGCATACGCTTTCCCACATACCCCTTAGATGCCTCCTTACTAACATACCCCACCATGTAGGCATCCAGGGAACTCTAACACAAAAATGGATTAGTTTGCACAGCTAGACTTGTAATAACCCTTGTGGACATTCCTAGTGTGAACTTATGAGCCTACACACACACACACACACACACACACACACACACACACACACACACACACACTCATACACATACAGACACACACTCATCCAGACACACACACACACGTGCATGCACACATGAACACACACACGCACACACATGTGCATACACACACACACACTCATACACACACTCATACACACACACACACATACATGTGTGTGCACATGTCACATACACACATATATATATATATATATATATATATATATATATATATATATAAATGCACACACACACACACACACACACTTGCTGAGAGGTATAATCAGCCACTATAATCTCCCAGTATTCAGTATGTCTGTAATCAGATCCTTGGCTTTCTGCACATTACAATACACTGCAAGCTTGTATATTAATAGGTGCATCTGTCCTTATGTAGAGGGTCATGTTCATGGGTACTGATGTCAAGCATATAACATATTGGCTTTTGAGAACCTGGATTGCTTCTATTTTGTTTTGGATGTTTCTGTAATTCATTTACTTTTTTTAGTTTGTTCACCAAGTAAGTGCATTGGTCAAGGACCCTTTTCGGTCACAACCCAGGCCAGAGTCAAAAACGAACATAAATTTCAAATGCATGTACAGTATTACAGAGGTAAAAGATAAACACATATTTACAAGCATTAAACAATACAAATGAAAGACTGATCCTGTCAAACACACAACAATACATTAATAGTTAAATATTTATAAAAAAAGATATATTCATATTTACACAATCAGTCAAGAATACAATAATAATTAAAGAGGGAAAATGATTAGCATTTTTAAAACGGCCAAGTGTTTATCAATGCTGATTCTGACAGCTGTCAGAGAGGTGCTTAACTTTATGTGGTAATTTATACCATTGTGCTCATAGATAAAGTACAGTTGTGTACACTTACCATAAATGTAGATGCTCAGGTGTATTCACTGTTGCAGTCATTACATTTGGGTTATCTGCTTGCAGCAGCCCTCAGTCAGCCTGATTAACAAAGTCTTGGGTCCTACATTGGTTGCCGTCTCTTCTTCCATGACGTCAGGTAGTCAGGGGTATAAAACATGCAGCCGACGTCATTACATCAGTTTTTCTTGCCCCAGATGTCAGGTGCCCCCCTAATGGGAAGCAATTAAATCTATAAATATACAAGGTTATACCTCAAACAAAAAAGCAAATACACCAAAAAGCTTTTAAGCATAGTAAAGGAAAGTAGCGGTATAGCCAAAAGAAGTTAGGGGGCTGGAGGGAGGGTAACCAGGACTGCAACAGTGAATACACTCGAACATCTACATTTATGGTAAGTGTACACAACTGTACTATGTACTTCATGTTTCACTGTTGCAATCATTACATTTGGGTAGATTCCCAAAGCTAAGGATGGGAGGAGGAATTTAGATAGCATTAGGACCAGCTATAAGGCCCTGCAAAACTGCAGTGGCAAAGCCAGCTCTGAATTTAGAGAAAATTGGCAAATGGTAATGCTTGGAGAAAGTATGTACAGAACTCCAGGTAGCAGCTTCTAAGATGCCCCTGGTAGGTACGCCTCTCAGAAAAGCTGTAGAGTTATATGCAGCCCTGGTTGAGTGGGGTCTGATCCCCTGTGGGATAGGTTTTTCCATGGTGCTTATAGCAGAAATTAATGCAATGGTCTATCAATTTGGAGATGGCTCACTTTGAAATAGCCTATCCTTCTGTCCCTGCAGCAAATGTCACCAGCAGTTGTTCAGATTTCCTTTGAGGTTTAGACCTGTCCAAGTAGAATCTAAGTTGTCTGTATACATCTAAGGAGTGCACTATCCATTTCCCCTTTGTTCTGTGGATTAGGAAAGAAGGTAGGCAAATGAATGGACTGATTAAAGGCCACACTGGATACTACCTTTGGCATGAAAGAGGGATTGGTCCTGAGGGTCACCCTGTCCACATGAAAGATGATGAAAGGCTCCACTGCCATAAGGGCCTGTAATTCTGATACCCTACTTGCTGAAGTGATGGCTAAAAGGGAAACTGTTTTCCAAGAAAGGAATTTTAAATCTGCAGTAGCAGCTGGCTTGAAAGGAGGAAGGGTGAGTTTCTCCAATACAAAATTAAGGTCCCAGGCTGGAGTTGGAGATCTCCTGGGTGGTCTTAAATTGTTGGCCCCACTCAGGAACTGCTTGAGCAGTGGAAGGGAGAAGAGGGGAGGTTCTGTGTTATAATGAGCTGAAATGGCTGAGGCATGAACTTTTATTGAGGAAAAAGACAGGCCCTTGTGAAGCATCTCAAATAAGTATTGTAAAATCTGAGGTAAATTGGGCACTGCTGTGCTCAACCCTTGAGACTGGTTCCAGGCACAGAATCTTTTCCATTTTTCAGCATAGGATTTTCTAGTACTAGGCCTCCTTGCCTCTAAAATGACATCCATCACTGGTTTACTGAAGGATGGTAAAGGTTAGCTTAGGTAATTAGCCAGGCTGCTAGGTTCAGTGTTTGAAGCTGAGGGTGCAGAATCTGGTTCTCCTGCTGAGACAGCAGGCTAGGAGTATGAGGCAGGTGCCATGGGCCCAACAGTGACACACTGCGCAGGAGTTAGCAGTGTTGGCGTGGCCAGGCTGGTGCAATCAAAATCATCCTTGGTTTGTCTTGTTTGATCTTTAGTAGTACTTTGAAGAGCAGAGGCAGAGGAGAAAGGCATAAACCGATAGGTTTTTCCAGCTGAAGGACAGAGCATCCACTTTCCAAGCTTGTCTGTGGGGAGTCCTTGTGCAAGATTTTTCCAATTGATAGTCCTGCGGGGAGGCAAACAGGTCTATATCTGGGCTCCCCCATTTGCTTGTCAACATGTTGAAAATCCTTGGTTCCAGTTTCCACTTGTGTGGGTCCATGAGGTTTCTGCTTAGTCTGTCTGCTAGTTTTCCTGGCAGGAATTGAGCTTGTAGATGTACTTGGTAGCTCAAGGTTGTGTACCACAATGCCATGGCTAGTCTGTAGAGGGGGTAAGAATGTATAACCCCTGCTTGTTTATGTACCACATAACAATGGTGTTGTCCGTCTTTACCATTAATTGTCCTGGAAGAATGTGGTCCTTGAAGGCTGTTAGAGCATTCTGTATTGCTAACATTTCTTTATGATTGATGTGACGGTGCATTTGAATTGGGTTCCATTTGCCCTGAATGCACTTCCCTGCCAGGTGTGCCCTCCCCATGCATAGTCTGATGCGTCTGTTGTTAGGGTTTGGGCGGCAGAGGGTAGTGTGAATGGTAGTCCCTTGTTTTGGTGGCAGTCCTCTGCCCACCAAAGGAACTCTAGGCATAGACAAGGAATGATGAGAATCATTGCTTCTAGATCCTGAGAGTGTTGACACCATAGGCTTTTTAGATACCATTGTAGTTTCCTCATATGCAGTCTTGCATACGGAATTAGAAGAATGCAGGAGGCCATGAACCCAAAGACTTGTAGTATTTGCCTTGCAGATAGCAGGGTTTTTGTGGCCACTTGTTTGAAGTAGGTTGTCAAGTGAAGTTGTTTCTCTGGCTTGAGGAAAACCATCTGGGGAGTTGTATTCCAGCTTGCTCCCAGGAATATAGTTTGTTGACAGTGTACCAGGTGTGATTTCTTTTCATTTATGATGTACCCCAGACAAGTTAGCACCCTTTGTACAAAAGCCAGATGATTCAAAAGTATGTCCTGGTTTTCTGTCTGAATTAGACAATTGTCCAGATATTGGTATATTTGAATATTTCTTTGCCTGCAAAATGCAATGACTGGAGCTAGGCACTTTGTGAATGCCCTGGGCGCAGCAGATAAGCCAAAGGGCAGTGCAGAGAACTGATAGTGCATGTAGCCTGCTTTGAAGCGTAGGTCTGTTCTGCAAGATTGCCTGATTGGGATGTGCAGGTAGGCTTCCTTTAAATGTAGTGTTGCCAACCAGGCATCTTTGCTTCGCATAGAAAGCAACTGGTAAAGAGTCAGCATCTAGAATTTTGGAATCACCAAAAAGGTGTTTAGAGTAGACAGGTCCAGGATAGGATGCCATGAATTGTGTTTTCTGGGTACCAGTAAAAATCTGGAGTAGAAACATTGTCCCTTTTCCTCTTCTGGTACCAACTGAATAGCCCCTATGCTTAAGAGAGAGAGTACTTGCTTTTGGGCCTCTGCCCACTGATTTGGAGGTAGATCTGGCCAACCGCTTGGAGTTGGTAATGTGTGGAAGTGAAATCTGTATCCTTGGGACACTATATTTAAAACCCATTTGTCTTGGGTAATGAGTCCCCAGTTCTTTGCATGAAGTGCAATCTTTCCCCCCAAAGGGGCAGTCAGTTGAGAAGTGCTTGGAAGTTTTAAAAAGAAGTCATTGAGGCAGATTACCATAGAGGGGAGTTTTATTACTCCCAAATTTGGAAGTGGAGGCCCCCCACTGCTTAGTCCTGTGCGTTCCCTTGGACTGAAGCCTGGCTGCTCTGCTGGATCTGAGTTTGAACTGAGAAGGTCTGGGAGAGGCATGAAAGGACCAGTTCTTAGAAGGCCAATGCCTACTAAATCTTGGAGGTTGTACTTGTAAAAAATCTTTAACAGTTTGCATAGATTTAGCTTTTTCCTCCATCTTTTTAAGAACTTCTTCTGCCTTGATGCCAAACAGGCGGTCCTGATTTAAGGGAGCATCCAGTAATTTTGCTTTAACATGATCTGGCAAGGATTGCTCCTTAAGCCTAGCATGCCTTCTAAGTACAGACCAAGTGACAGCAGCCCTGCAAGATGCCTCTAGTGAATCAAAACCACATTGCAATGTATGTTTACCAACTTGTTCAGCAGAATGCATAAAATCCTGTAAATCCTTATTTTCAGCACAATCAGGAATCAACATAATTTTCTGTTTAAACAATCCAATAATATGCTGCTGATACTTTAACATATGAAACTGGCAATTCAAGGCCCTAATGCTCAAAGTTGCAGAAGTGTATACCTTCTTACCCCAGCGATCCAGTGCCCTGGAATCTCTATCAGAGGGGGTAGGATTTTTGGCAGTAGTAGCTTTAATGCCCTTGGGTCCCTGCAAAGCAGTTTCAGATCCACAGTAGGATTTTAGAAAAGGAACTTTTGAGTCAGAAACCCTGTAATATCTATCAGGTTTACTGGAAGCAGGAGGTAAAGAGTCAGGGGCCATGCTAGATTCCGAAAAGGCATAATCAACAATGTCCAGTACAGGAGGTATAGCTAAAGGCCTGTGCTGGGGCAGGAGCAAGAAATCCCTAAGCCTCTTTTTAGAATCAGAGAAATCCTGACTTTCCCAACAAAAGAAACTCCCTGAGAGTATGCAAGGTTTCACCAAAAGAGAAATCCTCTGGGGGGGGGGAGCAGAGGGAACAGAGTCCTCAGTATCAGAATGCTCATAGATAGATAAGGGTAAACCCTGGTCATCAGAGGAAACAGAAATTTCAGAATCTTGATCAGAAGTATCATAAGCAAACTCAGTCTTAGGTCTCATAGAGGGGGAAGGCTGGCTTCCCCTGATTAAAGTAATAAGGTCTTCAGTCATTCTTATCACTTGTTTTTTAGGCATAGAGGCCTGACCATGCGGTCTGGGTGTCAGTTTTCTAGGCATGGTTTGAGTTTTAGGCCTTGAAGAAGAAGATGGCATTGGTTTAATATGCAAGTCAGCAGGCCTGAATACACCCTCAGAAGCCGGTGCCTGCAAAGCAGCTCCAGACCCATCCAAGGTAGAGACATCCGCAGGTTCCATAGTTTAAGTATCTCGCGGCATACCAGACTCGAAATGGGTCTCAGTAGAGGCCTGCGAATCTGAAGTAGCGGGTATCAGGGGCTGCGAAAGTGCCTCACTGAGTACCGACGAACTGAGCGGCCTGTCTCTGTCTTTAGCTTTGCGTTTTTTCGGAATGTCGGTAGTTAGACGGCTTACAGAAGATATATCAGGATAATTGAACTGAGCACCAAAAAATTTAGAAGAGCAAATATACCGACGACGGATAGTTCATGGTTTAAATAAGGCACAAAACCGAATACAGTACGAATGAAAATCTTTGAGGTATTTGCTTTCCACAAGAAATGCAATTATTTACTTTTACTGACATCGGTTTAGAGCAAGAAAACGTTTCCCCAGCGGGGTACTTAGCTTTTAATTGAAAACTTCGGTTCTGAAACTCGAAAATGAAAATTTCAGCAGTCGGCCGACTGGCACTTGCGAACTGCTTCTGCTTCGGGCGCCGCACGGCAAGAAAGACTGATGCAATTACATCGGCTGCATGTTTTATACCCCTGACGACCTGATGTCATGGAAGAAGAGACAGCAACCGACGTAGGACCCAAGACTTTGTTAATCAGGTTGACTGAGGACTACTGCAAGCAGATAACCCAAATGTAATGATTGCAACACGAAGAACATCAGGTAATGAATCTTTATTTAGTAATCAGGTAGAATGGCTGATCCTGGGACCCTTTTCAGGCATGACCTAAACACAATGCAAATTTCAAACAAACAAAACCTTTCAGAAGATTATATACATAAAACAATATCTAGAGAATATACCATATAATACAGCTACTGCACAGAGAACACACATTTAGTTTTGTGAGTTCTTCAAAAGTCATGGCGATTCATTTGTAGCATTAGATAACTAAAAAATATGCATTAAGAGATAATCACACACACACACACACACACACACACATATATATACATATATATATATATATATATATATATGCATACATATATATATATATATATATATATATATATATATATATATATATATATGCATACATATATATATATATATATATATATATATATATATATATATATATATATATATATATATATATATATATATATATATATATATATATATATATATATACATATATATATATATATATATATATACATATATATGTATATATATATATATATATACATATATATGTATATATATATATACATATATATGTATATATATACATATATATGTATATATATATATATATATGTATAGAGAGAGAGAGACACACACAAACACACACACACACCTGTTTACAAGTTACATGTTAATTACAAATTGATTGAAATTATTTGATTAGTGTTTGGGCAAATTAATCCCTTATGAATTAAGCATTTGCAGCACTATGACTTTTTCAGGAAAGCTGTGAGCCTATGTTTAAATTCAGTGCAATCTGTTAGCTTTCTTATGCTTATGAGGAGATGGCTCCAATTTGATCCAATGGTCTCACTATAACTCTAGTCTCTAATTGCAAGGATAAAGGGTTGTCTTTTAAGTTCATAGCTAGATGCTGGGCAGGAAGCATAGGAGACCACCGAGGGGCCTAACCAGTGAAACCCAATAAGCTAGCAGTTAAAAATAAAATTATAATCAACTATCCCGATCAAGGAGACCCATGCCACATACTTCAAGGAGCAGTTTGTGAATACCCATGCAGTTGCTGAGAATAGTTTAAAAAGGTTGAATCCAAAGGATTCAAACCCATATTCTATTATTTATTTATTTTTTTGTAGGCAACAGGTTTCTGGGACCTGTGTTGGCTCTATTTGTTGCACATTCTCTGCCCCACCATTTTGGTTTACTCTTACACTGCCAACCATTGCATCATTTTGCTTACCAGTGCAGCAGACTGTCTGACATTATGGAGTAGACATTTCTATATTATTTATTAAAAGTCTACTAAACCTGAGAAGGTAGATTGAGTGGGTTTGATCAGCGTAATAACATCCTGCTCTATTTCATTTAAGAGGGATTTGTGTACTGAATTTTGGCTGTTTTTGAAAGTATTGCAATACATTTTTTCTTATATTGATAATTAACTGTTGTAGTTAATTTGTTAGACTGCCTGTATCTTTGTCTTACCAATGTATATTTGACATTTCTACAAGAGGTTTGTAATGTAATATCTGGATTATTAAACATTAACACTCCATGCGTGCTAGCTAGAACTGTTCCCAATTCCATTTAGTTACCATTAGCATAGTCTAGAAAGGAGGATGTGTTTTATTGACACACATTTGGTTTAAATATGATGGTATTATAGAGACAGCTCTGGTAACCAATCAGTAGTTTACTATTACCTTTGGTTGAACTATGAAGAATTAAAAAATGAAAGGTAAATAGTAATAGTGATCATAACTGGGCAGCCCTTCATTTTAAGATGTTAGCCATACAAATGTCGTTTAATCCTGTTTCAACTGTAGCATTCAGTCATAACTGCCACACAGCCCCCCTGTATTCCACTGAGGTCTCCCACACCCATTCTCTGTGATATGGGCATCTTTTTTAGGACAAAGAAAATACAGTGTTTAAAATGTTTGCATGTTATCGAGTACTTTTACAGTGCATTTTGATGCTACCATGCTTTATGTCATATGCATGCTCATATATCTTGTCTTTCAAGCTCCTTTCTGTTTTGCCTACATAATAATCTTCACATAAGACAGTTTTGCTAGATAAATCACCTCCCTGGTATTGCAATCAAAATTACCTGTATTTGCTAAAATTCTGGGGTAATCACTCTCTGAGCTAACACAGCTTTCTTGACCTAGATGAGTATGTCTGCAGACAACCCCTGCTTAGAAAACTTGTAGATTGTATCATCTTACAAGTAGCAAAAGCTTATGAAACTGTATAACATTCAAAACTTCTGTTGCTTCTAGAGGGCATTGGTCTTCATAAGTGAGACCTGATAATTCACCAAGTATCTCAAAATTAGGTTTCAGGCCATGAAATGGATTAATAAATTAATGCAATTCCCCTTCTAACTTTCAGTTGCAATGTAAGTTCCAGGAATCTGCTCTTGGTCACCAGCTGGATGGTGCAATGGTGCAGCAGTAGCATTGTTACCTCACAGCAGGAGCTTTGATTCTCAGCTGGAGTGACTTCTGTGCGGAGTCTGCGTGTCCTCCCTGCATTCATGTGGATTTCCTCTGGGTGCTCCGGTTTCCTCCCATGTCACAATGACATATGTCTGAAGCGTTTCGCTCCAGCCCTCCACTGAAAATTGGCTTTGTTCCAAGTCGGACTTTCCCAGTAAACAAATGTTAAATAAATAATAAAATTCTATTGTCTCTTTACACAACAGTAGCTGACCATGGTGAAATGTAAAAGTCACTCAATAAGCAAACAATTCTACTACAGCTACTGCAATCATTTCCTTTCACTCCCTCATACCCTGGGTAAATATAATTTTACTTCTGAATGCTATATTACCACACTAATGTCATTTTCTCTCAAGCCACCCCACTGTTAAAACACCCAAAGCCATCTGCTCATATTAAAAGAATCATCTTCCATCTTTCCACCACCTGTCTTTATTACTGTAAATGATACTATCTCTCCTTACTGGAGAAGTAACCATTGGTAATCTTCTTACAGTATACTTTGATAATGAGCTTAAATTCAGTTTTCACATTCAAAAAAGCCACTGGAAAAAAACAAAACAGACACTATACACACTAAAGCATCTTCACTGAGAAAACTAGAGTGTCCCTACCAACCCTCATGTGCTTCTCTGGTCTTTTGCATTATCCTTGCTTCTGTATGTCACATCAGACTTGAAAACCATACAAAAGAAAAGCCCAGTCTCTATCCATCATGGAAAAGCCCAGTCTCTATCCAGCATGGAAAAGACCAGTCTCTATCCAGCATGGATATCCATCATGGAAAAGCCCAGTCTCTATCCAGCATGGATATCCAGCATGGAAAAGCCCAGTCTCTATCCATCATGGAAAAGCCCAGTCTCTATCCAGCATGGAAAAGCCCAGTCTCTATCCAGCATGGATATCCAGCATGGAAAAGCCCAGTCTGTATCCATCATGGAAACGTCCAATCTCTATCCAGCATGGAAAAGCCCAGTCTCTATCCAGCATGAAAAAGCCCAGTCTCTATCCAGCACGGTCATTCATTTTAGGAGCTTGATGGAACCCGCGACTTAGCAGTACTTCATTGTGCTTTGCCCATTAACCACCTGGTATCAACTGCTCTGCCTTTTCTGTCACAATTAAATGGAGAGGCCCCTTATATAATCTGATTTAGGGAATCTACACCCCCTTGCCCATATTCCCAGTTTTATAAATATATACAGTAACAGTAGGTTAGGTTGCCTTCCCTATTAAGTGATACATAAGACAAGCATCCTTTCAGTTCCATCCTGGCTACTCACTTTTGTAATAACTGAATATGAAAATGTGGAATCATCAAGCATTCCCAAACCTGCTCCTCCCATGGCCAGTAATAAGTTTATTTAAGATGACTTTACAAAGCAGTATCCTTCAAACTATCCTTACCCACAGAATTTCATCTCAGCCTTAAATACACCCACTCTATACTGCTTGTCCTTATTCATTAATTCCTAAATGCAATCAGTCTTATCAGATTACAAAGAAACAAACAAAACTTTTATTTTATTTGATTTAATTCATGCTGTTTGCTTTTCAAACTGTATCCGCTCTACCATATTCCATTGTGATTTGATGTGATTTAGGTGATACATGCCATAATATTTTAAACTCAATACTTTTTTATTCTTGGAATGTGTGCCATTTTGTTTTAGAAATGTGTTACATCAGTTATGCAAGCCATTTCACTGTATTTCATAATTGTGTTATTATCATTTTGCCTTGTTTCATGATTGCTTCCATCATTTATGTACTATTTTTGTCTTTGAAGTTGCGCCCCAGGGACTCCACTGAAAATAAGACTTTTTCGTTGGACATTCCCATTAACAGATGTAAATAATACAGAAATAATGCATATATATGCTGTTAAGAATGTGTGTCCCATCTTTTTTTTTTCTCTCTTTAATTTTAAGTCAACAGTGCAAGCAGCAGGTCATAGCTCCAATAAAACAAAATGTCTCAGCAGTGGAATTTCAAAATAGCACTTAGTACACCGAAGCACCAGTAGCATAGCTAGGGTGGGGCAAGAGGGGCAACTGCCCCAGGCACAAAGTATTAGGGACTGCGATCAGCCATCCATTATCCCTATCGCACTTTACATTTGTGGTCAAACCTAAGTACTGTAGCACTCTTTGCAGGTTATAAATGGCAGCAAACAGTCTGCTACAGTGTAGAACAGAAACATTTTGTTTTTCTTTTCTTTTTTTTTTTTTTTTTAACTAAAGCCAGAGTACAATAGTGCTCCATGCAGTCCGTGTATAAACTGTAGCAACTGTTTGCTAAATATAGCAAACAGTTTCCTACAGTTTAAAAGAGGAAACAATTTTTTCTCATTTAAAATTTGAGTGCCATAGCTCTGCATGCAGGCAGAGTATAAACAGCATCAACTGTTTGCTACATTTGTAGTAAGCAATTTGCTGCAGTTTAAAACAAGATTTTTTTTTTTAACTACAGTACAAGGAAGGAGGGTTGTGGTAGGACACAGAAATGGGGCCTGAACGGTTGGAGTAGGATGGAAAAGTGGGACCTATCATGCATCTGGCCACCTGATTGGTGTCCCAGTAGTTTTTTTTACTCTTTGCTTGAAGAGCGGAAGGGGTAGGACATGACTCAGTGGGAGGAGCACAGGCTGTTGGTTGATCCATCTATGCCGCTGATTAGTAGTATGTTACAAGTAGTGCATATTCCAGCTGCTTTTAACAATTATTATAAACTGCAAAGCAGAATGTGACCACGCTGGTGTGAAATTTGAAGATATGGTTACTAAAATACATTGATATAAATAATTATATATTTATATATATATATATATATATATATATATATATATTCGTATATATAATTCTGTTATCAAAGATCAGACACTCAAAGATCAAACATTCAAAAACAATTAACTTAAGTACTGAACCTGAAAGAGCAAATGCATACAAAATCGGAAATAAAATATAAGAAAAAATGTTTTTTGGATGGGGGCAAACCCCAAACCCCAGACTTAAATATACCAACTGCATGACTGCATCAGCTCAAAGAAGAGAGAAATCTCCTTAAAACTGGGAATCACTAACAGTGCAAAATGATACAGCACAGACATGCCTGTACGCAGGCATACATACATATAGATGTATTTATAATTTGATTTTCAGGATCTCTGTTTAGGTTATTACCATTTTTCTTTTGTGTTCTGGGGAGAAAATCTCTAAATAATAACTTATGCATGCACATAGTGTGCAGACACAAGGAAGTAGTGGTTCATAGAAATAATTCCTCCCTGTATTAAAACAGCATTGGTAACAACGGACCAGTAGAATTTGTTGTTCCATAAAACATCAGGACAAATTAAGTTAGGTCATTCACATAACATACATTTTAGAAAAAAGAAAAGTTATATACAGTAAGCACACACCATCTTATAGGGCCGAGGGCAGGACCACACTCTGAAAGCCACTCCCCATTACTTAACCAGCAAAAGACATAAACCTGCAAAAAATATTGGCTCCACAGCAGAAGAAGTTCATTAATGAAAGTAAACTCGTAGCGAGCGTGCAAACTTTTATTTAAACACTTTCGTCCTCAGACTTCTTCAGAACTTTTAACAATATTCATAACGACAAACTTTTATACATTTTCAACTTAAATTAACAAGCACAATTACCTTTTTGACTAATTAAATAGATCAGTCTAATTGATCAAGCCCTCTTGTAAAAAATAAGGGAATACAGCCATTCTTTGTTTAAACAGTCTCCTATTTTTAAAAAAACATTTTATGTTGATTATCTCATTTAACCCAGGCTTTATGTCTGCCTCTAACTCGATTTGCCAATGAGTTTCCCTTTGTTCCAAATAATTTTAAAATCCCCACCTCTTAAACCTAAAATAGCTTGTTCTACAAGGGAAAAAATAAATTTTTGTGGGCAACACATTCAATCGAATGCTCATATAAAGCATTATTGTCGTCTCTCTTTTTATACAATACTGGTGTTCTCTAATCCTTTCAAAAAGGGTTCTAGTAGTCATACCTATATAGAACGGTGTACAGCCACTACAAATACTAATGTATACCATCCCCCCTAGTTCTACAGGTAAAATGTTCTGGAACCCGACGGTTCATGGATAAGCCTACAGATATGAATGGCCCTTCCAAAATGAATTGACAAAACTTACAACTACCAAATTTAAACATCCCGTTACCTTTGTGTGTAATACAATGTACTTGGAATGTGCCTACTACTTTCTCTGTGCAATAAATTCTTTAAATCGTACTTGTTTTTGTATACAAAACTGGGGTTATTACCTACTATTCTAAACAACTCATTGTTACCTTCCAAAGTTTTCCAGTTACTTTGAATGATTCCCCTAATCACAGTACTATCAACTGTCATCTCCAAATTACAAACCAACTATTTATTTTCACCATTTGTATTGTTACTTTTAAAGTGGTGTTTAAGAATAGGGGGTGCAATGCATACCTTTTTTGTGTGATGTCACTAGTTCATTTAAATATTTCTAATCGTACCCACTTTTGCTAAACATATCACAATTAAACTTAAACTCTTGTTTTAATACATCATCACTGGTCATTCTACTAACCTGAATGAGTTGTCCCTTAGGTAGGTTTTTCTTAATAAACAAAGGATGATTACTTTTATTGTGCAAATAACTATTAGTGAAAGTGTCTTTTCTATGCATCTTACTTTCAAAATGGTTAGAAATACTATTCCATTCTAAATGAACATCCAGAAAATTAACAACACTACCATTATCTCCTACTGTAAATTTAAAAAATTCAGACATAGTTAATTTATCAAGAAAGTGTTTTACTGTTTCATTATCACCCTCAATAATAAAAAAATAAATTGTCTACAAACCTTTTATAATAACAAATTTGAAATTTAGTGTGTATTTCTTGTAAAACTGTAGTTTCCCACCAACCCATAATATTGGCAAAAGATAGGGCTACTGGAGACCCCATAGCAACCCCTTTTATCTGTTTGTAATACTTGCCACATAACGTGTCTTTTCTATGCATCTTACTTTCAAAATGGTTACCTTCTTTAGAACATTTGGAGCAAAGGGAAACTCATTGGCAGACTGAGTTAGAGGCAGACAAAAAAGCCTGGGTTAAATGAAGTAATCAGCATAAAGTTTGTTTGTGTCTTTCGGCTTTTCCCAGTTAGGGGTCGCCACAGTGGAACTCCGATCTGCTAATGATTGGCAGTTGATTTTTACGTACCGGCTTGCCAGGCCTCATGCACAACCTTCAACGAAAGTATGCCCATTCACGCATGTCTCCACGCAGAAGACGCTCTAGCTGAGAATCGAACCATCAGCATAAAGTGTTTTTTAAAAAAAACAGGAGACTATGTTTAAACAAAGAATGACCGTATTCTGTTATTTTTTACAAGAGGGCTTGATCAATTAGCTTGATCAGTTTAGTCAATAAGGTAATTGTG
Source organism: Protopterus annectens (assembly GCF_019279795.1). Classification (NCBI taxonomy): domain Eukaryota; kingdom Metazoa; phylum Chordata; order Ceratodontiformes; family Protopteridae; genus Protopterus; species Protopterus annectens. The sequence goes on along the minus strand of NC_056737.1, from coordinate 1,051,298,044 downwards.
CTTGTTAAATTAAGTTGAAGATGTATAAAAGTGTGTCAGTATGAATATTGGTTGTTAAAAGTTCTGAGGAAGTCTGAGAATTAAAGCATTTAAATAAAAGTTTGTACGCTAGCTACGAGTTTACTTTCATTACTGAAGTTCTTGTGCTGTGGGGCCAGTATTTTTTGCAGTTTTTTAGTTCTTGATAACACTGGTTGGAGTTTCCTTTGTTCACCAAAAGACATACATGATGTCAGCATACTGGGGGAAGAGACTTAGGGCTTTAAAGCAGCTCCTTACTTGTTCCCTACTATACTCTCAGTGCCCTTGTTTTTGATACCTTTCAGAGAACCCACATATGGGGGGTATAGGTGGACTGTGTGTGTGAGAATCCCTCCCAGTGAGAGATCCTCCTGACATGGATTGCACAGGGGAGTTACCAGGGTTTTGGGACAAATGGGAGGATCAATGACAGGGCTGGGTCACTGAGATAGCCAAAAATAAATCAGTGGTAGCTGGAAAATAAAAAAAAAAAAAGGCTAGAATGACATCTATTCCTGTGATCATTTATTCATGTCTCCTGCTACCTAGTTCTGTGCAAACTGCACAGCTAGTTGTTCAAACATACTTAAATCCCCCACTCCCAAAGCTGAAGGCAAGATTCCCACTTCAAAATTACCACAGTCTAAGAAGATGGAGTTTAAAATTTACACCTAAGATCTGTTAAATGAGTCAGTCCCACTGAAGCTATCTGTTCCATTTCACTTAGAAAAAAATAACTTTACAAATCCAAGTTCTCCTGATCTCAAGGGTTAGAAATAATTTAAAGAATCATAGAGCTGTATCACAAAACTAACACAAATAATTCTTGACAACGCATTACATTATACTCATGGGCTTGTGTTCTTCGCTTTTGTCTTTCACCCCTATCCCACCCTACCCTTTCTAATTTCAGTGACAATGACAGCAAGTAAGGTCATGTTTTTGCAAAAAGGTAGACATGGGTGGCTTTTTTATATAGCTTCAATTAAAATAAATACACACTTAGGCAAACTGTCACAAGATCTGTGCTCTTCTCTTGACAATCAGGTTTTAGTACAGTTAGTTCTATGGCTCATACCATTTACTTCATAGTGCCAATTGGCATTTTCATGCTGAACTGTGATTTCATAATCTCTAATGCAACCCTTTAGAGGATATGCTGATTAATTGGGCTCGCAATGCTAAAAATGAGCATACTATGGATATCTGCTGAAAAGTATTTTATACAGCATTGAAAGGGATTATCATCTGAAATGCAGTATTGTGGGTCATTAAAAAGAATTCTGTAACACAGCTTCAAGGTCTGCTGTTCAGTCCTGACTTCCTCTCATTACTTCTGTGTAGTTCACATGTTCTTTACATTTTTGTTTCCTCTACGTATGCAGCGTCTCCCAGCTCATAAAAACATACTGTTTGACTATTTTTATGATGCATTTATCCTTGCAGCTAGAGCTGGATATGGAAATGACCTATAAACTAGTCCACTACCTGGTTAAAAAAATGATAAAAAAATGCATTAAAGGGCTAATGTCAGTTAATGATCAACTACCCAGGAATTAAAAAGACTGGAGGTAAGCATTTTAAGTAAGTGAGTGGGTACTGTAAATTTGAAGACAATCAGTGATATAAGCAGAAAACTCTGCATGCAAACATATTACACAGAACAGGAGGAGATTATCCATCAGTCTTGTCTGTGCTTGGTTTGTAGCTACCCCATGTAGTGGCCCCGGAGATCTTCAGTGTATGAGAGATCATGAACCCCCCCCCCCCAATTCTTCAAAATCTAGAGAAACACTTAAGTGTTAGTTTGAGCTGGAGTTGGTAACACTACGAAAAAACTAGAATCACTATTGCACACAACATAATAACATGCAGTAACTTCAAGTTTAATGCTTAACGACAACCCAGAGCAGCCATATGAAGTGTAAAAAAGAATTAACAGTACTTGAGATAGTTGAACCAAATTCAGTAATAAACCACCCTTTATATCAAGCTGTTACTCTAAAGATGACTGTGGTTTCTACAACTACAGTGTCACAACAGCCACATAAGTCTGGACCTATGCATAGCCTGATTCTTTTTTACAAAATGTCATATCATATCAGCCTTGATATGTGCTCACTATGCCATTTGAAATATCAATCCAGATATTACCCGAGACAAATCTGCTGTCAGAGGTGTGAGTTTGGCATGGAAGATTGATTTTACTACTATGAGGGGGTCTACAAAAATGCTTTAAAAACCTGTCCTCCTGTCTGCTGTGCAAATCTTCACTTCTACACCAGTGACACAATCTGCCAAACCCATTTAGAGCTTTTGTGAACGGGGCCTGGTGTGATGCAAACATGGTATATTTTCAATATTGTTAGTACAAAGTGGGAAAGGTACATTAGAAGACAAAAAATGTGACTATTACTTATACTAAAACTACAACCCTGAGTGACATTTGTGAAATTGTACAGTTAAAGGTGTGGATAGCGACATTTCCAATACCATATTTTCAGAGAATCCCGTTTGTATCATTTATGACCACACACATCATCAATTAATTTACTGCACTTCTTATTTGAGGAACACATTTCTTACTGTGTTTATGCAACACTGGGATCCCACACTTCACCTTGATCTTAAAACAGACATCACGTGCGCCATTCCATAGCAAGAAAGTGTCAGAAAACAAACAGAATGCTTTCTAGTCTGACACGCTTACTTACCACTGATCATAAGGGCATGATCAACCTCTGAACCATAACCCATGGGCAAAGAAGCTGTAAAATCTTCGTTGCTGTACACGCAGCATTTGGAAAAGTCACTGTCTTATAAATAATGCATCTTCCACTTTTCTCTGTACATAACTAGAGCACTGCATTTTAGTTCATACCATGATATTTTCATGAGTGCATTTGTGTTTTCAATAGACACTGCTGTCCCTACATGCCTTCAAAGTTGTAGATTTTTCAAAAGCTTGGTTCATCTCCAGTTTTTCCTTAAAAATTATTCTTTTTATAAAGAGTATTTTAGTGTGTCAAGCCTGAATAATTATATTTTCCCTAGTGTGCCAGACTAAGTTTCAAAAAGCTCAATGAAAAAGTGTTGACTAACAGCTGAAGAGTTAAATTTAAGGCCCTGTTTCAGTGCATACTGAAGGTCCTGTTCCAGTGCATACTGAAGGTCCCGCTTCAGTGCATACTGAAGGCCCCGTTTCACTGAAGGCCCCGTTTCAGTACATACTGAAGGCCCAGTTTCAATACATACTGAAGGCCCAGTTTCAGTACATACTGAAGGCCCCATTTCAATACATACTGAAGGCCCTGCTTCAGTACATACTGAAGGCCCTGCTTCAGTACATACTGAAGGCCCCGTTTCAGTACATACTGAAGGCCCCATTTCAGTACATACTGAAGGCCCCGTTTCAGTACATACTGAAGGCCCCGTTTCAGTACATACTGAAGGCCCCGTTTCAGTACATACTGAAGGCCCTGTTTCAGTACATACTGAAGGCCCCGTTTCAGTACATACTAAAGGCCCTGCTTCAGTACATACTGAAGCCCCCTGTTTCAGTACATACTGAAGGCCCTGCTTCAGTACATCTGCCATACTGATAACAGCAGCTTCTCTCACCATCGACAATGACTGTGCCATTTAAAATCATTTCAGTGTTCTTTTTAAAAAGTTTCCTGTTAACTCTTATGGTTTAGGCTAACCTTAGAAGTTGAAATGAATGTCAGCATTAATCTAGAGTTTGAAGTATGTTTGTACATTCAGTCACTGTTATATAATCCCTGGATTTCCTTTTATAGGATTTGAAGTTTATGAAAAAAATTAACACTTGTATTAACACTTCTGATGCACTGAGGTCTGTAGCATGTAACCCTCCTAGTTTAGAAGAGCTGGACCCTCTTTAACAGGGATCCTGTGTCTAAAACCATACTCCTTAACCAACAAACATAAAAAATGTTGACAAACTCTGTTGAAAAGTTGGTGCATGTAGCCAAATATATGAACACATATTTTGTATAAAATATACATACCGAATACCATGAACCCTCCCACTTCCAGGAGGATTGTGGGATACATTACCACTCAGAAACACAGGTTTAGAAAATGATTATGACAAAATAATGCTGGTCAACATCCCAACTGGAAGCCCGTGCAACCACATCCAGTGAAAATAATCTCAACTACATTGCAAATCTTTTCTTGTTTTAAGAGAAGGACTTCAGCTACAGGCATCATTATGCTATGCAAACATTTACAAAACATTTACTATATCAATCAAGTAAGGAAATATTTTCCATAATGTGTTGTCTCCCATCCCACCACCCTTGCCCCCTAAAAAAGTGTTGGGAGGCACAATCATCCTGTTAAGTAACATGGCACAAGAAACTTCTATGTCCAATGAAACCACGCAAAAAAAAAAAAAAAAAAAAAAAAAAAAAAAACTAATTGCTTCAAGCACTTGCAACCAAAACATTCTGTTGTGCAGCTCTCTGTACCTTTCCATATTCAAACAGAGAAAAAGTAATCACATTAGTGACTAACAATACAACAGAGGTTGCATTTTAAAATCTCATACAGTGAGCAAAACAAGTTATCAGACAAATGTCTCTAAATGTGCATTTTCAGGTAGACTTCCTTACACCAGTCCACTTCACACACAGTCTTCTATTTTTCACAGTAAAGAGAATGACACAGAGCACTGTAAAAAATAAATAAATAAATCAACTAAGAATAAATAGCTGCATCAGTGTCCAAAGGCCCACTTTGTGCAACAGTACCAGGTGTTTGTCAATACTGTCAGCTTTGACTGAATATATAGCCAGATTGAAGATTGCATTGATATTTAAATTAGATGAAAATGATTCAAACGCTACACATTCTTTCCTTAAGTGGTACATATCCATCAGATTCTATAACAGTAAAACATATAGTGACGTAATATTATGTGACCCCTCACAATGCGTCCTTAGAGGCATGCAAACACATACTTTGATTTTTCAACTATTTTTATGATACCATGGACAGGACACTTTTCTAATGCATGTGAAGTACAGAGCTTCTCTAGACCATTCTGTAGAATATATATGATTGACCTTTGATATTTAAAGCTCACCTAGTGGCTATCTAATTTGATTATATTCAGTTGTTGTGGCACCCAATTTTAACACCATACCTCTCAACCTCTTAGCACAAGAAATCTGGACAAAGCCCAAAATAATGGGGTGACAAAGGCCCAAAAATAGAGACAGATTTTAAGTATTTATCTTATTAATTTAGAAAGTTGCTAAAATAACAGGATTTGTGATAGCATTCATTTTCAGAAGGATATGAAGTCTGAAACTCAAATATATGTCATTATTTACTGACATCAATCCTCAGCTATTTTCCAGAAAAAACACACATTTTATGAAGACCATCGGACGTTTTGAGAAAATCTGGACAGTTGAGAGTTATGACTATAGCCCCTCCTGCTGAATCCCAGTGGGATTTGAGTCGACAGCTGTGGATGAACTTAAAAACATTCTGAGGCCTTATTCTATACATTTTTGTGGCTGAATATCCAGGATTGAACACCCCAAACAAAATTCAGGACTCCGCTAAAGAAGCAAAGCACCTCTACAAATGTATGGAAGGATGTCCTGAAGTAATCTCCATGCCCACTCAAGACACCATTAAATTGGTAGTAATACTTTCCAGACTAAGGTGAGGACCTCTTTCAAGAAAGAACTTTAGGAACCACCCGAGAGAGAGAGAGAGAGAGAGAGAGCGCGCGTGAGAGAGAGAGTTTTTGAGCCTTTAAAACAGATACCTGGTTAATGGTCAAGCCACAACAATAGCATTACTTTTCACTGCAGCCATTTTGATCTGTCACTGGAAAATAATATTCTTCAATTAAAAAATTTAACCTGTAAGTGTGACAACCTGTAGTAGATTTTTGCCATATACTACCACAACAGAGGTGGAGCACAAATGCTGTGATTAGTGTCCTAGCTCACAGTGCTTCATTCTCTGGCTTGGGTCCTTACTAGTCCGCCTTCTGTACACTACCTGAATGTCCTCCACATATCCATGGGGTGGGACAAATGTATCCCAATGGTATGTTGATAGCTAAAAATCTACATTGCCCATTAATGTGCATATAATATATGCGTGTATGTTTGTTTGTGTGTGTGTGTGTGTGTGTGTGTGTGTGTGTGTGTGTGTGTGTGTGTGTGTGTGTGTGTGTGTGTGTGTGTGTGTGTGTGTGTGTGTGCCTTGTAACTTTGAATAGGAAAATTATCTCATTCACAAAAACTCTCTGACTGTTAGTAGGGAACTTACAGCCCTTTTAGGTAGCATAATTATACAAGTTTTAGGATGTATTTTTCACAAATCACATATAGAGAGGAGAGTCATGTCACTTTGAATGAAAAGATTTTTTAGGTAAATATCTGCATGAAAAAATGTCCTGTTTTAAAAACTGGAAATGTGTACAGCATCCGAGCCTAGTTTTGGGCACACGAGTTCAGACAGGGTGGCGTGAACTTGTCAAGATCAGGAAAGATAATTTTTGCAGCAGGTATTTTACAATATTTGACAAACACAAGGCAGGATTGTTGCCAGGTTAAAAATGCAACAGTTCACAGATAACAGCATTTGATACAGCTCTGATGGTTGTTAATGCCAGGAGCATTAATAATAAAGTTTTTTTTTTTTCTTATTGGAAAATTTGCTACGGTTCCACAAGATTGATGTTGCTATTGTTTGTGAAACATGATTCAAGAACAATGACTGGAAACCAGTTCTTTCAAGGTATAAATGTTTATTACTGTAACAGACATTCTCACAAAAAATCAGGTAGAGATATTATGATAGGGATTAAAGATAGCTATGAGATCTGTGATTATTACATGTTCAGTGATAACACCAATACTATAGACTGTGTAACTGTGGCAATAAAGACAACCCTGGAACATATAACAATTGGAGTGTATAGACCACCAAAGTCAAGTGCTGATGACCTAGAGAAATTAATACATTTCTTGCATAAAACACAAGAGGAAAGAATAACGTGGCTGGGGAATTAAATTTACCAGAAACAGAAAAGAATAATATTGGTTCAACAATGTTAGTAAGGAAATTCTTTACAATGTATGCTCAGGAACAACAATTGCTTCAGACTGTAAAAAAAAAAACAGCAGGGAATGGAACATACTAGACATTGTTTGTGTTCCTAAAGAAATTACTGTTACTTCATGTCAAGTTTTACCACCATTGATATGCACTTGTCATGGATTTGTAAAGGTTTGTTGCTAGATAACTCTGCCAAACTGAAATCTAAACCAATGCACAGAAGATAAATTACAGATTACATGAAAGCAAAACAGTCACTATGTAAATCTAACTGGAATGAGATGTTCAGTGGGAAAACTGCAGAAGGAATGTGGAAAGTTTTGAAAGAGATATTGTTTGAGTGCAAAAAAAAAAATGTTTAACATTGGGATCTATGTGTACGTCGTCAGGAGGATGTATTTCCATAAAAATGAGATACTTGCTTAAGGTGAGAGTCAAAAAAAATAGAAATGGAAAGGAGGGTGAACCACAATTTTGAAAACTAAAATAAACAAGATGTACAAACAAATTAAACACAGTGTGAGACAAGATCAGGAAAAAATTCCAGAAAATTTATATCAAGAAATTGAGCTTAATAGGAAACCATTTTTAGGATATGGAAGGAGTAAAGACATACAAATTGATAAACTGTGTGTAGATTCTAAAATGTATTCTCAGACATAACAGATTAGAGATATATCTAAAAGATGTTATGCAAAACAGTTCGACTCCACAAAGGGGGTGATAAATTGTCCTAGTGACAGCCAGATAACCTCAAATGTATTCTCAGACATAACAGATTATAGATATATTTAAAAAAATTTATGCAAAACAGTTCGACTGGCTAAGCTTCTGGTGTCATTCAAAGGGGATCCAGTGTCTGTCAGCCTGGGATGACATGCTCAACAAGCTGCATTGCTTCACAAGAGACGGCTTGCACCTGTCACCCCTTGGCTTTCGAATACTGGCCAAGGCTCTTGCTGCCCCCATAGTGCCTTTTTTAGGCAAGGCTCAAAATTCAAACCCACCTCCGTAAACAGCACAAGTAAAAAAATGAGGGTTATGCTACTCAATGCCAGGAGTTTAAATCTCAAAATGCATGCGCTCGAAGCACTCCTAAGTATGGAGAACGTCGACATCTGTGCAGTAACTGAAACCTGGTTCAAGGCTCCAGAGAGCACTGCAGCACTACTGGGCTACAACTCATACCACACATTTCGGCCACAGAACACGGACCGAAACACAAAAGGAGGGGGTGTATCCATATTCATCAAGGATACCCACACCTCTAGGTTAGTGGCGCAGCATGATACCACTGAGATCATCCATGTGCAACTAACATCGGGCAAATCTGCAATGCAAATTGTGGCCTGCTACAGATCACTCTCCATGACACAGAACCATCACTCCACCGTTCTGGAGACACTGGAAAACATGAAGGCCCTACTGAACACCCTCATCTTGGGAGATTTCAATTACCCTACCATTAACTGGGAAAACTACTTGAGTACAAACTCCTAGGCTCAGCGCTTCCTGGAATTTATCAACTCAAATGCCCTGGATCAGCTGGTAAACTCCCCTACCAGTGGCCCCAACATATTGGACCTGGTCATCACCAAAATGGGCGACAGGTGCTCTGTACCGGAGGTCAACCCTTCACTGGTTAGATCAGACCATAAACTAATTGCCCTGGATGTCCACACCCCACCACCATCCCCAACCAAGGAAACCACAGTGAAAAACTTTTCTAAAGCAAACTTCACCTTACTTAAGTCAGAGGTGGTAAGTTTCACAGCCCCCACGCTAAAGGATAACACTGCCCAAGATGCAGAATCCTTTACAATTGCACTCTATGAGCACCTACGAGGATGCATGGATCGTGCCATCCCTAGCAAAACCAAGACTCACTCCCCTAAGAGAAGGAAACCAGTCTGATGGACCCCTGCCATAAACAGGTTATACAACAAAAGGAGGAAACTAGTTCAGAAAAAAAAGCATATCCCAAGAAGGAAAGACATCCCTGATCAGCATCAGTAAGAAACTAAAGTCCCTCATAAAATCATCCAAGGCTAACTTCAAAAGAAAAATAGCCAAGGACTCAAAAGATAACCACAAAGCCTTCTTTAGCTATGTCAAAAATCTAAGTGGCAACTCACAGATATACTCTGAGATAGTGCAAAATAGCACAAAATATACTGAACCTACTGATATTGCCAACATTCTTGCAGATAGATTCAGTGCAAACTTCACCTCCTTCTCACCTTCAAAAGGGCCCACAACAATACTGGAAAAGTGTAGTGTCCCGGAAATCACAGAAGCACAGGTGAAAGCAGCCCTTTCAAAAGCCAAAAACACAGCATCAATGGGGCCAGATGGTGTCCCATGCTGCATCTTGCACGAACTACAGAACTAACTAACCCCCCACCTAAACACGCTGTTCAACCTCAGCCTCTCCACAGGCTATGTGCCCATAGAATGGTGCACAGCAATGGTTATTCCGCTCCACAAAGGAGCCACAATGGACCCTGGTAACTATCGCCCCATAAGCCTGACTAGCCTGGTCTGCAAGGCTATGGAGCGCATCATCATGGAACTCATTAACAAAGACATTGGGAACCTCCAAACACTTGACCCGACCCAGTTTGGCTTTGTTAAGGGCAGATCATGCCTACTAAACCTTGTTGACTTCTTCGAGACAGTTACCAAGGCCATAGACGAAGGAAAGGTGGTTTATATAGCCTACCTTGATCTCGCCAAGGCGTTCAACACCATTCCTCACTCGGGTATTATAGAAAAACTCACCAGCCTGAACATAAACCCCTATGTCAAAAGATGGGTTGCCAACTGGCTTACAGACAGAACTCACACGGTAAGAATACCGGGCTCCAGGTCTGACTATAAACCAGTCACAAGTGGTGTCCTGCAAGTCTCAGTTCTGGGACCCCTACTGTTCGGCATATATATCTCAGAAGTACAAACAAACACAGGAGGACTATGGCTAACCAAGTTCGCCGATGACTGCAAACTGGGAGCCATAATTGACTCTCGGCTGACACAGACATACTCCAAAAAGGCTTTACTGAGACAGACACCTGGTGTCAAAGTCATGGCCTCAAGCTAAATGCCAAAAAATGCACAGTCATCCCGTTTGGGAAAAACAAAACACCCACGAATTACCACATAGGTGGCAGCCCCCTTAATACAGAAAAGGTAATAAGAGATCTAGGGACCCAGGTAGATAGTAATCTCTCCTTTGGCAATCATATTGCTAAAGTAGTTAGGAAATCCTTCTATGTGGCCCATCTAATTACTAAGGGGTTCGCATCTAAAAATAAAGAGGTTATAGTGCCCCTCTACTTGTCACTCATCAGACCCATCATAGAGTACAATGCCCCATTTGGGATGTACCTCACAAGTCACTTCCAACAGCTTGAAAGACCACAAATGCACCTCACCAAGAGGATTACTGGCCTCAAACATATGTCCTATGCAGCCTGACTGAAAAAACTCCGGCTGTACTCAGTGGTATATCGCTTACTCAGAGGTGATCTCTGCCTGACTTACAAAGCCATGTCCAACTCAGAATTGATGGACATGCTCCAACTAAAGAAATCCAAGTCACTGCGAGCCATGCGCTCTAGTGAGCTAAACCTCACCACAACAATAAATAGAACATGCTGAAGGGATAGATTCCTGTCACAGAGACTCCCCATGCTTTGGAACAAAATTCCTAACTACATTAGGCAGAGCCCCTCACTAACACTCTTCAAGAGAAGCCTTGACGAGTGGATGGGTAACAGAAAGTACACCCCTGGGATCACTTCACTGGCTCTGCTTGACAGAGGCTCAGTTAATTAATCAATGGGGTGGCGAAAGCCGACACACTCTGGCTAGGCTTATAAATGTCCTCAGGCAGATAGCCTAGTACCTACCTATGAACCTATGAACCTAATACTGAAATCAAATTATGTTATATTGAAAAACAACGATGCAAACCAGATTGAAACAAAGGACAGGGAGGAGACAAAATTAGTGATAATGACCTGAGAACACTTCAGCAAGAACTTACAGTGTCATTGTATCTATTATTTACTAGATTGTATAAATATGGCGAAGATTCCTCAAGATTGGAGACATGCACTTATTAAACTTGTCTTTAAGGAAGAGGGGATTAGGACAAACCCAGAGTCATTCAGACCCTCAAGTCTACTTTCATGTTGGATAAAAATAATAGAGAAAGTAAGATTGGATACGTTATTGTCAGAACTGGAAAGGTTTGACTTGAAACCATATATTATCATGCATATGAAAAATAGATCTATTACCACCTGTAACATGATGTTCTATAACTATATAATAACAGCTATGAATGTAAAATTGTGTTATTTTGTAATTTATACATATCTGACTTACCATTTGAGATGGTCATACACAAAACACTTATCAATACTTTAGAACAACTAAGTACTGATGTACCCCTGATAAGATGGATAGCTGCATGTCTTACAAATAGGACATGGCAAGTATCATACAGCAACTGGACAGGTGAAATCCTTGGTTACAGTCAGGGTTTCCCACAGGGCTGTGTCTTACATCCATACTTGTTTAGATTGTATCTTTTGAACCTATCTTTTTCATCTGAGGTGATCTACAGTCTGTATGCAGATGACTTAAAATTGGATAAACTGATTGCATGCATTACAGATAGGGCATGTCTGCAAAAGGACTTGATTAAATTGACCATTTGGGCACAGGAGAATAACATGCTGAAAAATACATCAAAAACTAAGCATATGAGATTTAGGAGACATAAACTGAAAGTTAAATATGTAATACAGCACATGCGATTGAAACTGTAGACTCATTTAAGGACCTGGGTATATGGGTAGATCCAGCTTTGAGTTTTTCTAATCATATCAACCAGTTGGTTAATGATAGTTATAGAACTACAGGTTGCATACACATAATTTATGAAGTGTAGGAAACCAGAAATGATGAAGGCATTGTTTGTTATTTACATTAGACCCAAACTTAAGTATGGAATAACAATATGGAAACCCTATAAGAAAACAAGCATGAATAAACTGGAAAGAATACAGTGAAAAAATACAAACGGCATCCATGGATGTGACATTTTAAGTTATTATGAAAGACTAAAATTTATGAATATGTACAGTGTCTCATACAGATACTTTAGAGGAGAGTTCATTCAGATATAGAGGGCATTTAAAGACCACTACCTCTGGGAATGTTTGGGGTTTCAAAAAGCAGTAAAGAATCATCAGACAACCTCTGTAGAAGATTCTGTAGGAATGAGAAGTGTACTAATTGCTTCTTTGACAGACCAGCTGATGCAAGGAATAAATTACCAAACTACATTAAAGCAAGCACTAGGGAAGATATTAAGGGCAGCCTGGACACTGATTATGGGAACAATTGTTTTGGTATATTGGCAGGTTAGAAGGTCATTAATGCATGCACTTGAAATATTTGTATTCATGTATGTAAGTACTGGAGAACGAATGAATTTCTGCATCCTGAATGTGATGAAAGAATGTTCAGTTGAAATCCACTGCCAAGTATGCTAAAACTGTAATAGCATCAAATCGTAAATAAAAACTGCATGAAAAACCCAACAAAACTATAGGTTTCACCGTGTAATACCTTAAACTTCCTGTAGTGAAGGTCCATGGGATGCATTCACATGAACCCTTAAGTACAAACCATATTTCAGCTACACAACTTATAATGCATGGGCCTTTTTGCATGCACTTTAAGTCTTTAGTGGCATATTCAGGATGATAAAACCAAACCTCACAAGCTGTACTTTCTTAAGCCTTTAGTGGTACACTTAGGCCAGTAAAGCCGAATTTTGTTATAGCTGTGAAAACCACAACCATTAAAATGCATGCTAGTAGTTATGGTGTTCACCTCTGAAATGTAATAACTTGTATGCATAAATAGCAGAGTAAATCTTTTGCTACTGTGTTACAACAAAATTAGTTAACTGAAATGGCTTAATTGATGGCATGCAGCTGCAGATGTGATTAGGTTCAGGTAACATGGCTGCACATTTAGAGGAACATACAGTATTGTGTGTAAAAAGAAGACTGTTACTAAAAAGCAGTTGAATTAGCTGTATTTATGGAAGTGGAAAACAGTATCTGATTACTCATTTAGAAATACAAACTGTGTTTGGGAAGATGCTTCACTCTGTTACTGTAGTCCACAGTTTAACATGTGATATGATAACAGGGAGCATTTTTTTTACACTTTAAAGATTTGTGGAAGTAACTGGGACAGGGTATTGCTGCTTTTGATAGATTACCTAACCAGTGAGGGGAAGTGAACCATCAAATGAATAGGCCTACATATATACCTCTGCTTAGAGCAAAAAGGGTTGTGGAACCACCACCAGGCACATTCATAAAGATGAGTCCAACAAAGATCAAGGAACTGTGTGTTGAAAAAAAATGGAGGTTGAAACATCTGCTAAGGTTACAGATAGAGGAAAAATCTGTACATTTACAAAAGACACTTAAAGATATATCAACACACATTCATGGTAGAACAACCTGCAGTAAAAGAGCCAGCAGAAGGTAAGAAGTTGCATAGCAAAATATTATCTGAAAGTGTTGCAAAGCAGAGAGTTGAAGTAAGTAGTAGACACAAAGAAATGTAATCAGTTACTTCAGTAGAATTCAATTTTTCCATCAAGCTAAAACATTAAAGTACTAGAAATGGGCAATTCTAAGCTGCAGATTAATGTTTAAGAAGGGAAACACAGCAATTAGAATAATTTTACTGGTGCAGTATGACAGGAAATAAACAGAAATTGATCTGAATTCTAAACCCAGTTCTGTCACTGCAAGACAGAAAATTCAAGTAAGGGAAGACTCTAGGTAACTGGTATCTATCTTATACTGTTGCTATAAATAGAACTGTTGCTATAAATATTGTAAATAGAGCATTTTTAAACATGATATAAATAGAACTGCTATTTTAAGGCAGTCAGATACAAGGCATGTGCTTAATAGAAAGTTCCTTCACGATTTTGTTAAAAAGCTAAGTGTACAATAAAGTTGTATGTAAAAGCTGGGATAACTTCATTTGAAGAGGTTTATTGCATCTGAAACAGTGGTACTGGGTAAAAAACTGAAGAAGGAAATATAATCTTGTAGAAGGCACCTAAAGGAATTTGGATATTTTTCCCGCTAAGGGAATCCAGAAAATGGAGAGTGTTGGAAGGCAGCTACAGAATTGCTATGAGTAACTGAATATCTTTTGTATGGAATGTTTATAGAAAAGGTACTTTGTGTTATTTCTTTTGGTTCACCTGAGAAGAGTCTACGCCATTGCTGACCATCAAGTTTCTGCAGCAGTTTGGAAAGGCTTCTATCTGACTCATTCAATATTCCAATGGCATCTCCTACAGATCCAAATAAAAGTCTTAATTTCCCTCTACTCATATGTCAGACCCATTACTGAATATAGTTCCCATATCATTTACCTTGAGATACCTCAAAGATTTTTTTAACTAAAAAGATCAATGGTCTGAAGACTCTTAGTTATCCAGAGACTGTCTGCCTTCTCCCTCACTGTAGTCTGTCTCTTACAGAATTCTACATGTTGATTTGTATCAAGCCTTTCTAACCATTAAAGATCTTACCTTCCTTGATATCCTATTCCTTCACAGAACAAGTGGTTCCTCAAACACCTTGTTAAACTATGCCTTCCTCAGTCAATAAGATCAATAAGACATGATGTGATAGATACATATCCTCATGTACTGCTCACTACTGTAACAAACTAAGGCATGCCAAGAAAATTGGATAGTAAGCCACCAGACTAGTACTTGCACATGAACCTGTGAATGGTTCTGTGTCCTACTAAAACTGTTTATTTTATAAACTGATGGAAGGTTGTGCATTTCTATATACCACAGTATGTGTGTACGCGAGCACGCGCGCGCGTGTGTGTGTGTGTGTGTGTGTGTGTGTGTGTGTGTGTGTGTATGTGTGTGTGTGTGTGTGTGTGTGTGTGCATATGTGTAAGGGAGTGCAAAGTGGAATGAAAACAAACATGATATATGAACAAACACACAAGTACATACAGCATGTTACGGGTTTTAACAGCAATGTTTTTTTCACAGATTTTAAACATCTTGGAATATGGTATCTTCTTGACTTTTAGCCTTTGAAAGAGTAATATTCCATTTGCATCTCATTAGGTGGCATTTTTTTAGTTTGGCACACAGCAACTGCCTACACTACACAGGATGGCATTGCATACATTTGTCAGTGAAAATCAGTGATTTCCAACAATGTTTCTCTGTAAAGGTAGAAGAAAGAATAAGAAATTTATTGGAACAGTTAAAAGTGGTACAACATATCAAGTCACATTCTTTGATTTCCTGTCCTTGCCTATTTAAGTGGTACAGTGTGAAATATTTTCTGCTTAAAAACCTCAGCTTTGGCCGGCTAAGAACTTGCTATATTCAACTGGACGTATAAGAGAATTTAAGTACCTTTATCTGCTCTTTTTTTCAAAAAATACAGTATTTAAATTGATTTTAACTGTGTGGAAGGAATATTAGCTGAACTGGAAGTTAGTCAGTGTTTGCTGAATTTTGTTATTTGCTAGTAATTACAGGTGTGGGGGTAGTCACATTCTTTGATTTCCTGTCCTTGCCTATTTAAGTGGTACAGTGTGAAATATTTTCTGCTTAAAAACCTCAGCTTTGGCCGGCTAAGAACTTGCTATATTCAACTGGACGTATAAGAGAATTTAAGTACCTTTATCTGCTCTTTTTTTTCAAAAAAAATTTAAATTGATTTTAACTGTGTGGAAGGAATATTAACTGAACTGGAAGTTTTCACTCTGCTCTTCAGTTAATCTTAGTGGCCTTGCAACTGCCCGCCCCTCTTGTAAATTTGTGTTTGGATACTCCTTCTGGGCCCATCTCATTTGCTCACTCAACTGAGTGCAGTGAGATCATATTCTGATTTCAGGCACTCCTACTGTGTACAAAGAGAGCACCTGGGAAACAGAAAAAAAAAATTTAAGCTTGTTTCCTGCCTTTCCTGTTAAGTGGTATAGACTATTTGTAGGCTTCTGAGCCCCCAAGCCGTTCTGTGTTGGAGGGAAGCCTTCTAGCTTAGTTTTTTTTCTTATAACTAGCCAGTTTTCTAGTTTCAGCACTCAAATCTGTTTCTTTGATCTCAGCACTTGTTCAGAAAAAAAAAAAAAAATTCATCTGCTTTTACTGTACTTGTGTTTCTACCTACTTTTTTTTTACTTTTGCATCATCTTAAAAGTACTCAATTGTATTTATTACTGCTTGGTGTAACTCATTCTAAGCCTTTTGGTTTAAACACTTGGGCTTCGGACCAGTTGTTTTGCACTGAGAGGGTTTGTGGTCTGCACTGTAGTGGCAGAACAGGTAGCTTACATCCTTCTAGGTTGGGAACTGCTGATTGAGAGCTCAGTGTCTGTTATTCTAAAAGTGTATTAATTCTGGTTTAAACACTTGGGCTTTCAGGCCAGTTATTTTACATTAAGAGGGTTCGTGGTCTGCACTCTTGTGGGAGGAGAGGCTGGACTCTGCCCTTCTGAGCTGGGAATTTCTGGTTGAAGGCTTATAGTGCATGCATATCTGAACTGCTTCTTACTGAAGTTGGTGCGCCTTGTTTGCTGTGGCATACACTGGATTCGGGCCTGCTGGATCTAGCTTTGTTTGTGTAACTTGAGCACTAATCCAGGCATTCTCTAAATTATTCAATTGTATTTATTACTGCTTGGTAGTAACTTGATTAAAGTGTAGCTATCATTCTAAGTCTTTTGAATTAAGCACTCGGGCTTCAGACCAGTTGTTTTACATTAGGAAGGTTTGTGGCATGCACTGTGGTGGCAGGACAGGTAGCTTTCATCCTTCTAAGTTAATCCACTCTTGTGGGAGAAGAGGCTGGACTCTGCCCTTCTGAGCTGGGAATTTCTGGTTAAAGGTTTATAGTGCCTGAATATATGAACTGTATCTTACTGAAATTGGTACACCTTGTTTGCTGTAGCATAGACTAGATCCAGGCCTGCTGAATCTAGCTTTGTTTATATGCTTGTTGTTTGTTTGCTTGTTATTTCCCTGGAATGCTAATTCCACCTAATCTGTGCTTCTCAGCGCTTCTGTGCATCACTAGTGATATCTTCATTTCTTACTGTACTTATTTCCTTGTTTCACTTGAAAGAAAGTTACTGTTTGTCATTATTGCATTTAAGTTACCTGTAACACATTGCACTTAAGTTACCTGGCACTTGCTCACTA
Source organism: Protopterus annectens (assembly GCF_019279795.1). NCBI lineage: Eukaryota > Metazoa > Chordata > Ceratodontiformes > Protopteridae > Protopterus > Protopterus annectens. Next base: position 1,051,280,613 of record NC_056737.1, on the reverse strand, counting down.
AAGCAATTATATAAGTCAGCACTAAAAATTAAAAGCACTACACCCTCACTCCCCACTGGCCCTGGTTTTCAATTATTAAGGAATTCCCAATATTATTCTAGCATGTCCAAATGTCAGTTGTCAATCTCCTCTCCGGTCCAGCTGGTGAATCTGGGAATCTTGAGGCAATGTTACAACTGCCTCATGTACACAGACAACCCTCTCCTCCTCCCAACAAATTCCAACACATGTGAGAGATGCAACCATATAGCCAAACTGGAGGCTAAGCTCTCTCAACTCAGTACTGGCATAACCAGTCAGGAGGAGAAGGAAACCACACTCACTACAATTCCAGTCCCACATAGACCTACCATAACAGCAAACCAAACACATAATCACACAAAAACATACTCGGAGGCTCTAAATAAAGATCTGCCGAAGCAGCAGAGACCTCCAAAGCAGACACCCAAGCAGCCGCTACCCCAAAACAAAACACGTGCAACACATATCTCACAAAGCCAGTGTGCCAAACAGTCACAGCCCTTAAGACTAAACAACACACCTGATACACTTGTAATAGGTGACTCTATCGTCAGGCACACCGACGTCCCGCTCACCAGGCTGAACAAGGAGAGGGTCACTGTGAGCAGCCTGTCGGGCGCTAGGATCCGCCACATAACACAAGCACTCAGGTCACTCCAAGGCAAGTACAAATATGACTCGGTCATTGTCCATGCTGGTGTGAATGACCTGAGACATACCTCCCTGGACTACATGAAAAGAGACATAAAGGAGCTCTCTGAGCATGTAGCCCAGGCCGGTATGACCCTGACCTTGAGTAGCATCTTACCCTCACCAAGAATGATGCCACAATATGAAGACAAGATGATCAATTTCAACAATTGGCTTAAGTACTGGTGTCATTCAAAGGGGATCCAATGCCTGTCAGCTTGGGATGATATGCTCGACAAGCCACGATGCTTCGCTAGGGACGGCTTGCACCTGTCACCCCTGGGCTTTTGGATATTGGCAAAGGCTCTTGCTACCCCCATAGTGCCTTTTTTAGGCAAGGCTCAAAAGACAAACCCACCTCCATAAGTATCACAAGGGATAAGAAACTAAGAGTAATGCTACTCAACGCCAGAAGTCTAAACCTCAAGATGCACGCACTTGAAACTCCCCTTACATGGAGAACATCGATATCTGTGCAGTAACAGAAACCTGGTTCAGGGCTCCTGAGAGCACCCCAGCACTACCAGGTTATACCTCATACCATGCTTTTCGGCCCCAAAACTTGGACCGAACCACAAAAGGAGGGGGAGTATCAATATTCATCAAAGATACCCACACCTCCAGATTGGTGGCAAAGCACGAAGCATCAGAGACTATCCATGTGCAACTAACAGTGGGTAAAACTGCCTTCCAGTTTATAGCCTGCTGCAGACCACCCTCCCAAACCCAGGAACCCCACTCGGCCTTCCTGAGAACACTGGAAAATATGAAGGTATCTCCAAACACCATTATATTGGGCGACTTCAACTACCCAAACATAGACTGGGAGCATTACTCTAGCTCCAACACCCTAGCCCAAAGGTTCCTAGAATTTATAAACTCAAATGCTATGGAACAACTTGTTACCACTCCCACAAGAGGGAAAACATACTGGACCTGATCATCACCAACATGGGGACTCTATGCTCCAGACCAGAAGTGTATCCCTCACTGGTAAGATCAGACCATAAACTAATCTCACTGGATATTCACATCCCGACCCCACCCCCTGCCCAGAAAACCACAGTGAAAAACTTCTCTAAAGCAAATTTCACACTCCTCAAAATGGAGGTGGAATCCTTCAAAGCCCCCGGGCCTGTGGAAAATACGGCCCAGACCGCAGAATCCTTTATAAACGCATTCTATGAACACCTTCAGGAATGCATGGATCATGCGATCCCAAATAAAACCAAGACCCAATCCTCCAAAGACAGACGTCCTGTCTGGTACCCCAGCCATAAACAAACTATACAATAGAAGGAGGAAGCTACTAAATGATAGAGCAAAATCCCAAAAAGGGAAGGCATCACTGATCAGTATTAGCAAAAAACTACGGGCACACATAAAATTGTCTAAGGCCAGCTTCGAGAGAAAAATTGCACAGGACACTAAGGATAATCACAAGGCTTTCTTTAGTTATGTTAGGAACCTGGGTGGTAATTCCCAGATATGCTCAGAATTAGTCCAAAATGACAAAAAATACACCGAACCCACAGACATTGCCAACATCCTAGCTGACAGGTTCAGCGCAAACTTCTCCCCCCCCCACCAAAAGGGCAAATATCTATCCCAGCAGAGTGCTGCCCCCCTGACATCTCAGATGCTCAGGTAAGAGCCGCCCTCTCCAAAGCAAAAAACACAGCATCAATGGGACCAGATGGTGTCCCGGGCTGCGTCCTACATGAACTCCAAGAAGAGCTAAACCCAAACACAAAACTTCTGTTCAATCTCAGCCTTACTACAGGATATGTGCCCAAAGAGTGGCGTACAGCAACAGTGGTCCCTCTCCATAAAGGTGGTGCCTCAACGGATCCTGGAAACTATCGCCCCATAAGCCTGACTAGCTTGGTCTGCAAAGCTATGGAAAGGAGGCGTACAGCAACAGTGGTCCCTCTCCATAAAGGTGGTGCCTCAACGGATCCTGGAAACTATCGCCCCATAAGCCTGACTAGCTTGGTCTGCAAAGCTATGGAAAGGATCATCATGGACCTCATAAATAAAGATATTGGGGACCTACAAACACTGGATCCTACCCAGTTCAGCTTTGTTAAGGGCAGATCCTGCCTCTTAAACCTGGTTGATTTCTTTGAAACAGTCACCAAGGCCATTGACGAGGGGAAGGTCGTCCACACAGCCTACCTGGACCTCGCAAAAGCCTTCGATACAATACCCCACTCGGGCATTATAGATAAGCTCACCAGCTTAAATATAAACCCCTATGTCACTAGATGGATTGCAAACTGGCTCAAGGACAGAACCCACATGGTTAGAATTGCTGGAGCCATGTCAGACTCCAAACCAGTTACAAGTGGTGTCCCACAAGGCTCAGTCCTGGGACCTCTCTTGTTCGGTATATATTTCTCGGAGGTACAGGCCAACACGGAAGGACTGTGGCTGACCAAGTTCGCAGATGACTGCAAACTGGGCACCATAATCAACTCTCCAGTCGACACAAGCATCCTCCAAAAGGGCCTCATAGAAACAGACAACTGGTGCCAGAGCCATGGCCTCAAGCTAAATGCCAAAAAGTGTATAGTCATCCCCTTTGGCAAAACAAAGTGCCCACAAATTACCACATAGGTGGTAATCCATTAAGTACAGAAGAAGTAATTAGGGACCTGGGGACCCAAGTTGATAGCAATCTCTCATTTGACAACCACGTGGCCAAAGTGGTTAGAAAAACATTTTATATAGCCCACCTAATCATGAAGGGATTCACATCTAGATCAGGGGAGGTCATCGTGCCTCTTTACTCATCCCTCATCAGGCCCATAATTGAGTACAATGCCCCTTTTGGGATGTACCTTACCAGACACCTGCAGCAACTGGAAAGACCCCAAAAGTACCTCACCAAGAAGATCAAAGGGCTCAAACAGATGCCATATGCTGCCCGGTTAAAGAAACTCCAGCTCTACTCAGTGGCATACCGCCTGTTCAGAGGTGATCTGTGCCTGACGTATAAAGCCATGTCCAACCCGGAATTAATGGATATGTTGCACCTCAGAAAATCCAAATCCCATCGAGCTACGCGCTCGAGAGACTTGAACCTCAGCACTGAAATAAATAGGACATGCTGGAGAGACAGATTCATAACCCAGAGGCTCCCTTCACTCTGGAATAAAATCCCAGTCCAGGTTAGGCAGAGTCCCTCATTGACTCTCTTCAAGAGGAATCTTGATGAGTGGATGGGAGATCGTAGGTTTACCCCAGGTATCACTTCTGTGTCACTGTTAGACAGAGGCACAGTATATTAACCTCGAAAAAGGGCATAGCAAAATAAATTTAAAATGGGTGGCGAAAGCCAAACACATTCTGGCTAGGCTTATAAATGCCCTAGGGCAGATAGCCTAGTATGAACCTATGAACCTATATGCTTGCACTAAATTAATGTACAGTTATGCAAAAGAAGGCATCTAAGAAATGAAAAACTAAAAGAGTGCATAATATGGAACAGGGTCACCAGAAACAAAAAAGAAAGAAAGTTGACATTAAAAGTAGACACTAATACAAATATGGTAACAAGGTTAGGGGATTATAATATACAATGAAAAGTTATTAGCAGACTAAGATCGTTTATTATCTTACACTGCTAAGATCTTATCTGAAACGCTAGGAGTCATTTTATTCATCATATGTCTGCAAGGATGTGGTGGCGCATTCCTGGGGAAGGAAGTCTAAATACTTATGGACCGGTCTACAATCTACCTCAGGGATACTTTATAAGAAAAACAGAACATGAGATAAACTTTTAATATGTAATCTTCCTAGAGGATAACATATTTTGTGAAAGAACACAAACTACAGCTCTGTGTATGGATCAGGGAAGAAGATAAAAAAAAAGAGGAAATATTTCTCAGTAGGCATCGTTGTATTTGTCTCCATAACTGTAATGCTAAGGTACAGTGGTTTGTATATCCTGTGGTACATCTTTGCTTTCGGAGAAATCAGATGGAATATATACCTCATGCAGGGCAGACATGAACCTCCTAAGATGATATCAATGTCAATGTGGTGAAATATCTGCCAAAACTGAAGAAATATATCTGCAGAAAAGCAGAAATATCTTGGTTTTCAATAGTTTCTCTTTTGTACAATTCTCAATGGAAATATGGATCAACTGAATCCTACTGGAATTCTTGTGCTTTGAGGAAATCTAGCTGAAAGGTGGAAGTTTTATATCTAGACATGTGATATATTACTTAATGCAGATGGATTAGCTAAAAAGGCTGAAGGTTTTACATATCCTGCATTCCTGCATGGTGCTGGGGAAGAAAACATAAAGGTATTAAAGCGGTGAAAGCAGGAGTAGCATTATTTAGAGAAAAACTAAATAATTAATACCAATCTAGAAAGATTAATCAGTCAGGATGCAATGAAATAGGATGGCATGGAATCCCAGGGGTGTATTTTCTGTTCCCCATCCAGTTATCCAGGTTGTGCTTAAAAAGATTTAATGAGGTACTCTGCTTTACGTGGAGAGGGAGTCTATTCCACAAAAGGGGGAGTCTGTAGGACACAGATCTGTCCTGCCAACAAGTCCTATTGATGTCACAGACCAGGTTGAGGTCTCACGTGTGGGTTACTTGCATGGAGCTTGACTTGCGGGTATACAGCAATCCCATCAGGGTGGGAGCCATTACTGAATCCCCAAATGATGTGGATACTCTACAAAAGGGCCTTACGGAAACAGATGCTTGGTGCCAGAGCCATGGTCTCAAGCTCAATGCCAAGAAATGTATAGTTATCCCCTTTGGGAAAAACCATGTACCCATGAATTACCACATAGGTGGCAGTACACTAAACACCAAAAGTGTGATGAGAGACTTAGGGACACAGGTGGGCAGTGGTCTCACCTTCGATAACCACATTGCCACAACAGTCAGGAAATCCTTCTATGTGGCACACCTCATCACTAAGGGCTTTTCATCCAGAAAAAAGGAGGTCATTGTCCCACTGTACTCATCTCTCATTAGACCCATTATAGAGTACAATGCCCCGTTTGGTATGTGCCTCACAAGACATCTGCAACAGCTGGAAAGGCCGCAGAAATACCTCACTAAAAGAATCACAGGCCTAAAGCAGATGCCCTATGCTGACCATCTAAAAATACTCCAGATATACTTTGTGGCATATTATCTACTCAGAGTCAATCTCTGCTTAACATACAAGGCCATGTCAAACCCTGAGCTGTTGGACATGCTCCACTTAAAGAAATCCCAATCCTTCAGAGCCACACACTCACAGGATCTAAACTTTGTCATCACAATGAAAAAAACATGCTGGAGGGATAGGTTCCTGACCCAGAGACTCTCCATACTCTGGAACAGACTGCCCATACATGTCAAGCAGAGCACCTCCTTGGCCCTCTTCAAAAGGAACCTTGACGATTGGATGGGAGATAGGAAATTCACCCCAGGGATCACGTCAGTTGCCCTGCTAGACAGGGGCCAGGGAAGTAAATATTGTGGGAAGAAATATCCAGGGAATTGTTATGGCTAAGCTTGTATAGCCCCTAGGGCCGATAGCCTAGTACCAGCCTATGAACCTATATAAGCTGCACTGCTATAGAGATAGCATGGGTGATCACACAAAACTGTTCCATAACACGTGCTCAGGCTGACACTTGTTTCAGACCCACTCACAAGTGGGTAAGCCTCATGGTAAATAGGTGCCAAATTCAGTGCTGCAGATAAAATATTTTTGTTTCTTTATTTAAAAATGCAAATCTTTGGATGAAATGCAGTTTGAGAATCGGGAAAGAAATATCCTTCATGAATGTGACACTAGATTAAACTTTCTGGAGTTAATGCTCAAAATAACATGGAAGACAGAAATAAGGCACTGTAGTCACATGGTGTACACTACGTATATTTCCAGATTAATAGGGCTGATAGACTCCATATTACACTTTTGTGTTTGTGACAGTTAGGCATACAACACTCTGTTATTCTCATGTACCTGGAGATGATCTGTGTAGTCTGTCTTTATATTGCTTCATAAAAACTCCAGCTCCCTTCTACTACACTAAGCTTTGATGGAACAATGCATGTAAGACACAGCAGCCTATGTGTAGAGTTCATGTCCGTGACACTTGTGCTGCAGGCCCCTGTGTTGGCACCTGCGTTGGTGATGTACCTGCATAGCCCACTTGTATTGCAGGTCGCTGTGCTTGCGATGTACCTGCACAGCCCGCTTGTGCCGCAGTTTGCTGTGTTTATGGTTTACCTGCACAGTCCACTTGTGATGCAGTCCACTGTGGTTGCGATGTACCTGCACAATCCACTTGTGCTGTAGGCCAATATGATTGCGATGTACCTGCATAGCCAACTTGTGCTGCAAGAAGCTGTGATTGTGATGTACCTGCATAGCCCACTTGTTCTGTAGGTTCGTGTGTTTGTGATGTGTCTGTATAGCTTTTCGAGTTTAGGAATTGTGGTACATTCAAACTGTGTCACAGTCCTGACTTATGGAGCTACACACTGTTTATTAACCCTCAAGCCTGTATTTTTCACTTTTTTCATTTCCTGCTGTTGACCATCAGCTCGCACTGGATCCCCTGCTTGTCCAGTACTTTCTAATCACATCCCCAGACTTTCTCTGACCAAGATCAGCAAAAAGATCTAGGCACCTAGTGCAGCATCTTACTGCTTCTTTAAGTTCCGACCCACATGCATGCCAGTAGTGTCCCAGGAAGGGACATCCAGTGGGCACCAGCACTGTCTAGTCACTCACTTCCATAATGCACTTGACATTAGCAAATCTCCCTTATCCACCTCCAGGCAGCACTTGTGCTGTTGTCTCTCCAGTCTCCACCAGGGACGTCAATGTGCCAGAATATTCCATATGTGTGTCCCTCCTCTTCCCCATTCTTACTGCTTGTGCTGTTAATACCCAGGCTGGAGTCCTACTCAGGATGCCCAGGCTGTAGTCAGGGCTTTACCACTCTATGCTACCAGTGCAGGCTAACTCCAGCCCATTTTTATGCCACCATTTCTGCAGGAATGATGTTCAGTCACCAACCACTCTTTCTTTGAAAATATTTCCTTGCATCACCTTAGATCATTTCACCTTACATCTTTAAATTATATGCCCCTACTTGTGCTCTATAAATTCCTTTGATATAATTAATATTTATTGCATATCCCACATATGCCTTTTTTCCTTAGGGCTGTACTTGCCTTTCGTTTTATGGCTTCTAGTAAAAACAATGCACCATTTTTGTTACCTTCCTCTGCATAGCCTGATCCTGATGACAGCTGTCTGTATAGAAGAATAATAACTTACTGTGTTCTGTTGGTGATGGTTACCCCAATACATTCCAGTATAAAACTAGGGTTTCCTATCACAGTTCTGGCAACTGCAAATGTAAGATCAAATAATACAAAGAATAAAAGCATGATTTAAATTGCAAAATATCAAACTCCAAAATGTGCTGCTGCAAAAATAAAATGTTTTGTATGTGTGTGGGTGTGGGGAGGTTCTCCTGTACTGCATCCCCAAATAGGAAAGGGGCTACCCACACAACCCCGTTAACACTGTATAGTAAATCTGTCATTACTGCTGTGAGGATAGGTGAATGCTGCCAGCTTAGCTAGATAGAATTTTGTAGATAATTCTGTCATTTGCAAATATTAATATAAGCCACAGGCATGCCCTCTTAAATGTGAAAAACCTGTATTGGATGTTGAACTGAAAAAAATGTAACAGTGCACTCTGTTGTAAGAAAGCTGATAAGACAAGCATTTCATGACTGTCTTTGATCTCAGGGCTTGGAGCCGAGATGTCTGGATGAAGGAATTATGGCTATTGTTTTGAGACCAGAGTTACTTGCTAGAATTTTCATGTATAATTTATTTTCTTGCTCTGGATTCCTGGCCAGCTGCAAGATCAAAAGGGGTATTAACCTCTGAGTTTCTGTTAGGCTGAGAACCAGAACGAAATGATGTAATCTGAAATGAATCAGTGGTACTGTGTTATCAATTTAAGGACAGAAAGAAGGAGGGCATTTAGCATTTGTCTTGAACAACCAACTCACCAGCACTCTGCCTGTATTCTATATGCAAGTTTATTTTAGAACTGTGTTTTCTCTTAGATATAGCTAGAAACTAGGAAGATTAGATTAAGATTAGATTCTTTTTTTCTGTATTGTCAGAACTTTTCTACTGTATTATTTTAATTATTTCTCTATGATCTCTGAACTCTTGAATAGCACTGTGTAGTAAGACGTATTGTTTTGTGTATTTATTATTAAATATTTTTAAACCTTTCAACTGTGGCTGTTTTGTGTAGAGATAATTTAAGCTCTAAGAGTACATTACATGTATTTAGTGATATTGTACAAAGTCACTCCAATAGCCTTGCTGTTCAGTCACACTTACCATTTGGATAATAATATTGCACAGTATAATTGGACACCCTTTCATAAGGGCCTTTTAGTAGCTGACAAATGTTAGTGGGTGGTGGCAAGTGGTACTACCGTATAGGCTGGGTAAAAGGGGACAGCTGGAGAACCTGTGCCAACCTTCCCCAAGAGTGTCTGTGTGGTTGTATAGAACTCTTATCTCCAAGTGTGTGTGCATCAGCTACTTGGGCAGGGACACGAAGCACTGGTTGGACAGAGAGGGTGCTGGAGGTTTTAGCTTGTCCACTAGGCTGAGATCTGGACCCTATAGCTGTGCCAGTGGGGAGTCTTATTGGGGACCTGAAAAAAAAGGGAGAAACCATCTCCAGACTGACTGATCTCTGTGTGCTCTTAAGGGAAATTGTACTTTACTGTGTGTGTATTTATTATCCTTTCCCTATATGGACATGCCTCACTGGTGTTAGTGGTGAGGATTGAGGCTCCTTGATTGCTGGGCCAGTGCACGGGCATCACAACTGCACTTTTGGAATGGGGGGGTACTACTCCAAGTTAAAGCAATTACAAACCTAGTATATAGTCCCTCTCACTCACTATCAGCACTTCAACATCCAAAAGGTTAAAATTGAGGTTCTCAGTACTGTAAAGGGTACCTTTACATCTGTTTTCTTTGCAATAATGTTAAACACCTTGGCTAATTTCAGATCATTCGATATAAAATAACTTCAGATCATTTGATAGAACTCTAAGGTCCCAATCTACTTTCCTTTTATTTTGTCATTGTCGCTGCTTTTTCTCCATATGTATATTCTTTTTGTGGGTTCTGGCTTTGCAGTGAGACAGTTTTGCATTTCTGCACTTATTTAAACTGCTATGTGTTAGTTATGCCTACAGTGTTTTCAAGTCCCTTTTATACTTCCTGTACTTACTGAGCATGAGAACTGTTGTGTATATTTTTTCCAGCAAACTTTTCCTTCCAGACCTTCTGCAGTCTCTGACATATATAGACACTAAAAGGATGTTTCCTAATATTGATCCACGGTCTACAATTTTGCAGAATATCCAGATTTTTGCCTCATATTTTGCTCTGTCCTAGGTTCATAGGTATTTACTAGGCTAATGACCACAAGGGTCTTTTTAAGCCTAGTCATGCATCCCAAATCTCTGACAAGTTTTGATACCCTTGATAAGTGTAAGCAGGGGACTGGGAGATGAACCATTTATAGGTTACCTATGTCCATTAGAGACATAGGTGCTAAACCAGGGATGAATTTCTGGTTTCCCATAAAATTGTCCAAATTGCACTTGAATTGGTTTAGGGAGGAACTCTGCATCACATGGATGGGGAGTCTGTTCCATAGACAGGGTAGTCTCTAGGATACATACCTAGCTCTTCAGCAGGTCATATTTATATCACAGGCAAGGTTTAAGTCTTTAGAATGGGTAATTCTGGTGCTGTTTGTTTTGTGAATATGCAGGAGGTCCATCAGAGTTGAGTCTGACAATGTCCTGTATGTCAATTATAAATCTCCCCTCAAAAGCCTGTAGGAGACAGAATACAGGGATAGGGCCTTAAGGAGATCTGCATAGGACATATTACTTACGCCCTGTATTCTTTTAGTGAGGAACCTCTGTTGAAGTTCCAATTGTTAGATATGTCTGGTTAGGTATATACCAAAGGGGGCATTGTACTCAAGTGATAGGTCCAACTACAGTGAACAATGACTTCCTTGGACTTAGATGCCATACTTTTGTTTATAAGTTGTACAACACAAAATTATTTACTCACCACTGTAGACATGTGATGTTCAAAGGCTAGATTACTATCTATGTGTGTTCCTAAGTCCCTGACTACTGGGTCATTACACAGTCCAGCCCAGATACTTGCATTATGGAAAAAAAAAAACTATCTCTGCTTGCTGACCATTTTGTTAGTCAGTCCTAAGGAACATGTCAAGAAGTGTGAAACTGAATAGAAACAGCTGCACTTGAGATCAGAACAATGTTGTTGTTTGTCTTTCGGCTTTTCCCGGTTAGGGGTCACCACAGTGGCACTCCGGTCCACTAATGATTGGCAGCAGATTTTCATGAACACCGAGATGCCAGCTCGACGTCCAACCTTCAACGAAGGCACGCCCATTTACGCATGTCTTTAGAACGCCACCCAACCACAGGGAGGACATGCAGACTCCACACAGCAGGCAATCCCTGCACTCCAGCCGAGAATCAAACGGGAGAACCTCTTGCTGTCTGGCAACAACGCTACCACTGCAGCATAAACTTGAGATCAGAATAATAAGGAATAAAAACATCCTCAGAGAGGATGAGAAGCTCAGCTTAGAAGTGACTTGGAGGCTCTAGAGTTTTCAGAGAACAAAGTTCTGCACAGCTAAAATAAACAGTGAAAAACATTCTACCCATCTACTGCTGCTTCCGCAGGGGCACACTCTATTTGGAATGGGGTCTTCAACTATATGTATAAACTGCTACACTTTTTGTTTGGAGTACATTTGTTAGACTTTTATACAGCAAACCAATCTGAACTGGAAAATTTCAAAAAACGTATAACAGCAGCTATTAAAACATGAATTATATATTATTTCTGTGAGTAATCATTACATTTTCAAATCTATTACTTTACACTTTTTATACCACTGAGTCTTTATCCCTAAAACCGGGGTACCCGTACTTCGGAGTTTATACCACTTCTCCCCACCTCAGCTTCTCCTTTCTACAAAATTACATATATGTCCCTATCTATTATCTTCTAATAGACTTCATATGAGGACATATTCAATAATCCTCCAATAGCGCAGGATTTTTTTCAACAAATACACTTAGTCGTTAAAGACCATTATACCATGACCCCCCCATTAATATTCCAAAACGTGCACGTTGATTGGCCAGCATGCACGTTGTAAATCGACTTATACTAATGGAAAATGGTCCGGTCGCCCGGACTTTTTACATTAGTATAAGTCTTTTTTAAAACACTAATGTAAGTCACAAAGGAAGCGGAGTACAGCAGAAGTAAGAACAAAACTCCAAATTTAATTCCAAGAATGTGCACTTGTAACATACGGATGAGCGCTTTCACCATTACAGCTTCTTCAGATCCTTGTATAAAAGTCACAGTAAACCTCCCCTTATATAAGCAGCTCAATTAATCAATTAAAACAATTTAGACAATTAAAAGCAATGCTGGAGAATTTAAAGAACTCTCCCATATATAAACATGTTAATGTAAAGTAAGGCAAAAATATATAAAACTTGCATAGTGACCTAAAAACATATAAATAAACATTCTGATAAGTTAATATTGATAAAATACATAATCAAGAACATATACAAATAAATAATAGTTCATTTTATGTGCCTGCATTGTCTCAGCTTAGGTTTTATAGAGGCTCTATCATTCAACCCATGCCCCCTATCAGCTTTCAAACGAATTATCCAGTCAGTCTCCTTAGATTCAGTAAGATTCATAGTGTTACCACCCCTCTTATTCACAACAATTATCTCTAGGACCCGGAACAAGAAAGTATGATCATTGTCATTGGTGGTTATATGTTTTGCTAAGGCATTGTGTAAACTGCCCTTTCTCGTGTGGTAAATATGCTCTCTCATTCTATCCCTTAACGGCCGGTTAGTTTTACCAACATAGAAACTCGGGCATGCCTGACAAGTAGCTAAATACACCACATTAGGTGTCATACAATCCGCATCTGCCTTGATGGAGAAAATGGTGTGTAAATCCGGGTGTATAAACACCTCACTGCTATCAATAAATGAACAGAAGTTGCAGTGACCACAGGGTTTAGTGTGACCAGTGTTCTTCATAATCCTATCATGTCTGGGGTGACAAAGCAATCGCTTTAGGTTGCTCTTATTCCGAAATAGTAAACTTGGTGTCTCCCCCACAATGCGTTTCAAGTCATCATCAACCAGGAGAATATCCCAATGTTTGCTAATAATTTCCTTTAACTGATATTAATCAGAAGTATACAGAGTAGAAAATTTAATAGATCTATTTAACATATGATCTCCAACAGTTTGATCTTGGACCCTGGGTCCAAAGTATGGTGCACCTGAAGTGGTGCGTGACATGTATGCTTCCTCCATGTATGGTATAATCTCATTATCCTTGTATCCCTGGGTCAGTAATCTATTTCTCAGATTGTCTAATTCTGAGATAAATCCCTGTTCAGTGGGGTTCAATCTCGAGGCTCTAATGGCCTGTCCTTTCATTATATTCTTAAAAACAAATTGTGGGTGCATACTAGACCTTAATAACAAGGAATTGCAGTAACATGCCTTGCGATAGACCCCCGTATTTATCATATCATCTGTTAATCTCTCAATATATAGGTCTAAAAAATCAATTCTATGTGTGGAATAGTTCATGGTAAAAGTAAGGAATGTTGTTAAATCATTCATAGTAGATAGCATTGATTCCAGCTGTTCTGATGTTCCATTCCAAAGAACAAAAAGGTCATCAACAAACCTTCTGTAGAACACCACATGTTCACAGAAAAGTGCATTCTTAAATAAAACATGTTCCTCCCAATATGCAAGGAACATGTTGGCGTAGCTATTTGCACATGGAGTGCCCATAGCTACGCCATCACACTGTTTATAGATCTGGTCTTGGAACATGAATAAGTTGTTCTCCAAGACCAGTTCTAGAAAATGAACTATGAGGTCTATCAATACTGCAGTGTAAGTACTGTGTGCTTTCAGATAATTTAACACATAATCAAGTCCTATATCATTAGGTATTACAGTAAATAGGGATTGAATATCAAAAGTCACAAAAGTACAACTAGAGATTCTATCATGGTGTCCAATACATTCATACAGATCAATCAAAAATTGCTTGGAATCCTTCAAGACTGTAACATTGTCATTCAATACACATCTCAGATGTTTCTCCACAAAAACTGAAATGTGTTCAGTTACCCAACCACGGCCAGAAACTATGGGTCTCATGGGTGGGTTCTTCATATCTTTGTGTACCTTGGGGAGACCTTGTATAATCGGTATAGTGGGTGTATAAATCATAAGGTATCCATATAGCTTCTTATTTATTAAATTGCTTCTAAAAATGTCATAAAGCGTGTCATGAATATATCTGACAACAGAGTGAACCTGTTCCATGGAAGTAGGTTCATAGAACCTGTCCTGTAACATGGAGGACATAGCCTCCATATAAAATGACATATCCAATACTACAACTTTCCCACCTTTATCGGCTGGTCTAATTATAATGGTAGGATCATTCTGCAATTTCCTCAGACACTGACATTCCCGAAAGCTCAAGTTATCCCGCCTCTTCTGTTTTTGGGGTCCTAGTCGAGTATTATAGTAACAATACAATTCCTCCTCTGTTAACTTAAGGAATGCTTCAACTAATGGGTGGTGAGTTGGTACAAAATCACTTAAATTCTTAAAAGCAAACTTCCTGCTCTGTGCTGATTCTTTCTCAGAATCATAAATGAATCTGAGCATTGCATTCCTACAAAAAAGTTTTAAGTCCACCATTGTATCAGTCAATTTGCTCTGGCTTTTATGAATAAAATTCAAACCTTTATTTAATAAACTGGTATCATCATCTGTTAGAGTAATGTGGGACAAATTATAAATTAACGCTTGTTGTTCCACATTCTCTTTAAAGTCTGATGGGGCATAAAATCCCCTGATAATTTCCTCTTCTGTCTGCCCCTGCTCATGGAGCGAGGTCTGCGAGGACCTTTCTCCATGCACACTGGCAGAGGAAAAGTCAAATCCAAACTTGAGAGCTTGCTGGAATCAGTCAAAGTAGTAGTTTTCTTAGGTTTAACAACAGGCTCTGATCCTTCTTTTGTAGAAACAGGTCTATTCTTAACCACATGTACTTCAGGATAGAAGTTGTTTCTAGTACATGTACTGGGATGTACAATATGAATAACATCCACAGAGTCTTTACAATTGTCTGTGGTAGTCCCAACAACAGGTGGTATTTCTTCCAAAATACATGCATCATTACTGATGGTGACCCCCCCCCCCAGTACAAACTTGGGCAGAGTCCATCTCCACAGGAGTAATGCTGTTATGTCCATTCAATTCAACACCCACATTCATGTAGTTTGTTACACTATTACTTGTAACATCGTTGATAAAATTAAAGTGTAGATTCCTTTACTTTCCTAGGAGGCATGGGGGTAGAAGGATCCCTATGCATCTGAGACGTTGTAGAGGAATCCTGCCCTGTTCTGGGCCATAAGAATACATTGCCCAATTTAAAATCATTAATAATCCTGGTGGCTTTGTGTTTTTTCTGCTGTAAAAGTTTTCTTTCATACGCTAGCACACAATCTAGCAAGTTCTCAAACAATGGTGCAACCACCTTATCCGAAAAGTTACTAAACAGCTCCTGCTGTTTGCACTTGATATTATCTGTTAACCTAACCTCCTCAGGGAGGAAAAAGTCAATTAGTAGTTGCAAATACTTGCGACTCACCTCAATGTTCAGGCATTGCCATTTCACGAGTAAATCTGGATGTTCCTTGCCTTGATTTGGCATATTAAGAACCCTTAAACCTCGCGGAATAATATGTTGTTCGAGGCAGAACTGGAAGTGTATCCGCTGTGTTTGTAAGCGTTTGAGCCTCATGAAATCCTTCTCCATGCTATCCAAAACTGCATGTAGTCTTTCCGAATTCAAGGTCGGCATCATGACATCATCGGAGGTCGGCGTAGACTCAAAAAACAGAGATGCACTGACAGTTTCTTTTAAATACTGTTGGAAGCGCACCTGCAATGCTCCAGTCCCACGGTCTTCACTTCTCGGGACATAATCCAGTTCAAGATTCGCCATTACCCAAGAAAAGAGTCTTACTCTTGCTGGCAAGCAGAAAAAAATGTACTGAATAAAAAATAAAGTGAAGTAAAATCCACTACTCAGCAAGCAAACGCTGTAGTTCCGTGAGGTAGATATAATGTAAGTCACAAAGGAAGCGGAGTACAGCAGAAGTAAGAACAAAACTCCAAATTTAATTCCAAGAATGTGCACTTATAACATACGGATGAGCGCTTTCACCATTACAGCTTCTTCAGATCCATGTATAAAAGTCACAGTAGACCTCCCCTTATATAAGCAGCTCAATTAATCAATTAAAACAATTTAGACAATTAAAAGCAATGCTGGAGAATTTAAAGAACTCTCCCATATATAAACATGTTAATGTAAAGTAAGGCAAAAATATATAAAACTTGCATAGTGACCTAAAAACATATAAATAAACATTCTGATACATTCAGGCTTCGCCCTCGGGATCAAACCACGCCAACCATGGGTAAATCCAGCATTACCCACACCCAGGCGTGGGTTATTGCTATACTATTTAATTATCACAAGATATAGACAGGCATGCATTAATAACAAAGAAAAAGGACCATATTAATATTTGTTATATTCATGCATTTTATAGTTCATGTTATTTTTCACTCAAACATTATATAAATTGCTTATTCCTATATTCTCTTAAGCCTCACTCCACTTAAAC
Organism: Protopterus annectens; assembly: GCF_019279795.1. NCBI lineage: Eukaryota > Metazoa > Chordata > Ceratodontiformes > Protopteridae > Protopterus > Protopterus annectens. The sequence continues at coordinate 1,051,263,960 of NC_056737.1, read as the reverse complement.
ATTATTCAGTATGTATTGTGCCCACAAATTCCGTTTACTTCCATGTAATTTTCCTTCTTTTCTTTTCTAAAGATGCCACCTCTAGTTATTTTATCTTTTTCACGATATTCGGTGCTTCAGTGACACTGGTTTGATTTCCATTTTCTAGCAACTGTTTTTTTTTTTTCAGGCAATAGCATTTATCCTAGTTAAGCTTTACAACATCTGGACAACAGAGATGCTGTGTCCCAGCTCAAAATAATAATTTCCTTAGTTATAGCCATATGCTCCCCCCAACATTTCTAACAAAATATTCAAGGGAGAATTTTTAATATCTGCCAACACATTACATTCACAAAAACATGGTCCCAGTTACATCTTTCTTCTCTGTCACATCTCTGGCATTTGTTATCTACTGGAGGAAAAATTCTCTGAAATCTGCTTGCAGATTGCGGTTTAAAAACAACTATTCATATTCTTAACTGTGAAATGAAAAGCCTGCATGGAATGCTAACTCAGGTTCAACTGAGACAGATCTCTGTTTAGGTTGTATAGGCTGATCGAACGTCACAATTATCAGATAAAGCAGAAAATTAAGTTCACTTTTCCCACCTATAAGTATCCACATGCAATGCAAGCCTAATGACAGCCATTCTCATTACAACAAAATACAGAATGTCAGGAATAAACATTGCAAGCCATCAATCAAACTGTATTAACCCATTTTTAAGATGAAGCTGCACACTTTCATTAGCCTCCCAAGATTCCTGTGGGGAAAGGCTTACAAATAATTACTTCACATGCTATATCTGCAGAACAAGAAATTAAAAGGAAAACATCGTCTTCCCTTAGGCACGCAGAAAAAATATTATTCCACAGTAGACATAATGAGATGAATTCCTCTGAAAAAAGCATTCTGCGTGAATACTGCCATATATGAAGTAGCGAATGAGTGATTGTAAACAGCGCAGAACATTGCTTTTAAATGCAACTCACATCTCTAGGCTTGTGGTTGAGACTCTGAGTAAAATAATTACATTAAATTTGGCTACATTACAAAGCATTTTCCATGCCTGTAAACTGGGCATTGTCAACAAATGAATATACAATGACAGTGCTTAAATTGTTTACATAAATAATGTTCAGATTTTAGAAATAAACATATCTAGCTAATGAAATCTCTAAATATTGGCATTCTATCACCAGACTATGCATAGCTCTTAAACGTTGTACTTTATGTGTACAGCACTCATTTTTGGTCCTCAAAAATCTGACGCACTACTGAAAGTTCACAATTTTTCTTACTGCCTAATGAAATGTACAAGCATAAATTTATAGGAATTTATTATAGTCTATAACAGCAAACATTAAAACATTGCGGCACCGACTTTAATGATGTTTTGCACTACTGGCCTCAAGTGTGACTTTTTTGCCCAGTTGTAAGACATCAGATCACACATTTTGATAAAGAAAGTTTCACAGGTGTAACACTAAGTTATTTAATGCAGTAATATTAATCACAGAGCACTGCATTAAATGTTGAGATTCTGTTACTGAAGCAGATATGGTATAGAAAACAGCCATAGCAAAATTGGTTATCCTGGAAATACTTTATATATAGATACAGTTCTAAAGCCTCGAAAGAACTTTGTAGAAATAAAGAACATCTCAGTATAAGATCTCTTACTGGGAACACCTGCAGGTTGCCATTATAAATTAATTAATTATTTTTTTCAAGGTGTAATTGATTATTGGGATGACTTACCTGCTGATCTTAAAAGTTGTAAATGCCTTATCCAATTCAAGACCAATCTGGATTCACAGTTTGGTAAAAAATGTTATAGTGTAACCTTCAGCTATGATTATGGACTGTTGTGCTTAGTCAGTTGGTAATATTTTACTACAGGTCTATATCAAAAGCTTGAGTTTTCAGAAACTCCAAATTCATATTGTCAAGATAATATGATTGAGTTTCTGAAAACTTGAACTTCAAAAAAACAACAAAAATCTACCTTTTTTCTACATTTCTGAAGGGGGTAAGCCCCCATGCACCCCCTGCATACTATATATACCACCTCCGATGTCAGACTACAGCAGGGAAAAGAGTAAATTTCCCCAATCCTCACTGTACCGTGATCTCCATTCAAAAGCTTTCAGTTGTTGGAAAATCGATGACATGGTCTTGACCATATCAATTTCAAGTTTCTGAAAAGTCAAGCTTCTACTGTAGAAAAAAAAAACAAAGTAGCAGTTATGAATATCTTCATTTCATCACTACCCACATATATTAGAAATGTTGAAGGATACTAGAGTTTGTGGTAAAAATGGACATTTACAGGTGAACATAACATCAGAACCAGGATGAGTGTTTCAGGCATAGTTGAAAACCTGCGAATGAAAAGGAAACCTTAACTGAGTGTATAGTTAAGAGTATGGCAGCTGAGATTCAGTTTTGAAAGTTGCCAAGCTGTTTACGTACACTGCAGGAGGTCAGTGAAGGAACACAGGATGAGAATCAAGTCCAGAAGTCCAGCTGTAAATGACCACAACAGATATCAAACTAGCCTACAAATGTACCAAAACCGTTTATCTATTTGACAGCTGAATAAGTGGGTTGGTCCAAAGATTATTTTGTGGCAAGCCACATAGAATCATGGGAAATTACACAGCAAATCAAGAGTTAAATAGACATCAAATTACTAATGAAGTCTCTATACCAAAGTTACAAACCAGATTCACAAAGGCATTACAATATTAGCATGCCCTCTATAAGACTAACAAACTAGATTCAAGAGCTATCACAGTATCAATGCATTCTGTATCCCAAAGTTACAAATAAGAGTCACAAAGACATTACAATATCAACATATTCTATATACTCAAGTAAAAAAAAAAAAAAAAAAATCACACCAACAGTAAAATTCCAGTGCATTCTATACACAAACTTTTTTTTTTTTTTTAACTTTAAGATACCATGTTACTTACCAAAATCAGCAACCCAATTTCAGGAGTAGAAATAGTAGCATAGGACAGAGTTGTTTATAGGGCCCAAACAACATAGCCAATTAAAATGCTAGAACCCACCATAGCAAATCCTATATATTAAGTTTGGGGGTGCAAATAAGTTTAAAGTAGAACAGTGATGTTTAAGATTTTTTTTCTCTGACTTTGGAGACTCTAACAAATTGGAAAATGTGGATTCGGTCCTTGAGCCAGTTAGCTATACATCTTACCACATAGGATCAATGTTTTTAATACCATAAATTTATTTATGATTCCATCATGTGTCATGGTGTCAAACACCTTGACCAAATCAAGACAGGCAGTATGAATAGTGTGTCCACTGTCCACTCCCACGTGACCTTTTCAGAGAAGCTTACAAGATTTTTCAAGCATGGCATGCCCTTTACAAACTCAAATTGCTGAAGGTAGAGCATTATCAGATTTTTGAAGTATGATTTAGGAGATTGGTAATGATGCGCCCTATAAATTTACATATTTACATATAAGTGTCTGTAATCTCCAGGGTCCATGATGGATTCACCATTGTTGAGGGCTATCACCACTGCAGCACACCAGGATTCATGGACATAGCCTGTAGATGGGCTTAGGTTAAACAGTTTAAGAAGGAGGTTCTATGAATGAATACTTATTTAATTTATTATTTATTTTATTTATTTAACATTTGTTTAGTGGGAAAGTCTGACTTGGAATGAGCCAATTTTCAGTGGAAGCCCAGGGAAAAATACTCCAGATGCATGTTTTTGTGACGTGGGAGGAAACCGGAGCACCCAAAGGAAACACACATGAATGCAGGGAGGACTTGCAAACTCTGCACAGAAGGCACCTCAGCAGAGTATTGAACCAGAGAACTTCTTGCTGTGAGGTGACAATGCTAACCGCTGCACCACTGTACTGGGATGCTATGTATTAGACATCTCAATACATTGCTGGGAACCATGAAAGCAGTGAATCTGGTCTTTAAATGTATCTTTAGACGTGACTGTTGGTGATGGAAGAGGGATAACTCAGGAATGACTGCACTTGGGATGATAGCTTCAGAGAAGAAGTTGCTGAAAATGTATAGTATATTAACAATGTCTTATAGGTTTGGGAAGCACCATTGTGGAAAGTTCATAGCAGTGCTGTGAATTATTTCATAATTTTCTATCGTAGCTGAAGAAGGAGTTGTAGTTATCCTTTGCCTTAGTTGCCAGATTTTATGGGATGCTCTGCTGGTCTTTAAGGTTGCTTCAATTTCTTAGTGAGGTTTTTTTATATTATCTTTAAGCTGAGGAGCTCTGACCCTATATGGTAAGCAATTTCCTCCTTCTGTTATATGGTGTGTTTATACTGATTGCCCACTGGAGTGGTTTGTTTTTGAATTTCCAGCTATATTTTGTTCTACTACGGCAGTGATGGCGAACCTTTTGGGTTTGGCATGTCAAAACCTCCTGGCCCAAAATAATTCAGTGGACTTCACATGAGCAATGAATGCAAAAGCAGTGTCTTTGGTAACTCAGGTGCTGGTGAACACTGGCATGTCACTCAAAATGTCGTGGCGCATGGCACATTTCACATGCATGCCATAGGTTCACCATCACTGTACTAGGGACTGCTCTTTAATGTAAGCATGTTCAGGTCAACTGTGTTGTTTGTGGGTGAATTTAGAGATTTTATCATATAATTTTAAAAGGTTTACTTTTTGATCTTTTTAAAGAGGGCGGAGCTGGTTGCCAGTGTAGCAGATATTTTGAGGGAAAATGTAACTGGTGAATCATCTGACTTAAGCAATGAGGGATCAACCAGTAGGCAGAAACTGGCTGAAGCTATGTTTGTAAGAACTGGGTCAAGAATGTTTCTGCTTCTGGTGAGATTGAGGACAAGCTGATCCAGGGAGTTTTTGTTAACCCAAACCTTGCAGCTGTGGGCATACCTCACATTGGTATCATAAGTACTCCAGTCTACGGAGGGATAGTTGAAGTCTCCAAGGATTAATGAGCCATTACTTATAAGGATATTTTTGAAGAATGCCAAGAAGTTTTTATAATTGTGTGGGGACATAGATGGGACTCAGTAAGCTATAAGTTGGAAGTACAGCTTTACCAGGATGATCACCTTCCTGAAACAATCATTGATGAACATGTATACTCTGTTGCAGTTACCTGTGGGTTATAAGGCATAGTAGGTGCAAAACCCAGACACAGAAGGGGTGCTTCCTTTACATTTGAACCATTTCTCTGAAACAATGCAAACATGAACATACTTCAGATGCAGAAGTGCCCCCAAATCAAATAGTTTATTGTTAAGACTCCTGGCACTGAGAAGTCAGACCCAGTACAGAATGTAATGCACCCTTTGGCATGTATCTTTCTAGACACATTAAATTTGGAAACATATGCATTTGTTAATTTAGGATGATCAATAGATGAACTCGCAACAAATTTATGCTGTACATTAGTTGACTCCAGGATACTACATGTGCTACAGTTACAGATCTAACAACTCTATCTTCCCAATTACAAATTATTTTTATAAGCACAGACCTTAAAAGATCTCAAATACCCTTGATTATGGAATGGCACTACATAAAGTAGGCATTTAACTCACCGAGAGTTGCTTGCAAATGTGTATGTTAATTGGTCGTCCTGCTAATCAACAGCAGTCTGTAAGTGCAATAATTTAACTCTATTTTCAGATCTAATGTCCGGTTTCTATAAGTTATTTTTATATCATTTAACCTTAATAAAACATAATTAGAAAGAGTGTGATGTGGCCCTTTATTATATATCATTAAGTTGCTTGACAGGAAAGGATAATGTTGGAGAAATGGTGTATTTTTTCTATGCCACTGCTTTGCTCCCCACTACGTCGATACACTCACGGTTTTGCCAGTTCTTCTGCATGTTGTAACTGAAACATTACAAATTCACATATCACACCATTCTAATTTATATAATTGTTTTGCAAACTTAATATAGATTACAATAGGTTTTACAACCCATCCAAACAAGTGTGAAATCCTTTACAAACAAAGCCTGTTAAAACTATTAAATTAATTTTGAATACTTACTGGGATTTGTGAAGTAAAGCAAATTGAAAAATTTGCATTATTTTCTCTGGCACTCCACAATAAAAACATCCTGAATGAATATGTGTTTTAAAGCAAACAAATTCACCCCTCTCCCATTTTTTTTTTTGTACATTGACATAACAAGCCTAGCAAACTTCATAATGTATAAAATTTACGTCACAGCTTTTTTTAATACTAAAGAAACAAATCAGTACTGTTTGTCAGAGATTTGAACATATGTCATTTAATTTCATAAAAAATTAAGAGAACACAAAATCCAATTTGAATAACAGTTTAAAAAATTCAAACTGATGTTTATCAGTTTTCATTTTGCTAGGACCCATTAAGGTATGCACTCCCTATACTGTCTATTTCTAGCAGCTGTAGCAAAATTAATCTACAACTAAAATATTTTCAAGTCAGACATCCTAGTGATAAATGTTCTATAATTATAAGTTATACATTCCTTTCATGTTTAAATATATGGTCAGTACTTTTCAGTAATGCAGCAGTCTCATAAAATAAGTTAACAAAGTGTGTATAATTTATGTCTTATCTACAACAGTTTGTTTCAGAAATACCACCAAAGTAAAACAGAAAAAAATTGTTGTCAAAATTTCAGCTCAGAAATATTCCTTTATACAGTGCCTTGAGTTTTCAGGTCAGAATTGTTTTATTTATAAAGCCCCATGAAATTGGAAAACTGAAACACTAACAAAATGTGTTACGTGCATACTGGCAAAACTTTTACCTGATCTGCATGGAGCTATTAATCATTGTGTGGGTGTTAAGACTAGAAATATCCCATTCTCTGTAAAACAAAACAGTGGAATCAACATATTGTGGAAACAGTGGGCTTCTTAAGGCAACATTTATAGCAAAATTTTAATTATCTGTGGTATTCATCAAAATGAATTGCATCCAACTTTCAACACAAGCTGATACCTCATTTTGCACATCTTGCAAAATAACACAAAATAAGCAAGAATGAATAAGTAATGCAGCTAATTCTAGTGAGAATCCAACTCGGCTCCGACATGAAATTGAAACCTCTACTTTCTTAAAATGTAGCAATGCAGCATAAATGGCAATACCACGGTCAGCCTTGATTAATTTTATATGGGTACAGTCTTTCAAAACTTAATTATTTTCAGATCATAAAATTGCATGTATGCATTCTCTGGCATTGTAAAAATATTTGACAATATACCTTGTATCAGAACAAAAATCATCCCACAGTTACTTAAAACAATGTTTCAACCTCTCATTAATAAGACATGCACAAATAACAAATTCCTAATGATACCAACCATCTTTGAAGTTTGTTTGGAGCAGCTGATATTTCAGTTTTCAGCAATGAAGGCAGGAAAAATACATATCAAAGTTTATTTGCAATGTATTTCATTAAAAGTAACTAACTTCTCAACAGACTGTTTATAAGATAGTTTAAGTTTTGCAATTCCTTTTATGTTATTAGATTAAAATCCAACTTTATCTATCAAGCTGCATATTTTTCTATGTCTGATTAAAAACAATGCCCACTGGAAGTATTATTTGATTAAAAGTTATTTGAATATATTAAAATGTCTTGCAAAGCAGCATGGATAACCACATCTTGTGGAAATGTGAAGTCAATCAGCAATGGCCTTTTTATATAAAGATTTTCATGAAAGTAATTCTGCTATAGGCATAATGATAATCATGGAATTAAGACTTTAAGGTCACACCTCGTTTCATTTCATTATTTTAATTTAATTTATAGTCCAGACATATATAATCTGACTCTTTATCATAAATGTTCACAAAAATGTTTGGAGACAAAATGTGCTTTAGCCAAATATCAGCTAACATGGCTACAACCTCTGCAGAGGGAATGCTATTGCTCAAAATATAGTTAGGTGAATATTTTTATATTAATTGTTTACTACTACTGTTGCAATATTTATTTTTGGCACAGACCGGTTTTAGCTGGATAATATGTGTATCCCATAATTAGAGATAAGAAAACAATTCTCTCTCATCAGTACTGCCACATTACAGAAGTTACAAACTATGAAGCCAGAGTCATCTACATATAGAAAAAGCAATTCTATAATGACTTTGGTTAACTCAAAAATTAAACACCAGTTTCATAGCAGTCTATTTTTGTATCAAGAATAGCTTTAGAAGATAATAAATACATAAAGAAAACACTAACACATACCACGTCAGCAGTGTTACTCACTGAGAAACAAATGTACATATTACACTACTCATAAATGTAGAGCTCTTACATTCCACGTGATACAGCACCGAAATCGTTTCCTTTTTTCCTTTGCATTTTAACATTAACAGTGACAAAAGCAATGCAGAATTTCCAGTCAACAGCAGCTAATTATCCATTCATAAGTATTAGCCATAAGCAAATGAAAAGGCCTAATAATCATCACTATCAGAAATACAAATATACACACACATATATACCACAGTCATTAAAATATATTTTACGATTTTTTTTCAGCTCTGTTAGTCTAGCTAAGAATAAGAAAAAAAGTCTTACTTTTCTATACACAATCATATTGGGGGAGTCATCCTCAGGGTCCATCGGTCCAGACACATTTTGCTCACTGGATACTTGCGCCATACCTCACTTCTCACCTTCTCTGCAAGGGTAAGGACACTTTAACAGTCACTTTAATAAAATATTACAACAGACATACAGTTTCAATTAACATGTGTGCATGCAAATGACAGAATAGCAACAAAAATGTCACAAGTAAAACATTAAGACCTGCACTTAAATGTTTCACTCACTGAATTAAAACGCATCACAAACTTAGATGCGTTACAATACTGACAAATGTACAGTAGCTGCTGTGGTGTACCTTATCATTCACTGACCAATCAATATTGATCTTATGCTTACTGGACAATTTCTTTGAGAGCTGAGTAGTACAATCTATAACAAGGTAAGGAATCTGCAGGTATCCTTTTGCAAACACACACTGCATTACTGTAGATTTCAAAAGTGTGCACACTGTAAAAGGGTAGCTATGAATATGGAGGATCTACATGAAAAATGTCTACAGCAGGAGAAGACACAAGATGGTGGTATAAACTCTGGCTATATATAAAAGGGAATTCATAACTTATTCAGTGGAAGGAATACATTTTGCCTAAACCATGAACAATTTCAAATTAATGGTAGTTTTTTCCCTCTAAGATGCTTTTTATTTACATATCCATAACAACATAAAAAACACCAAAAGGTAGGTACCCCATATAGGGTAAAGGAATTCCTTATAAAATTTGCCAAGGTAACTCTAGCTACCACTTAACTCTTACCTTCTATATGGAGCCCCTAACATAACCAACCTAGGAGCCTGAGTTCAAAACTTGAAAAATGCTTCAACAAAGTTGCCAGATTTACTTACAAGTAAACTTTCCAGACCCACCACTGCTTGGCACTAAAACACTTAACTGGCGCAAACTTTCTCATCATCTGTCTTACACCCAGCTCATCTTAATCCACAAAATCATCTGTATCCCATTTGCCTGCCCAGTAATTATCCCCATACTCCATTTTTTTTCCTACCAAACTGTCCTCTTGGGTCAGATGATCACTGCTTACTATCTGCAGAGCACAAAGGGCTGCTATGGTCAGTCTTTGTTCCAGTAATGTAGCTAGAACATGAAATAAAATTCATATGTCAGTCACGTCTATCTCATGCCTTCACCACTTCAAACCATTACTGAAAGACTTCCTTTCTGCCTCCTGGCTTTGTCCCTGCTCCTCATCTGGGATATGGCTTTTAATAGCATCCTTCATTACCTTTCTTATACCTCCCTTTAAATCACTTAACCTGATTATCCCCTTCTAATACCTAACAAAACCCATATGGTACACCTGCACGTAATCCATCATGTGGTTCTTATAATCTGCTCTGCAATTTAATATGGTGAACCAAAGCATGAACAAATGAACTTATAACAAACTTAACAGAATCAGTACAGAGTAATGTGCCTGATAATAATCAGAGGTGCTAGCCTGCTCATAGGTTCAGTGGCCTGTATGATACAACTGCATGCTTGTATTTCTTTTCCCCTTTTAATTTCTTAAAAGTAGATACAGATGTGCCTTGTTTAAGCGTTACCATGAACCTTAATTGAAACTTTATCCAAGCTCTGTTTTTCACAGGTAGTTTTAGTAGCATGCTATCTAACCTGATATTACACCAAGAGTTATTTTAGAAGGAGCTTTCCAATGAGACTTTGTTTAAGTAGACTCTTGAAGAGCTGATATGGGTCATTTCTTAACAGCTGATGCCACAATGAATACAGTGACTGCTTCCTTAACCTGTGCAATTACATTTTTGCAGCTCACGCTCTTCTTTGTGAAGAAAACTTGTAAACAATGTTTTATTAAATATAAAAATGTCTTTATACTCATTATTTGCCTGAATCACTGTAATTTACATTGCTGCAATTTTTTGAAGCAATCATTTTCACTTTGGTAATAAGATAGTCCAAATGTCTTGTTAAGCATTGTGGAGATATTTTGCTGAAAATTAAGGCTGCTGCCTGTAACTGTGCCCCCCAAAATTTAAAGAGGTAAATTACAAAGTGAGATGGGTAAGAAACAATGCCTCAAGAAAATCTACCGTATAAATGTTTTGAAACTTCAGAAGGAAGAAAAGGTCACTGTAGGTGAAGGAGGATCTGAAATGATTAGCTGGGAGCAGAAGAGACTACTATTGTCCATTCCCCAAATAACAGTGGATGACACCCTCTCCAAGACCCCAAAATAAAGTACAGGAATTCCTTTAAAGGAATAAGGATAACATTTCTGACTTGCAGGAATGACAATCTGATTACCCATCATATAGAAACCAGACAGGGAGAAAACGGGGGTTCAAAATCATATACATTACCAGTGTTCCAGAGACAAAGTGTACAATAAAAAAAAAGTTGAAACTAGGTGAATGTATTGGAAACTGCTGAAAAGAATTTCAAGTTCTATTTACTGACTTGGTATATAGTGTATATCAAAAAATATTTTATTCAAAAAAAATGTAAAAAGATCTCATGTTTTATTATATACTTTTTGGATATTACCTGAGCCATCTTATTACGATCTTCTTTGCTGATATTTGACGTGAGAATCATTTTCTTTTAATATGCTCTGTCTGCATTGTATGCAGGCTGTTGTAGCCCCGATCCACAAGGAAGGTCCATCACCTTACCCTCATAATTACAGAACAATCAGCCTTATAACCATATTGTAGAATTTGATGGAGATAATCAGCATAGAACATATTCTGTTAGACACTGGAAACCTTTTCTAAGACCTAAGTGAGAAGTAAATATTGTATGCTTCATCTTGTAAATATCTTTGAGCATGACCACCACCCAAGCTAAAAGCTTATTTGCAATAGTGCTTACCTCGAGCTAGCTAATCTAAAGTTAAATGAAGCAGTGATAATATGAGGCCACAACTGAATATATTGTCATGCACAACAGGTAAGAAAAAGAGGATTCCTATCCCCACAATCTCCTGTCACTAGTTGAGTCCCTCAAGACCCTGTCATGAGGCCACTCATTTTCTCATCTTTGTCTCAGATGACAGGACTGACTCTAATGTTTGGCTCATCAAATATGAAGATGACTGCAGTTTTGGAAGAACTGTGCTTAACTTGCTGACTCTACCTCCATTTAAATGACACTTAGCATTACAAAAATGGTGCCACAGAAATGACCTTGTGTTCAGTGTTAAAATGCAGCTTTCTGGCATTTTATCAAAAATTCCCTGACAGCTTATGCTTCTGATGAGCAGCAACTAAAACTTGACAAAATAGTAAAACAAACTGGATTTATCGTAGACAATGAACTTGCATTTGATGTCCATATAGCCACAGCAAAGCATGCAGAGTTGTCCACCTGATTCTCCAGGGTTCAAGAACCAAGTGAGAACTAACTGTTCCCCTGAATAAACATCTTTTCAGAGCTGCTACAGAAAATTCCAACCTGGTCTGTGAACTCCCATGCAATTTAATATTTTTGGCAAAGATAAAAATATTCCTCACAAAGACAATTGAAGGGCCTTGGAGTTTTTATGGTATCCAAAGACCACCACAACTTACTCTCTTAATCTTCTCATTTTACTGCATTACAACAAGACAGCTATGACTGACAAACAGAGCATTAAAAGACCTGATAGTATTTGAAATCCTTTTGTTAGGAGTAACATCTTAGTGACCTAAACACAAAAAGGCACTCAGTCTCAATAAAAATCCATATGAACTGTATCATGAAATATGGCCAATTGATACTTACACACATAAGGAGTAAACTACTCCTTTCAGTTAAACTCAGATCATCAATACATATTTTCAAGGAAAAAAACAAAACAAAATGGCTACACAGACACCTGTAAGTTTCAATATGGGACCCAGAGCATCAGGTTTCTTGATGTAGTTTGTTTTACCAACCCTATGAACCTACACTAACAAGAATTCTTTCTTACACCTTCCACCTCCTTCAGACTTTTGGCCATGGTCTCACAGTGTAGTATACAAGGTATATATTATCTTGTCGAAAGATGTGTTCAGGAAACACGTCTTCATCGACAAGTAAACAGTGAACTCTGGCTTGGCCATCATCGGGGATTTGCCCTTTTACCCACTTTAGTGTGATCTCAGAGTTGATATATTTAGTTGGGGGGGGGGACTATGTAGGGTTTGAATGTTTGTTTGTTTTTTTATTAGGCCAAGTGCTTTTTTCATCTGGGGAAAAAATTCACAGATTTGGCCATTCAGTGATAACAGGGTTTGCTGTTCACTTGTCGATAAAGACGTGTTCGCTGAACATGTCTTTCAACAAGATAATATAGACCTTAGTATACAATAATGCACCATGATATATATGGTAGTAAATTATATAATACTATACTAACCTTCTAGTACTTGTATAATGCTACTACTGCATTTTGCAGCAGTTTTCTCACATGATTCTTACTAGGTTCCGCAATACAACATTACATAATTTTATGGCATAATGCTGGTATTCTACCTGATTTCACAACTCTTTCAATGTCATTCTTTGTAAACAGGTTTTCATGGCTCTGTGGAAGATGCTTCTGCCACACGATTATTTTCATATTCAGAAGCGCAGACTGCTGTATGCCTGTGGGCAATAATAGTTTTCAGTGCGTCAGTGATGTAAGCCCAGCCACTGACAAACAGAGTGGGTTACAATAAGAAGGAAGAAGAACAGAAGAAGAAGGAAGCAGATGGAAGGTGAGCAGATGCTACATTGTAGCTCTGCAGTTAGCATTTTCTTGCTTACCTACGCACCTGTAATAAAAGGCAGTATTTTTTTTGTTTGTGTGTAAGACATCTTACAGAGGTCTTCCACGACAGATTTGTATGTAGGGGGTACCTGACCAAATTAGTGCAAAACATTATCCAGCAAGAAAGAAGGTCAACCTATGAAAATACGAAATACGATGACTCACAGCACAACACAAGCTTGGTATTCAGCTACTGTATGTCGGTGGTCCACGTTTTGGATTGTGCGGTCATAAAGGTGGCTATTCATAATAACTGAAGAATTTTAGAAGCGTGGGAGTAGGTTTTTAGATGTGGTAGTTAGCAACCCCCTTTTCATTAGTAAAAAAGGTTAGACCATCTAACAGTATTTTGAAAGAGAAGACAACAAAGTCAGGTGGTTGCAAGAAGGGGTACCTACAAATGTTATAGTTGCACTCAGTGCAAATACATTTTGGAAAGTTCTTATTTTGTTAATCCCAGAACCAAGCAAGAGTACCATACACCAGGTTTTTTTCAAGTGTAATGCCCAATATCTGGTTTACATGGCATATATTGTTTCACCTGTTATTCATTTTACATATGAAAGAGGAATACAGCATTAAAAAAAGAGAATTTAAGAACATCAATATGCCATTTCCATTAAGAACCAAAATAATGCCCTAGCAAAACATTCTAGGGGGTGTTGTCAGTTCAACAAGTTCATTTTCATTGTTACAGATTATGTTCCTTTGGATTTTAATGATGATAAGGACATCAGATTGGAATACAGGGAACTTAAGATGGCAAATTTTATTCCATGCTTACAGTACACCAGGATTAAATAGTCAGGTTAATTATAAAGTGGTTTTATCCAAAAATCAGTATAGGAACAAATGTAAATGATTTTATATATTTTTTAGATTGTTCTCATGCTCAGAATATTTTCTTCATGCATTCTAAGGTTCTTTTATTCTAATTTAGCATTCCAGTTTAATATGGCATAGTTATTATTCTTCATTAAGGTTTAATTGTACCATGTGACAGGAAATCTTGATTGGAGGCTATTTAAAAGTTTAGTCGTAGAGGATGTGCTATGTTCTGATGAAGGCAATAGCTGCCAAAAGTGCTTAACATTTTATTGTGTGTCTAACAATAAACGTGTGTATACTTTTCTCCTCAGTGGTGGTTTCTTCAGAGTTTCTGTGAAGTAAATGCCTTAACTTTACTGAGCCCTTATGATACATTTAGTCTCAGCCTTACTGGGCTTGTAAATCTAAACTTGTGCAAACACATGTTCAGTGCTACTTCCCAGCTGCTCCTTACGAGTTTTTATTCTTTTAACTAACTTTCCTTGATCTTTACAATTTCAGTTATAAGTAGATGTGAGAGACAGAGCTACTAGATACAGTGTATATGTGAGAGACAGAGCTACTAGATACAGTGTATATATGAGAGACACAGCTACTAGACACAGTGTATATGTGAGAGGCACAGCTACTAGACACAGTGTATATGTGAGAGACACAGCTACTAGATACAGTGTATATGTGAGAGACACAGCTACTAGACACAGTGTATATGTGAGAGACACAGCTACTAGACACAGTGTATATGTGAGAGACACGGCTACTAGATACAGTGTATATGTGAGAGACACGGCTACTAGACACAGTGTATATGTGAGAGACACGGCTACTAGACACAGTGTATATGTGAGAGACACAGCTACTAGATACAGTGTATATGTGAGAGACACAGCTACTAGACACAGTGTATATGTGAGAGACACAGCCACTAGACACAGTGTATATGTGAGAGAGACAGCTACTAGACACAGTGTATATGTAAGAGGCACAGCTACTAGACACAGTGTATATGTGAGAGACAGCTACTAGACACAGTGTATATGTGAGAGACAGAGCTACTAGATACAGTGTATATGTGAGAGACACAGCTACTAGATACAGTGTATATGTGAGAGACACAGCTACTAGATACAATGTATATGTGAGAGACACAGCTACTAGATACAGTGTATATGTGAGAGACACAGCTACTAGATACAGTGTATATGTGAGAGACAGAGCTACTAGATACAGTGTATATGTGAGACACAGCTACTAGATACAGTGTATATGTGAGAGACACAGCTACTAGACACAGTGTATATCTGAGAGACACAGCTACTAGACACAGTGTATATGTGAGAGACACAGCTACTAGATACAGTGTATATGTGAGAGACACAGCTACTAGACACAGTGTATATCTGAGAGACACAGCTACTAGACACAGTGTATATGTGAGAGACACAGCTACTAGATACAGTGTATATGTGAGAGACAGCTACTAGACACAGTGTATATGTGAGAGACATAGCTACAAATTCCCTGGTTTTGGTCTCGGCTGCTGTGCATCCCTGGCTCCAGCGTCTCCACCTACACTTCATCATCCTGACTGCTCTGCTTGCCTAAGTGGCTAAGCCCTACTGGAAGACTAAAAACTCCATTCATCTACCAAACAAGTTTTGCCTATCCATGGTACAGGAATAAAGCCAAACTCTCCCTGCGAATAACTCATACCAGATAATAAGAAACTTCACCATCCTGACTGACCTGCTTGCCTAAATAGCTAAGCCCTGCTGGAAGACTAGAAACTCCAGTCACCTACCAAGCAAGTTTTGCCTATCCCTGGTACAGGAATAAAGCCAAACTCTCCCTGCAAATAACTCATTCCAGATGATAAGAAAGTATGTTTAACAGATACCGTACTCTGGAGTAATTATTTTTTAACTATAACCCGAGGTGCTAGGTGGTTATAACTCTCTCCCTAGCCAGCAGCCATACCATTTCAATATCTGGCCCTTATTTGTCCCCTACTGTAATTATAGTGTGTATCTACCAGGTGGCTCCCCTGCTTACTCTTATTCAAGTAACTTCTATAAAGCCCCTTCCTCTAGTACAGTATTTTTTTCCTCCTTCTTTTCTAGCTTTAACCCCCTCCTGGTCCATCTATTCCCTTTAGTAAGCAAGCTGTTTTGTTTAGTAAAGCTCTCTATATTCTATTTTTTTCCTTACTATTTCCTTGATTTTAGCCCCTTTTGGTCCCTTCTCTTTCCTGTGATTTACTCTACTCTTGTTACCACTTTCTCCTTTAAACATCCATCTCCACCTTTCATACCTACCTCCTCTCTTACCTTTACTACCTCCAAACTTTATCCTCAGCAATCAGCTTGCTATTGATTGTTTCTCACAGATCTTCTCTCCCTTGGTTCTACCTGCTCTGTTCGCCCTGCAGGCTCACTACGCTTCCCTACCCTACCCCCAAATCCCCCACACCCCTAGAGGTCATAAACTTATACTTTCCTTAACCACACCCTCTCTCCCATCCCATCACTCCTATCTACCAATCAAGATACATTAACAGCCACACCCCTTCTCCTAACCAACTCCTACCAGCAGCCACTCCTTAACTAGTTTACCTATTCTCTTATCAGGTGCCCAATTAGTATTAGTTCCATCTCTCTAATCCTGCCTAACCTTTACCTCTATAATATCTTAACTCTGTCCCACTTCCTTACAAATCATTATTAATTTCATTAATATGCCTCAAGTAACCAAAGTCTTCTGTACCAAGCTAATACTCATAGCTATACTGACAACTACCCTTTCTTCAGCCTATATCCTTACCTCTATTGAAAATCAGTATTATGAGTTTATTTACTTCCCAAAACAGACAGCCATACACACCCCAATACTTTCCCATAGTCAGATAACCCTCACTTCTAATCCTAGTTATCTACTAGCCAAATACCATAGACTCTCGCACATTAACTATGATAAACCCACAGTAAAGAAAGTTAAATATCTAACTAACCTTCTACTTAACCCAACATTAAAACTAAAGAATCTACCCTTAAAAGATGGTGACATCCACCCTAACCCAGGACCAACAAAACCAGCTAACCCAGGCCCAACAAATCCAACTACTCTACTTACTCAGCCTAAATTACCTAACTCTTTTCTGATAGGGCACCTTAATATCCGCAGTGTTAACAACAAAGTAGCCCAACTCCAGGCCCTTCTAAATACCCATTCATTTGACATCTTCTGTCTAACAGAAACCTGGTTAAAACCAGGTGCTAAAGATAATGAAATAGTTAACCAAGGTTACAACATATTAAGACCGATTAAAACATAAGGGCGGGGGAGTAGCAATTCTATCTAAAGATGGACTGCATGTCTCCCCCTTACCATACAACCAACCTCAGGACAGTAAGGCAAAAGTACTAATCTCTAGACTTCATATCAACCCTAGCAAATCATTATATATCATTTGTATTTTCCTGCCTCCTGGCAATAATACCAATACAATAGAGGATATACTGGGCTGGGTGTCCTCAATTTACCCACAAGAGACAATAATATTAGGTGATTTTAACACTGACTGGAAAGGTATCATTGCTGATACTCCCACCTCCCTCATCAACCTTCACGGCTTTACTCAAACAATCACCTCCACAACCAGAATCAACAAACCAAACAAAAAAGAGAGCACATTAGACTGAATGCTCATAAATAGACAGCAACAAGCTTATAAGATAGGAACTCTCCCTGACAACATTACTGATCATACTTTGACCTATATTACTAGGCAGAAAAATTATATCTCTAACCTCCCACCTATAAGATTATGCACACAAACAAACACTTTAACCCAGCTTTGTTCCAAAGTGAACTTAAAGCCTGTGACTGGAACCCCCTAAAAACTCTCCCACTTGAAGAAGCCATTAAATATTTTAACTCTAAAGTCTTAGCTATCTTAGACCATTTGGGTGCATGGGTATCTATCAGAATGAAATCCAAAGCAGCCCCCTGGCTAACTAAAGAAACCAAACAAAAAATCCTGCTCAGGAACAAGTCTTGGGCTAAGTGGCGAGCCACTAAAGATATCTCTGAGCAACAAACCTTTAGGCAGTTAAGAAATAGTACAAAAAAGGCAGTACTTACAAACAAACAGAACTATTACTGTAAACTACAGGAAACTCACCATAATAATCCTCAGAAGTTCTGGTCAAGCATCAACAAACTCCTTCTCCCAGGCCACTCTTGTACTCCTACACCACTAGGGACCAATCTAAATACCCCCATCAAACTGCCAATGCCTTTAATGCTTTTTTCACAGACCATACAATCACTAGCTAGTCAACTAACCCCAGACAACTCAAATCTTCCTACCACCACACCTAAGTCACTTCCTACATTCCATTTGCAACCCATATCTACCACCTTTATCTATAACTTAATCCAAAAACTTAAGCCTTGTACTCCTTCTGCTGACCAGCTACCATCTGAATATCTGCATAAAGCAGCCAGAGCAATTGCCTTTCCAATATCCCTACTCATAAATAGGACCATAAAGGAGGGAACCATTCCTGACATCTGGAAAACCTCTCACATTATCCCCTTACACAAAGGTGGTAACTCTAATAAGTATTCTAACTACCGGCCAATAGCTCTGTTATCGCCCTTAGCAAAGATTATGGAGAAATGAATTCACCATCAACTATTAAGCCACTTGACACAACACAACATAATAGCTAACTGCCAACATGGCTTTAGGCCATCACATAGTACCACAACTGCTCTATTATCCTTCACTGATGCCATCAATAGAAATCGCAATGAAAACAAACTCTCCTCTGCACTCTTTATTGACCTCTCAAAAGCTTTTGATATGGTAAACCATACCCTTCTTATAAATATTCTTTAATCCCTTTCCTTTGACTCTCAAGCTATTCAATGGTTCAAGTTCCACCTCAGCAACAGGCAGCAGGCAGTACTCTGGGAAAATAACATATCCTCTCTCCTGCCAGTCACACTTGGTGTCCCCCAGGGCTCTATTTTGGGACCTTTCCTATTCTCACTATTTATCAATGACATCCATGTTGCAATTCCTCAAGCCACCTGCATACAATATGCAGACGATTCTACACCAATATGCTCCTCTAACTCCATATCAGAACTACATTCCCTAACCCAAAACGTATTTAACTCAATAGAGACATGGTTCTAAACATGCTGCCTCCTTCTCAATGCTAAAAAAAACAAGCTCCTACTCTTCACACCCACCAATAAGTCTCCTCCCTTAGATTTCTCAGTCAGTTCCAGTAATAACACCCTTATATCCCCTGACCCTACCATGAAACTGTTAGGAATAACTATTGGCAATAACTTTAATTTTGATAGCCACATAAACCACACCATAAAGGCAGTTAACAGGAAAATAGGCTCCTTATATAGAATCAAATCTTTCGTAACTCCAACAGCTAGAACTAAGATTGCTCACACCCACTTAATTTCAACTTTTCTGTATGCCTCACCCATATACAGTAACCTAAAGAAAAATAATCTCATCAAACTAGCTAATTCCTACAACAGCACAGCCAGATTTGCCGCAGGCAACCCCTTCCAAACTCACCACTGTCTTAATCTGCAGCACCTAGGCTGGCTTGAACTACAAAACAACCTAATATCCTCCCAACTCACCATTGCCCACAAGATATTCTACCAACCTAACAGCACTCCCATACTCTCCAACCTCATAATCCCCTACAAAAATCTAAATTCACTACGCTCATCTAACAAACGTCTAGCCAGCATAAGGAAAACCAACAACCTAGCTGGAGCCTCCCTGTTTTCTAATACAGTGGGTACAAAATGGAACCTATTACCTAATGAACTAACACTACTCTCTTCCTTACCTCTCTTTAAACAAAACCTCAAAAGACACCTATTAACACACTGGTTATGCCCTTGCAATAACCCTGACTAATCCTCAAATTTCTCCACCCATATCTCTTTCATCACACTTACTCCTAATTTACTGCCTACCCCTAGAAGCAGGCCTGATACTAGTAAACACAACTTAACTTACGTTCTACACCTTACCTTGATGAAGTACTACAATTCTCTTTTATCTCACTGTATAATAACTTCTCTTTACTGTATCTAAATACTATAATGTGAACGACTTGTTGACTTGTATGTGTTGTAATTTTTTTTTGCAAATATTCATTATTTATGTAACAATTGTGATCTATTTGCTCTCAAAATTTGTAAAGTTTATTTTAAGATTTTTAACATTGCAAACATTTGGAGCTTTTCTCCGTGGGCCTCTACTGAAAATAGAAGTGAAGTGAAGTGAAGTTGCTCCCATTCTCATTTCTATAGGTGAAGTGAAGTTGCTCCCATTATCATTTCTATAGGTGAAGTTGATCCTATTCTCATTTCTATAGGTGAAGTGAAGTTGCTCCCATTTTCATTTCTATAGGTGAAGTTGCTCCTATTCTCATTTCTATAGGTGAAGTGAAGTTGCTCCCATTCTCATTTCTATAGGTGAAATGAAGTTGCTCCCATTCTCATTTCTATAGGTGAAGTGAAGTTGTTCCACATCTCCTTCACCTTATTGTTTAAGTTCTGACTGGATTTTTAACCAGGACATCCAAGCTGCCAAGTCAGCAAACCTGCAAATGATGCAATTTAAATGGACCTAACAACCCACATGTTTAGCCTGAATTAATACTTTTTAAGGCACCCATTTAACCTGCAAGTCTGGCATGTGCAACTGCAAGGAGAGTTCACTGGTACAACTGCATGGAGAATTCACTTGATATGAACTAGCTGATTTAAAAAAGACATTTTCCTGTTTTCAGAAGCACTTTAAGTATGTTATATAAGTTTGTGCCACATTTGTTCCACTATTTATGTTTGTAAATGAGACTCATTTGTGGTGTTTTATTGAAGATATTATGATTTTAAACTTGTTTTACTGCCACCTTCATTTTCATTACTGTCAGGGCTGCTTCCTTTCAATATCTTTAATCTGTCCTTAATGCAATATTGCCATTTGCTTTTTCTTCACTATGTCTTCCTTAACACATCCCTGAATGTGTCCATTTAGTCTCTAATTTCTGTATTTGTTTTCTTTAAATGTCCTGTTATTTAGCACAGGACCAGGGGGACTGACACCTTGCCTGTACTCTGCATTAATTTAGTCAAAGTCTGACTCATCTACTTTGTTCAAACCCATGACAATACAACTTGGAAAATGTATCTGCATTTTCAAAATGCCCCCTTTCTTGTGCCAAAGTTTTTATTGGTTTATTCTAAGGAGTACTCACAGAAAAGTGAACTGTTGAAAACCAAAAAAAAAAAAAATAGAGCACAAAATATACATGGATAGTCCTGAATATCTCAGCCTTTTCTGTTGCACATCTGTGTCTGTTTCTGCAACATTTCACCACACATCTAAGCCTTTATAAACTGCACATTTGCATGCATCAGTTACTGAAATGCTTACTGTACATATATTTATCTGCCTTGTGACAGGGTGCATTTCGGCTGTCCAGTTCCCTGCTTAGTTATTTTTTTACATTCCTGTTAGACTATCAGGCACTAAGGCTTCTGTACCAGTCCTGGGTCATTCCTAAAGCCTGTAAGTATTCCCAAAGTATTCACTCTCCCATGCAAGTCCCTGCAACTTCCTCTACCTCTGAAATAGCTGGTCTCAAGACAAAGTAGCAGAGGAGCGTGATTAGGCATACAGCCAGTAACCCCACTCTATAAAAATACTGCAGCAATGGAAACATGAAGGAAGAGCTGCCATTTCATGGAATAATGATGTTATGGTAGTTGAATTACGCTAATTAAAAAATGTCATGGACAATCAAACTTTGGAAATGTATAAGTAGCTTAGCTTACATTTTTGTCTCAGGGGCTGGTAAATATAAAACTGAAATCATTGAGTGAAGATGTAAAAATTGCATTGTTGGATGTTAACTCTAGATGGCACATTATTTTAACTGCATATGTAAATTAAAAGTGTTAAAAATATAAGCCTTTTAATGCATACTTAGTTTATTCTATTTCTAAGTAATGTGCTAAATATGTATGACTGTATTGTGGTTGATATACTGGTATTTAAAACGGTTTATTTCTAGATGAAAAACACTCAAGCGTTATAAGAAACATTGGTTGTCAGTCCTTAAAGCATTGTGAAGATTTTTGGTTTATTGTGCAGATTTGGCATGAAGTCTGTTTATACTTGCCTATGTTCAGAAAAAAGTTGAATTTATTGCACACCTCTCAACTGTCCAGATTTTCACAGAATCTCCAGATTTTTGCCTCAGTTTTGTTCTGTTCTTCATAAAATTTTAGTTTTTTTGGCAAATCACTGAAGATTAAAGTCACTAAATAACAGCATACATTTGAGTCTCAAGCTTGAGAAAATGGATGCTAACACACTTACTGTTAATCTAGCAACTTTCTAAGTTTATAAGAGTCATATTTAAATCTGTCCCTATTTCTGGTCCTTTGTTCCCCCCATTATTTTACATATCCAGATATTTTTTGCTAAGACGATGAGAAGTGCGATGTATTGACTTTTACATAACAGTGCCACATTGGATGAACCCCTCCTCTACAAGATAGGCTTGCAAAAAAATGGGCACAAATGGGCACAAACTCATTATGCAAATTACATTTTACCCATGATTCTGGCATGTCCAACATTTACCACAGAGAAATCCAAAAAGAAAACGATGGCAGAATAGCACAAAAACGAAGTTTAATTCACAAAGTAAAATCCACAAGATAAATGAAAGAATGATTTCTTCAGACTCTCCCTTTGGAGATGAAAGCGCTCACTTGTGGTTCTATAACAGCGTAATTACAGCGTGTTTTCGTGCGTTTTATTGGATTTTATCTTGTGGATTTTACTTCGTGAATTAAACTTCATTTTTGTGCTATTCTGCCATCGTTTCTTTTTGGATTTGTGCTTTGTTTTGAAGCGTGCTGCTTTGCTTATCACTATTTACCACAGAGAAGTCAGACTATCTTTCATCTTGATTTAACAGATGTGATTCAGAGGTAGCACACTAAGCTTGTTGTTACAGATGGTAATGGATGACTGCATATTAGATACTGAAATATAGAGTGAGAAAGGCATAGCAAAATTAAATGAATACCTAAGCTTTATACATACACTCCAAACATGGCTACTCAGGTGTGTAATACTTGGGTATTATACACACACCCAGGTGTATATAATGCCTATGTATTACATACACTTCAGCAGTCATGCTGGGACTGCACACTAGCATCCAGAAATACAAGGTTGTATCATTTGGTGTAAATAAAGATATGCAGATCATGACGTTAAAAAATTCCTTGAGGACACTGACTCAAGTGAAAGATCTAAGCACTGTAATAAGCACTGGATTTACATTCAGGTCACACATAGAAGAGAGAAAGATGGCGGCACTTTAACAGACTGAATTAATATTCAAAACAATAAAATCTAGAGATTCTAGAATTCTCAAAGCTTTATTTATATCTGTTGTCAGTGGTGGAATACAGTTTAGTTTTTTCATCTTTCACCAGCAGCTTTTGGAACTTCAGAGAATATACAGACATGATACTAAAATGATAGGCACTATAAGTAATCTTCCTACTCTGACAGGATTAAATACCTGGAGCTGCAGTGTATTCCTTACTCTGACAAGATTAAATGCCTGGAGCGACACTATATTCCGTACTCGGACAGGATTAAATGTCTGGAGCTATGCAGTAGATTCCCTATGACAGGATTAAAATACCTTGAGCTGCAGTGTATTCCCTACTCTGACAGGATTACATACCTGGAGCTACACAGTGCATTCTCTACTCTGACAGGATTAAACACTTGGAGCTACACAGTGTATTCCCTACTCGGACAAGATTAAATACCTGGAGCTCCATCATGAATTCCCTATTCTGACGTGATTTAATACCTGGAGCTACACTGTGTATTTCCTGCCCTGATAAGTTTAAACACCTGTAGCTACACTATGTATTTCCTACTCTGAAAGGATGAAAAACCTGGAGCTAAACAGTATATTCCCTACTGTGACAGGATAAACGTAACTGGAGCTACACAGTGTAATCCCTACTCTGACAGGATTACATACCTGGAGCTACACAATGTAATCCTTACTCTGACAGGATTACATGCCTGGAGCTACACAGTGTATTCCCTGCTCTGGCAGGATTAAATACATGCAGCCACACAGTGTATCCCTTACTCTGACAGGATTACATGCCTGGAGCTACACAGTGCATTCCCTACTCTGATGGGATTAGATACCTGGAGCTATACACTGTATTCCCTAACCTGACAGGATTAAATACCTGGAGCTACACAGTCTATTCTCTACTCCAACAGGATTAAATACCTGGAGTTATACAGTGTAATCTCTACTCTGACAGGATTAAATATATACAGCTACACATTGTAATCCCTTCTCTGACAGGATTAAATACATGGAGCTGCAGAGTATATTTCTTACTCAGAATTAAATGCCTGGAGATGCACAGTGTATTCCTTATTTGGACAGTATTAAATGTCTGGAGCTACACAATGTATTCTATAAATCGGACAGAATTAAATACCTGGAGCTACATAATGTATTTATTTACTACCCTGATGGGATTAAATACCCGGAGCTAAACAGTGTATTCCCTACTCTGAAAGGATTAAATATCTGGAGTTACTTTGGGTCTTCCCTGCTCTGACAGGATTAAATGCCTGGAGCTACACAATGTATTCCGTACTCAGACAGGATTTAATACCTGGAGCTGCATAGTGTAATCCCTACTCTGACAAAATTAAATACCTGTACCTACACAGTGCATCCCTTATTCTGAAAGGATTACATGCTTGGAGCTACAAAGTGCATTCCCTACTTTGGCAGGATTAAATACCTAGAGCTACACAAAGTGTTCCCTGCTCTGACATGATTACATGCATGTAACTAAACAGTGTATTCCCTACTCTGACAGGATTAGATACCTGGAGCTATACACTGTATTCCCTAATCCGACAGGATTAAATACATGGAGCTACACAGTTCATTCTCTACTCTAACAGGACTAAATACCTGGAACTTCACAGTGTGCCCCCTGCTCTGACAGATTTAAACACCTGCAGCCACACAGTGTATTCCCTGCTCTGACAGGAGATGCACAGTGTATTCCCTACTCTGACAGGATTAAATACCTGGAACTATACAGAGTGATCTACTGACTGGTCAGAGATAAACTGTGTTTAGCATACAAGGCAGTGCTACATGTTGAATTAATGGAAGAATTTGGATTGATATAAAATGAGTAATATCCTGGAATTAAGAATAGAAGGTCTATTTTTAAGTTAGAATAAAACAGTAAAGATGGATAGATATATCACCCAGATGTTATCAAAATTATGGAACAAATTCTCTGTTTAGTTAAAAAAAATCCAAACATATATATTTAAAAATTGCATAAATGCTTATTTTGAAGAAAGCAAGTATGACCAACCCAATACCATATTCATGGGTGATTTTAATTACCCCAGTATTGACTGGGAATCCTACATGACACCAAACATATGTCCATAGAGATCCCTGGATTTTGTAAACACAAACTCCTTGGACCAGATAGTTTATACACCAACCAGGGGTGCAACCATACTAGATCTGGTCCTCACACCTCCTACTATAATGCCATCCCTGGTAAGATCAGACCACAAAATGGCCTCCTTTGAAGTAAAAATAAAACCTGGTCCCCCCAGCTACACGTGAAATATTCAGGAGCTATTTTAAGGCTAACTTCCTGCTATTAAGTGAGAACCTGGCAACATTTCAATCCCCCATAAACCCTGAGAACACTGCTGCCTATGCAGAACTGTTCACAGAAACCCTGTATAAGCATGTTAATAGCTGCACAAAGGCAGCTGTAGCCACCATAAAGAAGTACTGAACTAATTCAAAAAACAAACCACCATGGTGGAATCACAAAATCAATAGGCTTTATAACAGGAGGAAGAAAATAGTGACAAAAAGTAAGAGGCACAGTACCTAGCAGGATAAAACACTCTCAAACTAAACAAACAACTCAGAGGACAAATAAAATTTACCAAATCCAAATCTGAGGCA
The DNA here is from genome assembly GCF_019279795.1 of Protopterus annectens. Lineage (NCBI taxonomy): Eukaryota > Metazoa > Chordata > Ceratodontiformes > Protopteridae > Protopterus > Protopterus annectens. Next base: position 1,051,237,610 of record NC_056737.1, on the reverse strand, counting down.
GGTTTGGCCTCCCATGCCAAGGACTACCAGAAATCATTCTTTAGCTATGTCCACAACTTCAAAGGTAATACACAATTGTGTGCAGAACTCATTGTAAATGGAGCCACCTATACTGAGCCAGAAGATATATCAAACCTCCTGGCTGATAAATTTAACTTCTGCTTTACCCCTGTCTCCCCCTCAACCTTCCCTCAGGAAATATCATCAAACATAACTCCCCCTACTATCACTATATATTACTATTACTATGATCATTGAATACAATGCCGTCTTTGGTATGTACCTAACCAGGCATATCCACAAATTGGAATGTCCACAGAGGTTCCTCACTAAAAGAATACAGGGCATAAGTAAATTGTTCTATACAGACCGCCTCAAGGCCCTATCCCTGTATTCCGTCTCCTATAGGCTTTTGAGGGGAGATCTATGCCTGACACACTGGGCATTGTCAGACCCCACTCTGATGGACCTCCTGCATATCCACAAAACAAACACCAGAATTACCCATTCTAAAGACAAACCTTGTGAGTGATATATATATAGGACCTGCTGGAGAGATTGGTATGTATCCCAGAGACTACCCTGTCTATGGAACAGGCTCCCATCCATGTGAAGCAGAGTTCCTCCCTAACCCAATTCAGAGGCAACTTGGACAATTGGATGGGAAACCAAAATTTCATCCCTTGCTTGGCATCTATGTCTCTTATTGGGCACAGGTAACCTGTAAATGGTTCATCTCCAGGCCCATGCTTACACTTATCAGGGGTATCAGAACTTGTCAGAGATTTGGGATGCATGGCTAGGTTTAAAATCACCCTTGTGGTGGTTAGCCTAGTAAACACCTATGAAGCTTTGAACCAATAAGATATGTCACCAAGCATCAGGGAGACCGTTTTATCGGGTCTATATTATATATTCAAAGCTTCAAAATTTCGAACCTCATATGTTTGACAACATATGAGCGAAACTTGAATCTTAGAATATATAATAAAAATGTAAAAAAAAAAAAAAAACAAACACTTACCTTAATGCTCTGAGCAGGTGAGCAAGCCCCCCTGCACCCCCCACACCCCCCTGCTTAAATATACCAACTCCGAGACTGCTTTTCAGTGCAGAAAAGGGAAATTTTCCCATTCTGCGCATACGGAAATGTTGCCTTTCACCTTCGAACTTTTCAAAGTTTGATCATATGGTGTCGACCATATGACATTCAAACTTTGAAACATTTGATAATTTAATAGGGAACAGGCTTCATCTATGGTCTAAAGACATTATGGATCTAATTTAAACTATGAAGCTCTCATATTGATTTATAAATAATATATCACATTATTCCTTTTCATGTCTGCTTCACTCCCATCGTCATCATGGTTTTCTTTAAGTAAAGGACCATGGGGTTTGTCAGGTTCACTTTTAGAAAACTTTTAATGAAAAATGTTGTAGTATTTTAATTTTTCCTTAAGTAATATCATCATATATTGTCTTCTTCCTCATTTTGAGCAACAAATCAGATTTGGCCTTATAATTACCAAAGATAACCTCCAACTTTTGGCTAGACTCTTATTTTGGATTTATATATGGAACATGAAACATCTTTACCAATCAATACAACCACTGCTGCTAACATAATTTTTGGCTGTTTTGTCAATAATATCCACACATAACTCATCCAATTTGCTTTGTGTTACACATTTGTACAATATATTAAAGATAATGACAGCTCCATTTACATTATGGGTCAGAATACCTCAGATACCACATCTTATTCTTTTGGCTTTTCTCGTTTAGGGGTCACCACAGTGGATCACCTGTCTGCTCATGATTGGCAGTGGAGTTTTACAGTGTCAAGTTGCCAGCCCGGCACCTAACCTTTGACAGAAGGCACACACATGCACACACTAATGTCTAGGGCCAATTTAGAGAGTGTCCAACCCACCTACAGCATGTCTTTGGGATGTGGGAGGAAACCGGAGCACCCGGAGGAAACCCACACGACCACAGGGAGGACATGCAGACTCCACACAGTAAGCACCCCAGCTGAGGATCGAACCAGAGAACTTCTTGCTGTAGGGGGCAACACTAACCACTGCACCACAGTGGCCACCCCACCTCATACATTTCTTTAATACCTCTTTTTTCCTGTACACCTGGCACAATCAGTTTTCTCCTCTCTTGAGATATTATTGTACTATGAAAACCAGTTTTGCCAGAATACCCAAACATAAAATAAGAAACCCCAAAAATTATTAACTAATTTGTCTGATGCCTTTTGCATTGTAGATGATGAAATAGAAGCCTTCTGTACAGGAAAGTAACTGGACTGTAAAATGAAATGAACAATTCCAGACATGGAGAAAGTCACGGAGGGAAGACCGTGTAGAAGTCCTGCATACTTCACAGGGTTTGTAACCTGAGCTGAGTTATAATAAAAGGTCATGAAAACCTAAGCAGCAATGACTTTTACATCTCAGAGAGAGAAACTGCAAAACATAAGCAGCAATGATTAACACCGCTGAAAGACAGAAATGGTAGCCCTCATGTGCTCTGTGTGTGTGTGTGTGTGTGTGTGTGTGTGTGAGAGAGAGAGAGCAAAGGTATGTCTGAGGGTTTACTATCAGTAATATCGACTTGTAAAACCGAAAACGGAGTGTACCGATGTGCAAAATGTCAAATCCGCATATTAATATGCAAATTCGACCTTACACAGCATTAATTGAATGCAGTCCTACACTGCACTAGATATAACATAAGGATTTTGCACCCCTGTGGATATATATTCCAACTCCGAGATCGTACTACAGCAGGGAAATGGGTACATTTCCCAATCCCCACTGTACCACGATCTCTAGTTCAATGACCAACCTCATCTCACTGAAATGGAACTCGCACAAGGGAAGGATCAGCTAAACAGGTCAGCCAAATGTCATTCGACAACCCGTGGTCGATGAAACTTCCCTTGGCAATTTAAATGTAAACCATGTCTGAGTCTGTATGTATGTGTGTGTCTGGTCTGCTGCTAGGTGTGTGTGAGTGTGTGTGTGAGCATGATTGTGAGATTCTGAGCTGTCAAGGTGAATATGTGTATGTAGGGAGTGAAGCCCTCGGGACCAAACCACACCAACCGTGGGTAAATCCCGCATTACCCACACCCAGGCGTGGGTTACTGCTATATTCTAGAGTGCTGATTAACATTAACAACAAAGTCACAGGGTTGAGATATTTTCATTCTGTTATATTCAAATTTAAGATCTTAAGTTAGAAGTAGAGACCTTGATGTTACTGAATAAAAACTGTGCTACTTTGCACAAGCCAATATATACGAAGAAAGCTGTAAATTCTGAATCATTGTATTCACTTGACAGAAGTTATTTCCACCTTAGATACAGAAGATTAAATGCCTGGAATTACAGATTGCAACAATGTATCTTTAGAGCCACTGCTTATTCATTTGCTGATGTTTATATTGCTCTGCATAATGTACCTCTGTGCATTAAAATCACCAGATTCTCTCTGTCTCTCTCTCTCTCTCTCTCTCTCTCTCTCTGTGTGTGTGTCTGAGAAGCATATGAAAAGAAAACAGGTTTTACTTGTTAAATGCAGTTTTTATCCTTCCATTTGTTCAATGTTTGCAGAGATAAAGGCTAAAGACATGGATTTCCTGTCTCAGTATGCTTATACAATCATGTTAAGCTGCAAACTTACTCATCACTCAGAACTGACAAGTTCTATCTAGGATTATTACCTTTAAAGTTTTCAGATGGATTTATACTTTAGGGAGAGTGCTATTCAGCAGATTATGTGTTGTACATAGGACATAATTTGTGTCATAAAATGAGGTTCATAACAAAAGCAAGTACTAAATTCTATCATTGTAGTCTGCACTGTGATTTCAGAAAACTGCACTTAAAATCAGATTAATTATGAAATCCATTAGGCTTCCACTGTGTTTCATTCATAAATAACATGAATATGCATTGTGTAAAACATTACTTTCGCTATTAGCTGCTTGCCTTGATGTAAGTATGTGAAATGCTTTGCCTTGTAAAAGGTCTGTTGATGTATTTCCCCTGCTGGTTGTCATGCCTTCAGTCCCTTCTTCACACTCACAAAATGAGAATAGCTCTTAGTTTCATGTCCTTCCCCGAGGAGCACAAACTTCCCCTCTTACTGTTTGTTCTTCCCTTCTCTATTTTTCTGGCACATACTACGCTGTTAAAGAAATGCAAATGTTCTTTGAGCGTGTTACGACTGGCAGAATTTATAGCTCCGGATTATTGACTGGACAGGCTGATTAGCATAATCATTACCATTAAAATAATACAAAATATATGTGATCCTTTTTTATCCAAAAATGTTACATTCTAACATTTGGAACGCTTGTCAAATTTATCGATAAATCTGTTTTCTAATTAGTAATGAAAAATAGATCAGATAATGATAGCTAAAAAAAAAAAAACTATGATTTATCTCTGGTCTAAACATGCACAGCAGTGGTGTAAAGCCATGAAGCTTCTTGTCCCTTCCTTACATTAACAAAAATTACTTTAAAGCAATGGACTTGTACTGGGCTTAAGTGTAAGGGAAGTGACACTCAGACACGGCATGGATGCTTTGTAAAAAAACACTGTCCAATTACATAAGTATTGCAATTCAGGAGGCTGGCAGGGCAAACTTCTAAAGGCAGAAAAACATTCCCAGTAAACCATACAGTTAACCATTTACCTCCCCGGCCACAGTTTTCTTGCCCCACCTAAGAATACCATTTACAAGGTGGTTACTGTTCCTGTAGCCTTGCTTAGCCTGCTTCCTCCAATTTTTTGCACACACAAAATTCCACAATATATTTTAAATTCATATTTTAATATCACCTGCATTTGCTGGAGGTCCACTCATTCACTATCTCACTGGTACATTCTGATGCAACACCAGTAGTGCTTTACTGGTTTCTGAAATTGTCTGCCCAGAATTCCACAGGTCTGGCAGTTAGCACAGGGGACTACAACCCTGAACTGTTAATGAGCTTCTTCCTGTGCCCAAGGAGCAGGGTTTGATTCTTTCCACATTCATTTGCCTGTGTGACTAAGCAAGTTACTGAACCATATACTGGTTTCAGGCACTCCTAGAAAGGGACAATTACATCTAGTGGACTTATCTGGTTAACAAATAGGTAAACTAAATTAAAAAATTAAAAATAAAAAAGGTCCCTGGTGATTTGGAGCAGTATATCTAAGTTCCTCCGATCCTGTACAGTCACACTTCCTGGACCTAAATAAAATTCTCAAAGATCATCTATTATGGTGAGTACCTCACTGACTTTGAGATAACTTTTGCAAAAAGTATACACATTAATACAGAATCCCAAATAATAGACAGATCCTTGGGCAAATGTCATACAAAAAAGCAAAGCAATTGAGATAAAATGCCACGAAGAAAGGGCAGTTGTGAGGGTATACTCTATAACCATAGATATTTGTGGAAAACAATCACTGCTTTAAGAAATTCATAAAATAAATAGGGTATGGGCACAGATAAAAAAAACACACCATTCTTTCAGTCAGATAATTATGCAGATGTTCTGGGCAGTATCTCTCATACCAAAGTAACTTCTCTTGCTGTTCAAGTCATCATTCTGTAGCCTGGAGGCTGGTATGAATCTACACATGAGCTCATTAGTTGAATCATGCATTTGATTACCGATTGTCCCACTTTGGTCTTCTGCTACCCTCATCCCCAATCACCTCAGCCTCTTTCAAATCTATACTCATTAAACTCTTCCTAAACTAACACAGCTCAATAGAAACAATGCACAAACATGTATCATATATCCTACTACAGTATGTTTACTTCTAGCATTATTTCAGAATGCTAAAAAATAAAATTACTTCCTTAAACACACGTCATGAAGACACTCCGCCTAATACCATTTTATTTTGTAATGTGCACTTAATTGCACTAAATTAAAAAAGATAATACTAACAAACAGACATGCATATCAATACTTCTCATCAGCATACTAACTATACTTTCATTCACAATAGACTTTCTCATCCAAATATTTATAAGTAAAATTAAAGCACCTAAATCAAATTATGCCAAACAATAAAAGCAGCATAAAACCAATATTCTGGTGATTATTATCGAACAATGGCATCCTGCTGGCTCATCAAAACATCTTTATAAACATGATTTGCTACCTGTAATAACAATAATAATAGTAATAATAATAATAATAATAATAATAATAGTAATAATAATAACAATAATAATAATAATAGTAATAATAACAATAATAACAATAATAGTAATAATAGTAATAATAATACCAACAATAATAATAATAATAATAATACCAGCATTCACAACAATGAAAATAAAATAAATAAAAATGATTCTCGTATTAGTAGCCTTAAAACTATTACTACTGGCTTAATCCCAGACCTCCAGGTATCCCTTCCATACAGCCTATCTCCAAATTAAACAAGCCTCTACAACAGTTTTTCATAATCTTAGTAGCCTAAATGGTAAATTGTCCTACTCGCAGCAATTGATAGACATCTATCAACCTACGTTACTAGCAATTTAAAAATCCTGCCTAAATGACAAACATGTTTAACCAAAGTAACTATGATGCATTTTATGACAACAGGCATCGAATACAAAATGGTGGTAAATGCTGGGGGTACAGTCTCATTAATATTAAAGAAACAAATCTGTCCCATATTCTACACAAAGTAAAGCAACTTGATTCTGTTTCAAATTGTGTCCTACTCCAAACCAATCTCAAACTAAAATTACTGCAGCCCCAATATGTATTCACTATCACCTCTCTTTCTCAACCACCGTTAGAATGTAACGTATTGATAATTTATCATGTAATATAGAATAAATCGTACTGAGTGATTTGAATATGGACTAGAATGGGACATGTACATTTATACTAAATATAAATTTAGTACTATACAACCTAAACTATGTGTCAAAGAACCTACCAAAGCCAGAATTCATATGAAAACTTCCTTCTAGATATAACTATTACAAAAATTCCTGAAATATACTCATCAGTTCAAATCCTTCCCAAATCACTCAGTGACTATTGTCCAATTTTCTCTAGCTGTAACTTTGTTCTTTTAAATCTAAAGGAGTACCCTTATAATTACATCTATGATATTCATCTCATAATCTGATGAATCTACTTTACTAGTGGACCTAAGAAAAATCAATGGAACCCCTCATTATCAAGAAAATAACCCAATAACTGCCCTTCCAGACTACCACAAAATAAATTCACCCAAGAAAAACAGATTATTCTTACTACAACAATGCCATCTTAAAGGGAATAGAACAGATTGGCTTACCCAAAATATCAAGAAAATGCTAAAGAAATGGAAAAAATATAGAGTGGCTGGAAGCAGCACAATAGTGCTCAGTGCAAGCAATGGTACTACCAGAATTAAAAAAATGTCAATTTGCTACAAAGCAAGTAAGATCCACACTATTCTGAATAATGCAAATATTATATTTCAGCCAACCAAAAGTCTACTGGCAACCCTTAAAATCAATGGCTAAATTCAGTATGCAAATCCACAAGTCTAACTTTTAATTTAAATAAATCCGCTCACAAAAATTTCAACCCAAGATCCTAGACCTTTATTTGACTTCAAGATCTCCCCACCTTCCCCAAGATACACCACTCCACAAAACTATAATCAAACCCAAATTTTATTTCAAAGCTGACAGTATTAACACCATCCAAGAATACAGTGCAAAAAGCAGGACATTTATAGCAGTCTGACTGTTCTACATTTCATTAACATCTTTATGCTAGGCAGTACAATTCATATAAATTCTCTAATGTTGACTTATAAACATTCACTAACAACAGAGTCTTATAAATTTAAACATGCATTAATTAAGCAGCAGCCAAAATTAGCATCTACATCTTCTCCTGCAACTGGAAATATTTTCCTAATTCATAAGAATCTAAAAAAGATCATTTACAATCAAATGCTTGAAGACTATATTAAATATGACATCGTCAGGCATAAACAACATGGCTTTCATTCCAACTTCAATACTTTAATAGCAGTCTGCTCATTAGCCATTCAAATATACGCAAACAGACAAAGGTATGCTACTGCAACTCATTCCACTGATATATGATGTGCTGCCAAAACTGTCTACCATAGCATTCCTTTGGACAACATTTCCTACTATGGATTTTTCTTTGAATTATCAAATAGTTTCAGAAACTACTTATACAACAGAGCATTTCATTTTATTTCAGATATTGCAGTTCAGTCATTAGAACCCTCGCCTAAGGGGTTTCCCAAGGTTCATTGCTGGGAATATTATTTATTTCACAATTTATTAATCATCTCCCATAGGATCTCCCAAATAAGATGTGCTTACATTGACAGGTGATACTGCAATACTAACACTTAGAAATCTCAAAACCATAGCTAAAACTCTCCATTCTAACTTTGCCCTTGTTTTGAACGGGTTAAGTTTTAGCAATCTAACTATGAATAGAACCAATACAGCAGTAGTTGTTCTAGGCAGTCCACAAAGACTTAGTAGGCTACATGAGAAAATAAACAAGGATTCTGTTGGTTTACAAATTATCATAGGCAACAGCAACAATATCTCAGAGTGGTTTAATCAACATTTTAACTTTTAGCATCACTCTAAAATAATTGTAGACAAACAGTATTCAAGCAAGTAAAAGCTGCATGTAAAATTTAATTTCTCCTAACCATGGAATTAAGATATGCAATACCTGTTTGTGCTCTTATCCCTAAAGTAGAGTATGCATTCTCAATTTATTCTCATTAATTCATCTCAAAGTACTCTATTACTAAAGTATCAGAAAATAAAATACTTCCATTTAATATCCCAAAAGCAAAATAGACCCCCTGCAACTGCCAGAGCTTCTTTACTTTTTCAAATTAATATATTCTGTTTAATATTTGTTTTAACAATTATCTTTCATTAAAATAAATTAATGTCCAAACATTCTTCTTATCCATGGCATAATCAAGAAGACATACTATTAACCAGGCCAGCCTTTAACGTAACTATAAATATATTTTTCCAGAATTACTCCCGATAGCGGTCATGTTAATCTATAAAGTATAATAAAATTTCTGACTATTCTACATGACAGGCTAAGCCTAAAAATTGCTTCAAAGAAGCTTGCAAATACGCGTGCCTCCAAGACTATGCTTACACTCTATAACATCTTAACATACCTTTTAAATTGTTAGCACAAGAAATCTGGACAAAAAACAAAAATAATGGGGGGGGGGGGACAAAGGCCTAGCATTAGGGACAAATTGTAAATAACTTAGAAAGTTGTTACAATAAAAGGTTTATGTTGTCATTCATTTTCTGAAGGCTGTGAAGTTTCAAACTCAAATATTTATCACGATTTACTGAATACAGTCTTCGCTGATGTGCTAGAAAAAGTACAGTTTTGTACCTACCATAAATGTAGATGTTCGAAGATCCACATTGCTGCAGTCCTTACTTATGGGTAGTCCGCTGTCCTCGGTCGGCCCGAATACCAAAGTATTAGGCTGACGTCGGTCATGGGCGCCTAGATCTGACATCAGAGCGTCAGGGTATAAAGGCGCATGACCGACGTCATATCCTCAGTCTTTTCTTGCCCCAGATGTCAGAAGGCCAAACCAGAAAGGCCACAGCCAAAAACAGAATACCTCCCAAAAACATGCCCAACAACAACCATCACCTAAAGCATAGCACCAAGTCAAACTACAGAGGGGAAGGAGGGAGGGTAAATTGGACTGCAGCAATGTGGATCTTCGAACATCTACATTTATGGTAGGTACAAAACTGTACTATGTTCTTCATCTCACATTGCTGCAGTCCTTACTTATGGGTAGAATCCCAAAGCAACGGGAAAGGGAGGATGGTAAAAATCATAAAGCATTAGGGGCCGCTAAAATGCCCTGTAAAATTGCAGTGGCAAATCCAGCCCTAGACTTAGAATAAAGAGGAAGGTGGTAATGTTTAGAAAAGGTATGCACTGAACTCCAAGTAGCTGCCTCCAAAATGTCTTTGTAGCTACCCCTTAGAAAGGCCGTAGAAGTAGCAGTAGCCCTAGTGGAATGAGGCCTGATTCCAGCAGGAATCTCCTTACCATGATGGGAATAACAGAAAGAAATGCAAAACCCAATCCATTTAGAAATAGTTTGTTTTGAAACAGGTTTACCCTGTGAACCCAAAGCAAAAGAAACAAACAATTGCTGAGACTGTCTGAACTCCTTGGTTCTGCTCAAATAATAACGCAACTGCCTGTGAATATCCAAAGTATGCAAAATTTTCTCCCCTTTAATTTGGGGGTTTGCATAAAAAGTAGGCAAATGAATAGTTTGATTTAAGGCCATACTAGAAACCACTTTAGGCATAAAGGAAGGATTAGTACGCAAAGATACCCTATCCTTATGAAAAATCAGGAAAGGCTCCACTGCCATGAGGGCCTGTAATTCAGAAACCCTTCTTGCAGAGGTAATGGCCAACAAAAAAGCAGTTTTCCATGACAAATACTTTAACTCGGCAGTAGCTGCAGGCTCAAAAGGTTGTAGAGTAAGTTTTTCCAACACAAAATTGAGATCCCAAGCAGGAGTAGGAGCTCTATGTGGGGGTCTTATATTCTTTGCCCCTATAAGAAATTGCTTAAACCAAGGATGAGAGAATAAAGGAGGGTCACAATCATAGTGAGCTGAAATGGCTGCAGCATGGACCTTTATTGAGGAGAAAGACAAACCCTTGTCCAATAACTCAGTAAGATATTGAAGAGCAACACTTAAATCAGGTTTGGAGACATCAAAGTCCTTTCCTTTGCTCCAAATAAAAAATCTCCTCCATTTATTAGCGTAAACTTTCCTGGTACTAGGCCTCCTGGCCTCCAAAATAACATTCAAAACTTGTTGTGGAAGCTGAGACCCTCCAGAGTCTAAAACAGAATATGCCAGGCTGTTAGATGCAGAGACTGAATCTTGACATTGAGGAAGTGACTGTCCTCTTGTGACAAAAGGTGCGGAATCAAAGGCAGAGGCCATGGAGGTTCTCGTACTAAACTCCTCAGTAGTGGGTACCAGTGTTGTCGAGGCCAATCTGGTGCTATCAAAATCATGGTTGGCTTGTCTTGTCTGGCCTTCAAAAGTACCTTGGGGAGAAGAGGCAGAGGTGGAAAGGCATATACATGCAGATTGTTCCAACTGAATGATAGAGCGTCCACCTTCCAAGCTGTGTGATGAAACATTTTTGTGCAAAACTTTGGCAACTGGTAATTTAGTGGAGAAGCGAACAGATCTATGTCTGGAGTTCCCCATAACACTGTCAACTGTTGAAATACATGAGGATCCAATTTCCACTCGTGAGGATCCACTATTTGTCTGCTCAATACATCTGCTAAGGAGTTCTGTGCTCCTGGTAGGAACCTTGCCTGAAGATTGAGGTGTAGATTGAGAGCAGTTTCCCACAGAATCATTGCTTGCCTGCAAAGAGGGTAAGAATGGGTTCCCCTGCTTGTTGATGTACCACATGACAGTAGTGTTGTCTGTTTGAATCAACACCTGCCCTGGACGAAGTAAATCTTTGAAAGCCATCAATGCAAACTGGACTGCTAACATTTCCTTCAAGTTGATATGCAAATGTTGGAGTTTGACAGGCCACATGTTTTGCACCCATTTTCCATTGAGGTGTGCTCCCCAAGCCTTGTCCGAGGCATCTGTCGTTAGAATCTGACTCGCCTCTGGCCGGGTCACAGAGAGTCCCTTGTTTAGGTGACATTCCTGAGCCCACCACAAAAACTCCTTCTGAATGCAAGGTATTATCTGAATGACAGTGTCTAGATCTTGGCAGTGCTGTGTCCACACATTTTTGAGATACCATTGAAGTTTCCTCATATGCAATTTGGCATTGGGAAGCACCAGAATACAAGATGCCATGAACCCCAAGGCTTGAAGGACTGTCCTTGCAGTCAGCCTGGACCGTAGAGACATTTGCTGGAAATAAAGAGAAAGGCTTCTTTGTTTGTCCGGGGTCAAAAAAGCCATCTGGGAAGCTGTATTCAGTCTCACACCCAAAAAGCACATGTCCTGAGAGGGTACTAGACTGGACTTTGTTTCGTTCACAGAATACCCTAGGCATCTTAACACTGCCATCACATACTGTAGATGATGAAGAAGTTCGTCCTTTTCTTGTGCAATAATCAGGCAGTCGTCCAAATAAGGATAAATCTGTATTCCTCTTAGTCTGAAAAATGCTATCACTGGAGCCAGAACCTTTGTGAACACTCTGGGCGCAGTAGATAAGCCAAAGGGCAATGCAGAGAACTGATAATGTAAATTTCCAGCCCGAAAACGCAGGTACCTCCTGCAACTGGGCCTGATAGGAACATGAAGGTAAGCCTCTTTGAGATCCAGAGTAACCATCCAGTGATCTTTTCCCAACAGAGGTAAAAGCTGTTGTAAAGTCAGCATCTTGAACTTTGGAATGTCCAGGTAAGTGTTGAGGATAGATAAATCCAAAATTGGTCTCCACGTGTTTCCTTTCTTTGGAACTAGAAACAGGCGAGAATAAAATCCTAGACCCACTTCTGACAGAGGAACTGGCTGTATAGCTCCTATTTGAAGAAGTAAAGAAATTTGTCTGTGAGCCTCTATCCTTTGCTGAGGAGGGACGTCTGGCATGCCTTTGAAAGGAGGCATGGTATGGAAATAGAACTTGTAACCTCAGTTTATAATGTCCAATACCCATTTGTCCTGGGTGACTAAATGCCAATTTTGCTTGAAAAGAGCCAACTTTCCTCCCAAAAGAGCTGCCAGGCAAGGAGAATCTGGCAGCTGAAAATGCAGGTCATTGGGCCTGTTTACGAAAGGACTGGCCCCTGCCCTCACCAGCAGATTGAGCAGGCGAACTCCATTGTCTCGGCCTGAAGGTACTCTGAGCTCTGCCCCTACCACGCCTAGATCTACCCCTAGACTGAGAATCAGAAGAAGGGTACGTCCACCCCTTAGTAGGCCAATTTCTACTAAACTTTGGAGGTTGTACCTGCAAAAAATCTTTAACAGTCTGCATAGACTTAGCCTTGTCTTCCATTTTCTTTAAGACTGACTCCACAGGAGGACCAAACAAAACTTCAGACTGTAAAGGGCATCCAGAATTCTAGACTTAACATGCTCAGACAAATTCTGATCCTTAAGCCAGGCGTGCCTCTGAATAACTGAACCAGTGGCAGCCACCCTAGAAGAAGCCTGTAAAGCATCAAAACCACATTGCAAAGAGTGCTTACCCACCTGTTCAGAAACATGCACTAAATCCTGCAATTCTTTACACTCTATGCCCTCTGCCAAAGCATCCACTTTAGATCTTAGCTGAGAAAGGAGGAAATTCTGATACTTCAACATATGAAACTGGCAGTTCAAAGCTCTCATTGCTAAAGTAGAAGAGGTATACACCTTCTTACCCCATCTATCCAAAGCTCTAGCTTCCTTATCCAGAGGAACCGGATTCTTAACAACAGAGGCTCTAACACCCTTAGGCCCCTGACTAATAGTTTCTGGGTCCACCCTAGGACTCTTATACAGATATTTATGAGCCTCAGGCACCCTGTAATACCTGTCCGGTTTAACTGGGGCAGGAGGCACAGAATCTGGATTAAGGGAAGCTTCCGAGAAAACATCTGAAACAACATCCAAAACCGGAGGTATAGCTAAGGGTCTATGCTGTGGTAAAAACAAGAACTCCCTAAGCCTCTTCCGTGAATCAGAGTAATCCTGTCCCTCCCACTTAAAATGCTCCCTCATGGAATGCAGAGTTTCTGAAAATGAAAAATCCTCTGGAGGAGAAGCAGAAGGAGTGGAATCCTCTGCATCAGAATCAGAATAAGGAGGGAAATCTTGAATGTCCTCAGCAGAAGACTCTGAATCATCTGAGGCCTGCTCCAAACTTTCCAACTCTGGCTCCATCCTGGGCCTCTTATCAGGAGGGGGCATAGAACCTCTAATTAAAGTAATCAAATCCTCTGCCATTTTAAGCATGTGCTTTATAGGGACAGACCCTGAAGAACCAGAACTGACACCAGAGGAAGGCAAAACAGACCTGCCCTTAGAAGGAGCCTTAGAAACAGTAACATAAGGCCTAACCACCTTAGGCATAGAAGGGAGAATAGTAACCTGAGAGGCCCCTTCAGCCTGACCTGCCTCCTGAGAGGCCACATCTTGTAAAATCAAAGTTTCCCCCTGGGACTCAACAGAAACTTCAGCCGGATCCACCTGTTCAGCTGTAGCTTCTAAAGGTCCGGCGTCCGAAACGGACAAATCATCCTGCCTAGGCTTTAAAGATTTGTCTTTGCGCTTCTTAGTAGAAGCAGGCGTCGGAACATCCGACGGCATATTATAATTACACCTCTTGCCAAAGACTAACCTAGCGCTATCTAACCTCCATTTTATAGTGCGCTTATTAAACCTAGCACAAAACCGACACCCGACTACGTGCTCGGTCCCAAACAAGGAATACAAAGCGAGTGGTAATCCCTATGCGGTATCTGTTTCCCACAAGAAATACAATTATTCACTTTTTCTGACATCCGGTAAGTAACTGAGGCAAGAAAAAACAAAAATATTCCCCAACGGGGTACTTAGCCCAACTTGGTATCGGTCTGAAACTCCGAAAACGAAAAATTTCAGAACGCCGAACGGCACTTGCAACGCTGCTTCTGCATCGGACCATGCGGCAAAAAAGACTGAGGATATGACGTCGGTCATGCGCCTTTATACCCTGATGCTCTGATGTCAGATCTAGGCGCCCATGACCGACGTCAGCCTAATACTTTGGTATTCGGGCCGACCGAGGACAGCGGACTACCCATAAGTAAGGACTGCAGCAATGTGAGATGAAGAACATCCACAGTTTTCATGAGGAGCAAACCAAAACTATGTGGGAAAATCTGGGCATTCTGTGAAAATGTCAACAGTTGAGAGGGATCCATCTGCATAATCACCCATCACCTTTTAAGATGAATAACCCTATTGGCTTAAAATATTTTTTGTAAATGAGTATTTAATGGCCTCACACACTACCTTTTCATTTCCTCTTTTCTTTTTCGTACACGGGGTGTTTAATAACAGAAGAAAATATATTAGGATTTCATTGCTGATATTGTTCTGATGAGAAGTTAAATACATTCCTATTCTTTCACCCAAGATTTCAGTGGCTTGACAAGATTGGCTAGGTTGAATAAATTCCTGTATGTTCCACTACCCCACATTAACTAATCTCAAACTGTTTGAATTTTCTTCACTTAAAAATGTTCCCAAAGTCATAACTAATAATGTTGAACAAACTCTAGCATCTTGGC
Source organism: Protopterus annectens (assembly GCF_019279795.1). NCBI lineage: Eukaryota > Metazoa > Chordata > Ceratodontiformes > Protopteridae > Protopterus > Protopterus annectens. The sequence goes on along the minus strand of NC_056737.1, from coordinate 1,051,222,225 downwards.
TGAATGCCTTCTGGGAATAAAAATAGCAATGCAAAGAGGAAAACTGTATCTGTATATGTGTGTGTGTATATATATATATATATATATATATATATATATATATATATATATATATATATTTATGTATACACGGTTCCCCTTTCAATAGTCAAAGTTACAAAATGTCGATTCGCAGAACAGCAAGACATCATCAAAAACTCGTAACAGCAAACTTCCGGAACAGCGAAATATGCCTTCTGGAAACTAACCACTCGGCCACGACCGACAAACCTTGCTCTTTCCTCCACCATAGTGGAATCTCGCAGTTGTTATATCTAGCTGGGGGGTGGGGGTGGGGGCAAAGGCCCCCATATCAGAAGGTTTTATTTATGTATAATTTTACTTTTTATAATACAGAGTTTTGGAATTAAAACTGTGTAGTATAAAAAATATAATTATACATAGATAAAACCTAATAGAGTGAGGGGCTCTATCCCCACACCACCCATGAGGGGGGCTGCACCCCCCATCTAAATATAACAAGTCCGAGATCACCCTATGGTGGAGGAAAGGGCATATTAATTCATAAAGCATTATAACATTTCTGACTATTCTACATGACAGGCTAAGCCTAAAAATTGCTTCTAAGAAGCTTGCAAATACATGTGCTTCCAAGATTATGGTTACAGTCTATAACATCTTATAAAGTGGTTGGTTTCCCAGAGGCAAATTTCACCATTCCAGAGTTCGCTGTTATGAGTTTTCCATGATGTCATCTCTCTGTTCTGTGAGTCGACGTTCTGGTAGTTCAATTATTCAAAGGGGAACCGTATACACATATATATGTATGTATATATAACAAAGATTAACACAAAATTAAAATCAATAAATCAAGCATTTAAAAGAAAACAAAATACAATAGTAAAATACTTTCAAAGTGCTAAGTAAACGTTTCTAAACAATTTCATTATGTAACCCTACTGCATGCTGTACCATCCTTTAAAATATAAATAATTCCTTTATATAACCAATAATGTAGTGAGCTGTGTCCTTCCCTAATTATAATTTCATCTTATTGCAAAATAGTAGAGATATATCCAACAGGATTACTCAAAAGCAATTAGCAAAATGTATTTGTCACCTCTTCTTAGAACCTGGAACTGAAAAGTTCCTGCTGTAGCTATATAATATGTTTAGCTTAACACAATATTCCTCTTTATGATTCTTAACTTCATAGATGTATGCTAGGCTACTCCAGGGGCTTTTACAAGTCTAGCCATGTTTACCAAATATTTCTGACAATTTTTGTTACCCAAGGTAATTTTAAGGAGGTATATGAAAGCTTGGGCTGGGGTGGTCTAGCATTTACAGTCTGCCTCTGTCTATTAGAGAAATAGGTGCCAGATCATGGGTAAATTTCTGACTTCCCATCCGTTGGTCCAAGAATTGTGTTAGGGTAGATTTCTGCTTCACATGGATTGGAAGCCTGCTCTGGGGAAGGGACAGTCTCTAAGATACATGTCTGTCCCTCCAACATGTCCTATTTATGTCACAAATGAGGTTTAGGTCCCTAGATTGAGTGATGCTAATTTTATTTGCTTTGCAGAAGTGTAACAGGTCCATCAAAGTAGGCCAGGAACAGATCACATCTCAGCATTCTGTAGGAGACAGAGCACATGGGTAAGGTTTTGAGATAGTCTGATAAGACATATTGTTAACGCCTTCTTTTCTTTTTGTGAGGAACCTCTGTGGACATTCCAGTTGTATATGCCCGGTCAATGATTGGTCTGGTGAGGGATGAGTACAGTGGAACAATGACATCCTCAGACCTAGATGCCATACCCTTGCTTAAAAGTTTAACACAAATTGATATCCTAACTACCAGTGACATGTGATGTTCAAAGGTCACGTCACTGTCTCCATGTGTTCCCAAATCCCTGACTACTGAATCTACTCATATGGATGTGTTATCAATGTTGTAGTTTTCAGGGATAGCCAGCTTTCCAAAGGATACTATCATGTATTTCTTGGCACTGAGTTTTAGACCATGGTTCTGGCACCATTTATTAGTCTGGGTCAGGCCTTCTTGGTGGGTATTTGTGTCCTTGGGGGATTCTATAACTGCACCTAGTTTGCAGTCATCTGCAAACATGGTCAGCCAGAGGCCCTTGATATTGGCCTTGATTTCAGAGAAGGAGATGTCAAAAAGTAGTGGAGCCAGCACACATCCCTAAGGGACACTGCTAGTGACTGGTCTATTTGTGGAGGTAGACACTCCTATCATAACTTCTTTGGGTCCTATCTCTGAGACAGCTATCCATTGATGAGTTACTGGCTTATATCTAATATTGTGAGTTTGTCTGCAATACTTAAATGGGGTATTATGCTGAATGCCTTAGCCATGTGATGATAGGCAGTATGCACCATTTTGCCCTCATCAATTGCTTTGCTGACGTTCTTATGGATGTCCACCAGATTCAGTAGGCATGACTATATTTCATTGAAAGTCACAGTGCAAAATACAATAAGATGAAAAGTAAAAGAGTACCGATCTTGGTAGATTAAAACTAATGTCAAAAGTCCCCTTAAAGAAAGCACTTTGATTATTAAACAGGCTGCAGCAGACACATGCAAAAGATGTTACACAGACTGTAGTAATACTAGACAATTGACAGAATAGCAATACATTTTAGACAAAACATTGTAATTACACTAAAGCTATAGATAAAAAAGGACAGCTAACATAAGGGGAAAAGCTTTAAACAGTTGTATTACTTTACAGTGCAATTCAGATCTGTCCTGGTATATAAAATGCAGGTCCACTTACACGCCCTTTTATAAAGCTCTGTCTCACTGCTTTGAATATGCAAAGAATGCAGCTGCTACCATGACAAAAAAAAAAAACAGAAATCAGGCTAATCAATTCCTTTGCCATGAAGAGGATGATCTTTGTCACAGACTGATAGTAGCAGCTGAAAATGTCAGTGCTGATAAAAATGAGACTCAGTCAAAATAATCATCCAATACATGATTTTAATGGGCAGGGGCAGCAACATCTGATAGAGGGAAGAGCTCATTAACATCCAGTTAAATGTTTGACTGTTTAAATGCATGATATGATTACTTGACTTGAGTTTGAAAAGTCTGAGTTAAGAATTTTGAATTCACCGGATTAGTTGACTGGCCTGCTTAACTTTGGTGGTCCAGGATATCAATTACTCGAAATTGAGGGACTCATTGGGTGAGGGAGGCTTAGAATGCACCAGAATCCCCAGTATTAACAAGATCATCAGAGACTAATTCCTTATTTCAGGGAAGTGCCCACCACTAAAATCTTTAATCCCGTTTTTTCTCAAACCCTGCCATATACTCTTTCTAACAGCATAGTCTTGATAAATAACACCTCTCTCCCTTCAGATGTAGATATTGAAATGTTAAAAATCTTTTAAGACATGAAAATCATTCTTTTCTGTACATTAATGGGAGTGATTGTTAAATAATTGTTTTGTACTTAAAAATAATATACACACGCACACACATGCAACTTGGGACCATGAAACAATGTGTTCCATACCCTATTTTAAGTAAAATATAGTTTTAATTGTGAGTTTACTGACTTTTTTTTTGTGAAATGATTGGTAGAAGAGTCTTTAAGTTTTTAACAGGGCTTTGGAGTTAACAACAAACTTTTTTTTAAATTTACTTACAATATTAAGGAAGAAGAAATTATTTGGCTGTGATTATTTTAAGGATATACAAAGTGATAACTTGGCATCAAATATTTTAGAAAAGAAACATTTTCTAACTGTTATTTTTATTTCAGTAATGCACATCTTATTTCGGTCAAAAAGAAAACAGTAAAATCACAATTTGTAACAGCTGCTAGATTTGGTTTTTAGATGAAGAGTTGTTAATAATGGCCTCAAGCTAAACGCCAAAAAGTGTATAGTCATCCCCTTTGGCAAAAACAAAGTGCCCACAAATTACCACATAGGTGGTAATCCATTAAGTACAGAAGAAGTAATTAGGGACCTGGGGACCCAAGTTGATAGCAATCTCTCATTTGACAACCACGTGGCCAAAGTGGTTAGAAAAACATTTTATATAGCCCACCTAATCATGAAGGGATTCACATCTAGATTAGGGGAGGTCATCGTGCCTCTTTACTCATCCCTCTTCAGGCCCATAATCGAGTACAATGCCCCTTTTGGGATGTACCTTACCAAACACCTGCAGCAACTGGAAAGACCCCAAAAGTACCTCACCAAGAGGATCAAAGGGCTCAAACAGATGCCATATGCTGCCCAGTTAAAGAAACTCCAGCTCTACTCAGTGGCATACCGCCTGCTCAGAGGTGACCTGTGCCTGATGTATAAGGCCATGTCCAACCTGGAATTAAGGGACATGCTGCACCTCAAAAAATCCAAATCCCATCGAGCTACACACTCGAGAGATTTGAACCTCAGCACTGAAATAAATAGGACATGCTGGAGGGACAGATTCATAACCCAGAGGCTCCCTTCACTATGGAATAAAATCCCAGTCCAGGTTAGGCAGAGTCCCTCATTGACTCTCTTCAAGAGGAATCTTGATGAGTGGATGGGAGATCATAGGTTTACCCTGGGTATCACTTCTGTGTCACTGTTAGACAAAGGCACAGTATACTAACCTCGAAAAAGGGCATAGCAAAATTAATTTAAAATGGGTGGCGAAAGCTTATAAATGCCCTAGGGCAGATAGCCTAGTATGAACCTATGAACCTATAAAAGAAGTGGGATTTTTGAGTAAATAATTTTTGGATAGATTTTACCTATAATTCTGGTTATGTTGAAGTGTGATATTTTGAAACACAGCAAATCTAAGTTTAAAGCTATTTCACTTATGGAGAAAACTGAAAGATACGAGATCAACAGTCAAATATAGAAGGGACACATTTGTGCTCACCTTTTTTATAGATTCATTTGCAACTGGGAATTTGTCCAAGATAATTGGAAAATGATTCTGGGTAACCTAGAATTGTTTAATTTGTTAGAGACAGATCCTATAGTAACTTATAAGAAATGAGTTAATATAAAACATTTTTACAATTAAGTAGTAATGCACAGAAGAGATGTTATAATGCAAATATGAAAAAGGGAATACTTCCATGTGGGTTAACTAATTCCATTTCCTGTTTAAAACATTCGCTAATGTGAGCATTCACTTAAGTGAATGTTCACGGTTTTCAGTTCAACGAACGGAGGTTTGCGGAGTTGAACCTTTGATTGTATGATATAGACCCTCTGAAATGATGGCAAGGGGTTTGGTGCCTTTGTCTATTATAGTAGGAAGCAAGACTACTACATGTTTGCAGTGGGGAATGGCCAGCCAGTTAATGTTCAAAACTGATCCTGCCCAGATGTAGCCTACAACTTATTCAAGGTGCCCTCTGCATCATCACCTTGTTTTAAACTCTTCATCCATCCCTCATCATCACCATTATCATCATTTTCCATTCTTCTACACAGGGTCAGGTATCACATGAACTGTCACCACTTCTCCTCGATTCAGTGCCACTCTCTTAGACTCCTACCTTTTTCGGCAGTCATGCCTCACTGTCGCAAGTCTTCTCTCACGCAATCTGTCCATCTCTTGGCTAGACATCCTCCTTTCCTCTTGCCTTTTTCCTGTCTCTCCCAAATCATCTTCTGCTTTAATGCACATGCTGAAACCAGCATAATCTATTCTCTTTGACCTTCTCTATAACTGGAACTGGAATGATACAAGCATATAGTGTTTGGACTCCCAGAAGGGAGTCACCTATGACTAATGTGTTGGCTTCTGTACTGATGACGTCGGTACTTTATCTGTTCCACCGATTGCATCCTCGTACTTATCTCAGGCATTTTATTTCCTTCTCTTCTAGCATCTTCAACTGCTCTGCCTTCACTGACCAAGTTTCTGTGCCATAAAGAAGCACTAGTTACCCAACAATTTTTACACTATTTTTCAGCTTTTTTGGTGTTCTCCCATCACACACTATCCCTGACACTGTCTCATTGTCTGCAGGACCTCTGAGTCTAGCTTTGACCTCCTCTTTCACACTTTGCTCTCCTCAATTACCCCTTTCTGAAGCAGCAGCTATTTGAAATGTTGGGAGCACTAACACCCCCTCCCCCCACAAAAAAGAAGTTTAAAGGAGAAAAGCAATTTCAAGCTTCGCTCTTCTCCTGTGTTTTCAGTACTTGCTGACACTCAGCATTTTGAATGCTGACTTTTTAACAAGGAGCCCCCTGAAGATGTTTACATGTTCTATTACCCCATCCATCTTAATTCTCATTTTCTTCTGATTTCATCCATTTGCTTTCAGTTTTACATTCCATTCCTATATCATTTGCTGGAGTTCCTGTTCAGGGTATGCTTGTAATGCAAATTATCTTCCTATAGCAACTTTTTTGATCTTTCTCCTCTCGCCTGTATTCTAATGTAGCCAGCACAAGTACAAACAACAGTGGCTCAGAGATGAACCCTAAAGCACATCAGCTCTCGGTGGGAGCCCTTCTGGGAGTCCAAACACTGTATATGCTTGTATCATTCTTTCTTGTACATAGCCTACACTAATTCTACCAATGTTTGTAGAACTTCAAACCATTGCAAGACTGCCCAAATCAGCATTCAACAAGTCTAGGAATACCCAGTTGAGCTCCTTTCTCATATTCAGCTTCTTCTCCACTGTCTCACTGCAAACATCTGGTCAATTGTGCTGCATCCTGATCTGAACCCAAACTATTCATATCCTACTTTGCTTTCTACTACTCTGTATATTTTCTTATCAGTGACCATTTCCAGCATTTTCATGTATCCTCTAGACAGGAGGACACAGATCACAGACTGCATGCCATGTAATGGCTTTCAACAGTGTAAAAATTTTCTCTAGCTGATTTATGTCCTGGTGCAAATGACCATTTCCAAGAATGCAGGAGTGCTGCCATTGATACATTTTGGACTTTTGGACTACTAGGCATCCAGCATAGTTTCTGGCTACGTCTACAAGCTGCATATCACTGCCAAGGCAGTGCATGAAAGTTTTGCGTAGAAAACTTATTTCCAATGCTTTCAGGTGAGCTTCACATACAATATCCGAAGCAATGAAATACAGTTTGACCAAAACACTACACTGGAGGGACAGACAGGTTATTTTTTTTCTGACAGCAAAATTGAGTGCAAAACAAGTTATGACTATTCACTGCCCTTTTAACTGTCACATATGTATGACCATAGTGGGGCATTCTGATTTCCCTTTTTTGGCTGCCTTCATTTGAATACAGGGCTATCATCACAATGGCTTTCTTCAAAATAGTATTGTTAGATTAGTCTTACTTTGAATCCCAAAATAGCCAGTGTTAATAGTGACACTTCAGAGCCATGTGAGTAAGGAAGCTTCCTGTCGAACACCATTGCAAATAAGAAAGGGCTCAGAGCTGATCCTTGATGCAATTCCCACCTCCACCTTAAACGCATCCGTCACTCCTACTGCAGACCTCAGTACTGTCACACTACCCTCACACATATCCTGTACCACTCTTACATAAATTCTCTGCCACTCCCAACTTCCTCATACAATACCACAACTCCTCTCTAGGCACCCTGTCATATGCCTTCAAGTCCACAAAGACACAGTGCAACTCCTTCTGACCTTCTCTATACTTCTCCATAACAGTCTCAGAGCAAACATCACATCTGTTGTGCTCTTTCCTGGCATGAAACCATACTGCTGCTCACTAATCACCTCCTTTCTTAACCTAGCTTCCACTACGCTTTCCCATAACTTCATACTGTGACTGATCACTTTTATCCCTCTGTCGTTACTACAGCTCTGCACATAGGTTCATAGGTGTGTACTAGGCTAATGGCCCTGGAGCCTTTACAAGCCTAGCCATAGGATTACCCTGGCATCATGCCACCTGACCTTAGTTCCCAGTGCCTCTGTCGAGTAGAGCCACTGGAGTTATCCCTGTGGTGAATTTTCTGTTTCCCATCCATGCATCAAGATTTCTCTTGAAGAGGGTCAGTGAGGTGCTCTGCTTGACATGTATGGGAAGTCTGTTCCATAGCGTGGACAGTCTCTGGGTTATGAACCTGTCCCTCCAGCATGTTCTGTTCATTGTGGTAATGAGGTTGAGGTATCTGGAGCGTGTGGTGCGGAGGGATTGTGATTTCTTTAGGATGTAACATTTCTAACAGAGCTGGATCAGACATGGCTTTGTAAGACAAGCAGAGATCGCCTCTAAGTAGGCAATATGAGACAGAGAATAGTTGGAGTTTTTTGAGTCTGTGTTTAAGGCCTAGGATCCTCTCTGTGAGGTACTTTTGTGGATTCTCCGGTTGTTGCAGGTGTCTAGTGAGGTACATGCCAAATGGGGCATTGTACACAATAATTGGCCTAATGAGGGAAGTGTAGAGGGAGACAATGACCTCTTTCTTCCTGGATGCAAAACCCTTAGTCATGAGATGTGCCACACAGAAGGACTTTCTGACCACAGTGGCAATGTGGTGATGAAAAGAGAGGTTGCTGTCAACCTGTGTCCCCAGATCTCTTATAACGCCTTCCGTGTTCAGTGGACTACCATCAATGTGGTAATTCATGGGAACTGGGTTTTTTCCAAAAAGGATGACGACACATTTTTTTGGCATGGAGCTTAAGGCCATGGTTCTGACACCAGTCGTTGGTCTCAGTGAGGCCATTCTGTAGGATGTCAACATCACTTGGAGAGTTAATACTAGCTCCCAACTTGCAATCTTATGTGAACTTTGTCAGCTAGAGTCCCTTCATGTTGGCCTGGACTTCAGAGAAGTAGATACCAAACAGGAGAGGACCCAGGACCAAACCCTGTGGGACTCCACACATAACTAGTCGAAAGTCTGACTTAGAGTCAGGTACTTTCACACTGTGGGTTCTTTGAGCCAGTATGCAACCGACCTAGTGATATAAAGGTTGATGCCAAGCTTAGTGAGTTTTTCTATGATTCCTGAGTGAGGAATGATATCAAAAGCCTTGGCCAGATCAAGGTAGGCTGTATGAACCACCTTGCCTTCATCCACAGCTCAGAGAAGTCAACCAAGTTCAGCAGACATGATCTATGCTTCACAAAACCAAACTGTGTAGGATCCATAGATTGGAGATTCCCTATATCCTTGTTTAGTAGGTCCATGATGATGCATTTCATAGCTTTGCATATCAGACTCATCAGGCTAATGGGGCGATAGTTCCTGGGGTCTGTAGTCGCTCCTCCTTTGTGGAGAGGGATGACTGTAGCAGTGCGCCATTCAGTAGAGACAAAGCCTGAGGTGAGGCTGTGATTGAACAGGGCACACAGGTGAGGTGCCAGTTCACTCTGTAGTTCATGTAGAACACAACCAGGGATATTGTCAGGTCCCACAGAAGCTGTATTCTTGGCTTTGGATAGTGCTGTTTTAACCTGTGCAGCAGTAATATTGGGTGCCTGGCAATCTACTAGTATTGTGATTGGTCCTTTTGGGGGGGGGGGGGTAAAGGTGCCACTGAATCTGTCGGCCAGTATACTGGCAATATCTGTTGCTTGGTATAGGAGGTACCACTTTGCAGTAGCTCAGAGCAAATCTGGGTATTGCCGTGGAGATTCTTTACATAACTATAGCAGGCCTTATGGTTGTCTTTACTATCTGCTGCAATTCTGTTTTCATAGCTAGCTTTAGAGGATTTGATGAGGGATCTCAACTTTTTGTTGAGGCTGATAAGGGAGTTTTTCCAGTCTTGGAACTTCACCTTATTCCGCATCAGTTTCCTCCTTCTGTTGTAGAGTTTGTTTATGGCAGGGGGCCACCAGATTGGCTTCCTTTTCTTGGAGGAGACCGTCTTGGTTCTATTGGGTATGGCGAGATCCATGCATTTGTGTACGTGTTCATACAGTGCATTGGTGTATGAGTCTGCGGTCACGCAACTATTCTTCATTTGCATGGGTGCCGTGAAGTTAGCCACCTCTGTTTTTAGGAGCCCAAAGTTAGCTTTGGAGAAGTTTTCATGGTGGTTACCTTTGCAGGAGGGTGGGAAGGATGTGGATTTCCAAGGTGATTAGTTTGTGGTCAGATCTAACCAGGGAAGAGCTGACTACTGGTGTAGAGTAATTGTTGCCCATGTTATTAATGACCAGGTCAAGGATTTTGCTACCTCTATTGGGGGTAGGAATGAGCTGGTCCAGGGCAATGGAATTAATGAACTCCAGGAAAAATTGGGCAAGTGTATTGGTACATGAGTAGTTTACCCATTTAATGGAGAAGTAGTTGAAGTTGCCTAGTAAGAGGGTGTTAGGTTGGACCCTAATATTCTCCAGGGTGCTTAGGAGTGTGGAGTACGAGTCTTGGGACATGGTTGGGGACCTATAGCAGGCTGCAACTTGAATTGATGTCTTACCAGTGTTAGCAGCACTTGAAGTACCTCTGATGCATTATGTTGGGCTACCAGTCTGGAGGTGTGCGCGTCCTTTATGAATATGAAAACACCACTGTCTTTGGAGCTTCGGTCCAAGTTCTGGGGCTGAAAGGTGTGGAATGAGGTATAGCCTGGTAGTGCAAGGATGCTTTCTCCTGCCTTGAACCAGGTCTCCGTTACAACACAAATGTTGATGTTCTCCATTTTAAGGAGTGCTTTGAGCGAGTGCATTTTGAGATTTAGACTTCTAGCATTGAGCAGCATGACCCTCAGGTTGAATTTGTTTGTAGCTGTTACAGTGATAATTTGGTCTTTGGAACACCGCCTAAAAAAGCCATTATAGTGGTGACAAGAGCCTTGGCCAGTATCCAGAAGGCCAGCGGTGACATATGCAGGCCATCTCTGACAAAGCATCAAGGTCTGTCAATCATGTCATCCCAGGCAGACAGATACTGGATCTCCTTAAAATGACACCAGATACTTAGCCAATTATCAAAATCATTTTCTGCTTGTACCGTGGTATCATTCTGGGTGATGGTAGGATGCTGCTTAGGGCTAGAGTCATACCCGCCTGGGCTACATAATCGGAGAGCTCCTCCATGTCTCTTTTCGTGTAGTCCAGGGTGGTATGTCTCAGGTCATTCGCACCCACATGTACAATGACAGAGTCATATTTGTACCTGTTGTTGAGGGACCCGAGTGCATGCATTATGTGGTGGATCCTGGCACCTGACAGGCAGATGACTGTTACTTTCTCCTTATTCAACCTAGTGAGTGGGACATCAGTGTGCCTCACTATTGAGTCACCTATGACTAGTGTGTTGGGCATGCTGTTTTGCCTTATGGGCTTTGGGTGAGTGGCACACTGTTTAGGAGAGTTATGTGTCTTATGATTAGTGTTGTGTTGTGGTGGTCAAGTGTGTTTCTGCCTTGGAGGTCTCTGCTGTTTGGGTAGATTTTTATTAAGAGCCTCCATGAGGGTGGGTGTGTGGTTTGTGTTTTTATGTGAAGGCAGTGCTGGTGTGTGTTTTGGAGGGCTGTGTTCCATGTGGTGTGGTGCAAGTGTTGACTTTCTCTTAACCAGCTATTCCGGTCTTGGCTGGAGAGGGCATGGCTTCCAGTATGGATATATAAGTGCATCTCTCACAAGTCTGAGTGTTGGAAGGTAAGAGGTGGGAGTTGTCGGTGTACATGAGGCAGTTGCTACATTGCCACAGGACGCCCAGATTCACCAGATTAATAGGAGAAAGCACAGGGAACCAACCTTTAGACATGCCTGGAGGGGTGGGCATGGATAATAAGTACTGTATCTGTTTCCTTGTAGAACATTTATTGCTGGTAGCACTTTTCTGTGCTACAATAATTGCTACAAGAAGTCTGGTAAAGTGCTAGACTAATAAGCTAGTATAACTGCAGGAGAGGAGAGAACGAGTAGATCTAAGGGAAAAACTGAAGAGCAGACTCTGGCACCGCTTAGAAGCTTACAAACAGTCCTGGATACAACAAGTCTGTACCTGGACTAGACAAGTTACAGGAAAGGTGGGAAACAAGTGCAAACTTTCAACTGGAAAGTTGAGATAGATGGAAAAACTGTCCAAATGGCCAATAAACTACAATTTCTGGGCCAGGAACTACTCCTCTTGTGGTAGATAGGCTACCTAGTGCTTACCACTCCCTCTGATAAGCTAGAAGGCTTCCCTCCAACATAGAAAGGCATGGGGGGCTCAGAAGCTGACAAACAGTCCTGGATACAGCAAATCTCTATCTGGACTAGATTAGTTAAAGGAAAGGGGGGAGACAAGTGCAAATGCAGGCTTTTAAATCAGAAAGTTGGGAGAGATGGAAAAACTGCCCATACAGCCAATAAATACAATTTCTGGGCCAGAAACCACTCCTTATGTGGTAGATAGGTTACCTAGTGCTTACCACTCCCACTGATAAGCTAGAAGGCTTCCCTCCAACACAGAAAAGCCTGGGGGGCTCAGGAGCTTACAAACAGTCCTGGATATAGCAAATCTGTATCTGGAATCGACTCGTTACAGGAAGGGGGAAAACAAGTGCAAATGCGGGCTTTTAAATCAGGAAGTTGAGAGAGATGAAAAAACTGCCCATACAGTCAATAACTACAATTTCTGGGCCAGAAGCCACACCTTATTGCTAGTTGTATATAAGTTAAAGCCAGTAACCTTGAAAAGTTATGTGTTTACATATAATAAAGCTGCTTGAACAGAACTCACAAAGACTCTTCTATTGTTTCCAGAATGAGAGAGAGACATGAATGTTCCAGTTACTGCATGTGTCAAGTCAGGTACATACCAAAGTATCATACTCCATGATGGGTCTGGTGAGGGACAAGTGTAGTGGTATGATGACCTCTCGGGGCCTATGTGGCATGTCTTTGCTTAAAAGTTGAGCAACAAAGAAAGATTTTCTTACTATGATGGACAAATTACGGTCAAAGGCTAAGTTACTATCAACATGTGTTCCTCAGAGCCCTCACTAGTGAATCAACTTTTAACGGTGTTTTATTGGGGTCTATATTAGGAGAACGAAAAGTGCATTGCGCGAACACCTTTTGAACGACACAGAAAAAGTGAATGTCTCAAATACTGAAAGAATGAACGGAGATCGCCATAGGGAATTCTTCCCTTTACTTCAATGGAGTGCGATCTCTGACTTGGTATATTTAAGTAGCGGGGGTGTTGGAGGCGCAGGGGGGCTTGCCCCCATGCATGAAACAGTGACAGTTTTTGTTTGTTAGTTTTTTCATTTTTGGGTTTCAATATTTCAGACATTCACTCTTTCAGTGTCGCTCAACAGGTATTCGTGCAATGCAGTTTTTGTTCTCATAATATAGACCCATTTTATTGATGACATAGTTACCCAGGGTGTTGGACTTCCCAAAAGGTACTATAATGCATTTCTTGGTAATGAATTTTAAGCCATGGATTTTGCACCAAGCGTTCATCTATATTAGACCTTCATGAAGGGTATTTTCATCTTGGTGGGATTCAATGACTGCTCCCAGTTTGCAACCACCTGCAAAAGCAGTTAGCCAAAGGTTACTGACATTGACTTTGACATCCAAGAAGTAGATGCCAAAGAGGAGTGAGCCCAGCACAGAACCCTGGAGACTCCACTGGTCACCAGCCTCTTTGTGGAGGTGGTCTCACTAATTCTAACCTCCTGGGTGAACCAGCTAGCTATCCAGCATGTTATAAAGGGGTTTATACCTAGTTCCACAAGTTTGTTGACAATGCTGAGTGCAGTATTGCATCATATGCCTTAGCCAGATCTAGGTAGGAAGTATGCACCATTTTCCCCTAATTCATTGTCTTAGTAACTTTTTCAAAGAAGTGCACCATATTCAGTAAGCATGACCTTCCTTTGGCAAAGCCAAACTGGGAAGGATCCAGTGTCAGGAAGTCTTCTATGTCCTTGTTGATAATTTTCATGTTAATTCTTCCCATGGCTTTACAAATATGACTAGTCAGACTAATGGGTCTGTAGTTTCCAGGATCTGCTGAAGGTCCTCCCTTATGAAGGGGGGTGACCATCACAGTCCTCCATTCACATGGCACAAAGCATGTTGTAAGACTATAGTTAAATAATGATTGGAGTGAGACAGGGGTAAAGCTGGAATTGAGTTTGTCCACTAACAGGTTTGCTACATTGCCAGGCTCAGTGATTGTGGCACCACTAATCACCAGTTCATCACTTTGTCGTGTGCTACCCTTGAGGTTTCTGACACAGATGTGGAAGACCTTATGGTTATCTTTCACCTGGAAGACTATTTTAATCTCAAAGTTGGCCTTGTTTGACCTAATTAGCCCTCTTAGTTTCCTATTTAATTTGGTGTGGAAGTTTCTACCTTTGTGGAAATCGCCCCTCCTGATTTTTGTCAAAATGTTTTCCTTTTTTGTATATCCTGTTTAATCTGGGATGTCACCAGGGTGGTTTGTTTCTAGGCCTAGTGCTGGGCTTACTTCTAGTAGGTACTGTTACATCCCTTCTCTGGGCCAGTGATCAAGAAGTCTCAATCCTCACTATAGTTATCAGTGAGGGGCGTTCACTTGGAAAAACATAGATACATGCAGTACTTCCAGATGCATCTCTCTGCACCAAGCACAGTTTCCCTTAAGAGTACACAGGGAACACACTCAGTCTGGGAGCTGGGTTTCCCTTTCTCTCTCCAGGCCCCCAAATAAGACACCCCACTGACACAGCTGTAGATTTGAATCTTCAGTCAAGTGTTCCAAGCCAAGTCCTCCACCACCCTCTCTGTGAAACCAGTTGTCTTTGTCCCTGCTCCACATAGCTGACACACACACACACACACACACACACACACACACACACACACACACACACACACACACACACACACCCCTGGGAAAGGCTGGCACAGATTTACCAGCTATGCCCCTTCTGACCAGACTATGGGGTAGGTACTGCCACCAGAACACTCCAAAGCCAGCTACTCTAAGACTCTTACAAGGGTACCCAATTATACTGAGCAGAATTAATACTAATACACATGGTAATGTTTGACCAATGCAGCAATGCTTTCAGGAGTGGACACAGTGTCACCAAATAAATATAAGTACCCTCAAAGGTTAAAATATTCTTAAAAAGACCAGCCACAATGAAAAGTTTAAATATATTTAATAATAAATAATAAAAGAACGTGAAAATACTAAATATCTATTTACAAAAAAAAGCAGAGTTTCAATCACAGGAAATATTAAAAATAACATGAATGGGTAGATTCATGCAGATACAGAAAAACAGCACTTAACTAATCTCACTATATTTTCCTGACTGATCTAAAGAATTACTATTCCCAGGTTACTTACTAAAGCAAGGCAAGATGAAGTGGGTGAGTGAGTGATCCTTCTTTGTCAGGTTTTGAAAACAGACTGCCCTGAGACTTCTGTCTCATCTAGTATTAAAACATAATTTCAGTGCTGGATTACTGAATTACATCACATACATCTGGTCATCTGATTCTGGTTCCCCACTACTCCCTTTGCTAGAAAGTGAACCAGAATTTAACACATATGTGTTATCATATACACAGACAGATCTTTGATGAGATGTGTTATATCATCTGGAAGCTATAAAACCATTTCAGAACTTTCACCCTTCCAGGCTAGCAATTAGTTCACTCCTAAAGACAATACAGTAGGATTCCTAGTCCTGGTTTTCACAGACATTCTGTCTCTGGCTGCAATCAGAATGGTAAGATAAAACCTTTATGGCCTAAATCAGGTAATTTAATTTCAGACTATTTTTCAAAGTTAGCTAGACTGAGATTAACCTCTTCTCTTCCGAATCTCTGTTACAATATATTCATTTCAACAGTTACAATACAGTCTGACATACTATTTCTTTTCTGTCCAGCAGGACCCACTGTTGGTACATTTTAACACAATCAGTTTTACAAATATATTTCCAATAAAAGCATCTGTGCAAACAAATCACATAGAATTTTTTACAAAACTCCAGCTAGCTCTGCTGCCATATGTTACACATCCACTACCCTGCTTCTCCCAGCTGGGAATCCTGTCATCACAGGTGCCACCAAGGAAATCATGTCTCCCTGTGTGACAATAAGTGCACACCCATACTCATTCCTTAGAAGATGTGAGGGGGAGGCCATGCATTTTCACTCCTCCCCCTTCCTTTGCCTGGCTCACCCAGTGCCTGGAGCCACAAAGTCAGGGCTCCATCCCGCTGTAGTGTTGGAGTCATGTGGCATCATGTCCACTTAACAGCAACCTTCTCTTTGAAAAAGTTTCTCACTATAAACAATCCAATATTAGAATATTAGTGATACTTAGGGAGAGAAGTTGTCACCCAATTAAACATGCTAGAATCCAAGCAAAGTTAGCAAGGCTTCAGGCTGACATTGAAATGTTGCGGGAAGTAAAACTTAAGTGGAAGGAAGCAGTGAAGATGGAAGGAAAGATTTAGGAGGTGAAAGGAGGAAAGAAGAGAGCAGTGATGGTCAGGGTTAGGAAAGGCTTGGGGGCGAAAGTTAAAGGAGTAAGATAAAATGGTAAAGGGACATGGGTAATAGTAGGGTTATGTATTGAAGGACAAGACTGTAAGTTAAGGGTGATTTAGGGCTCAAATAAAGACTGTCTGGAACTTTTTACAGATGTTTATGCCAGTTGGAAGGAGTTTATTCCTTTCTGTGATAGAGAACTATTTGCTGAAAAATTTAACATTGTAGTAGATTGCAAAAGGGACAGAAAATGTAGTTGTAGAAAGCAGCTTCAAAAGTAGTAGTACAATGAATAAGGGAAGAAGGGAGATTGACCTCTGGCAGTGTACACATCAGGAAATCTTAGCTTACAAGATGGACAGTTTTCGATGAGATATCTAGGGGGTGATGTAGGTAAATGGTGCAGAAATTGGGGAGCAATGTTATGCAGATCATGCTCAAGTGAGTTTAACAGTTAACACTGACAGACGAGAAGCCAAAGGAAGAAGACAGAGATGAAAGTTAAAATTGTGGTTAGTTCTAGTGAGAAGAGAGGGCTTGACTAAAGAAATGGCACTAGTAGGGAATAATGTCTTAGAAGAGGGAGTTAAGGTGAAGAAAGAAGAATGGCATAACAGCCTAGAGTGGCAGTACAACCTAAGTGTGCTTGCAACGGCCACTTTATAGGGACAGAAGATTATTTGGGAAGGGAAGAGTAAAAAAATGATTCAGAATTTGGAAAAGGAATTGAAAAAACTTCCGAGACAAAGCAATATAATAGCAGATATTGATCATAACAGCCTAGATTGATTATTGACCTTCATGGAAAATTTAATTATAGCTGAAATGGAGTCTACATCAGTTGAGCAAAGAAAGATTAGTATATGAGACTTTTATTGGTGCAGAGGTAAAAAAATGGGAAAATTGTTAGTAGCAAGGCTTATGGATAGACATCTAGAATGCAGGATAAAGATGGGAGCATGGTGCATGATTTGAATGGTATTAAACCTATATTTGGGGACTTCTTTAGAGATATGTATGATTCACAGAAGGTTTCTTCTGGAGTGAATGCAGTGGAGTGGAGGTAGTTTGCTTCAAAATGAGACAAACTAAAGGGAGAGGAGGAGATTCTATTGGACAGGGGCATTTCATTTACTGAAGTTTGTGTAGTATTAGATGATTTGAAGATGGGGAAACCTCGGGGATTTGACAGGCTTACAGAAGAGTTTTACAAAATGTTTAAGGATATTTTGGTCTCAGTTTTGGCCAGAGTTTTTAAAGAGGAGGACTAGCAAAGTTTAACCAGATTCTTTTACCAAATCCTTAGGCATTCTGTTATATAAAGTAGGGCAGAATCCTACTATAGTGGGGAATTTTAGACCAATAACCTCTCATTGATAATGTTAATGCAAAGTTGCTGGCTACCATTTTGGTTATGAGGTTGTAACAATTTTTATACAGGATTCTAGCTTTAAATCAAAAGGGTTTTATATAGGGAACAAAGGTGGAATCTAATTGGTGGCTGCTGAAACATGTAGCTAGCCAGTTTTCAGAATATGTGTAACAGGGCAGGGACTATGTTTTTTAATATTAGTGAAGTTTTTTGTTTCAGGTTTTAGAAAAGTTAGAGTGGGGCAGAAGTATATGGGGTGGATGAAGGGGACTATATATGAATTCAAGAGCTCAAATTGTAAATTGTCAACTTACTCAAGTTGTTAACATAAACAGGGGCAGTAGGCAAGAATGCCCTCTTTCACCTCTCTTATTTATTCTGGTTATAGAAACTTTAGCCCAATAAATAGAAAGCTTTTCTTCAAGGTTTTTAGTGGAAGAGCCATTCTTCAGAATGTTTCCTGATTGTTGTATGTTAGCTACCAATGATTTGGGCATAGTGTTGCTTGAGATATTTTTCATCAGTTTATATTTGTCTCAGAGATAGAAAGCTATCAGATGAAAATGGTGCAGGTACAGTTAGGCATAGCAGAGGATCCCATTGGAGTAGAGAGAATTGCCAAGAAAATGGAGACTAAATATTTGGGTTTAACCACGGGAAGTACAGAAGATAAATTAATGATGGTTAATTATCTGTCCCTTAGAAATAAAATTGATAATCTGTTAGAGAAGTGGTCCACTAAAACCTTTTCCCTTTCTAGAAGGTAATTCTTATCCAGATGAGTGTGTCTGAGTTCTATACTTTAGTAGACACATACCAGTTTGGGGAAAAGACATGAGATGTTTACTTAGGATACAAAGTTTATGTAATAAATTTATATGTAACAATAATGGATGTAGGATTGCAGAAACTAGAGTGAAACTGCCCAGGGGATGGTGGAGGATAGGGAATGTCATATTTCAAATGTTATGCTTTAGCTTCCACAGTGGCCACATTTTTTTCTGAGGGTTTGGAAGAACATTGTCAAGAGTTTTAAATAAGGACACAGAGAATAAGGTACTACATGAATTTCTCAAGATCATGAAAAACTCCTCATTTTCTGCCTTTGGCCTAGTAATGGTTGGATTGTGGAATAGACATAGTACTTGCATAGCAAGGAAAATAGTGTGTTGGGCTAAGCTGAGATCCAAACGTATGAAGGTAGCAGGGGATTTTTTAGGGCTGACTGCAAAGTAGTAATGGAGGAGGAATAGGCAAGTTTTAAAATGAAATGTCAGTTATCTGAAAAGGCATAGCTTCAATATGAGCAATTAAAGAATGCCTTTTACCAGTGGCAAAGTTCACTGGGGTGGAATCAGATGATTGTTGACGGGAGCATTTGGCAGGATGGTGATGTGTCCAATGTCCATAGGAAAGGGAAGTTGACTTTAAACGCAGAACAGTTTATATATGGCTAATCAGACAAGTTTACTGAAACGGTATGGATAGGTTGTGGGCAAGATGGATGGAAAATGAAGGCCTAGTGTTGAACAAATCAAATTGGAAAACTGCTATTAGAATTGGGACTGGGCTCAGATTATTGCTCATGATTTGGGATCATCATATGAGGTGGATCCACGGATGGTTTAGTCCCCCTTTGTGGCTAGTGAAAGAGTGGAAGATGGGGTGTAAATGTGTTGGAGATGCAAAGAACTAGCAGCAGGGCAGCTACAATTTATTCATGTATTTATTTATTTCCAGTTTGATATATTTTACATATATTTTGGAATTGTGATAAAGTTATATTTTGGTGGCAAGATGTTATTTTGGAGTGGAGGTTTATTTCTTCAGGATAGTCCCCAAGTGATGGGAACTTTATTTATTTGGCCTAAGTGGGGAGGAATATGTTTGGGTGGAATCGGATGAAAATGCTAATTATTTTTCTTGGTGGCTGGATGAGAAGCCTTATAGCTACAGCATGGAAAGGAGGTGTCCAATATAAAGAGGAATAACAAAACTACATATTTCAGAATAATATATGCCCAGGATTCAAGGTAGAAAAAAGTTTCAGGTCTATAAAAATGTAGCAAGGTTATACAATATTTTCAGTTGGAGAATAATTGATTTTAAGCATCTTAATTAGTACAGGGATTTCGTATTTTCATTTTACGTTTTGCTCTATAACTATGTGGAGTAAAAGGATATGGGGGATTTTGGGATTCAGTTAATGGAAAATATTTTTGTTTATTGCTGTATTTATGGTGCTATGCCAGATTTGGAAGTTATAGTTGTTTTATATTAGCTGCATTTGTTTTTTTATTCTGTATGAAAAATTCAATAAAGAGGAAAAAAATGCCAAAAATATTTCACCATTTTGGTTTCAATCTGGTAGGGGAGCCAGTTCCGTCAGTCACACCTCTGTGGCCATTGACATTATGCCCAGTGTGAAACTTGAAGTTTCCATGTATAACTACAGACTGGAATGTATCAAACACTACTACCACAATATATAAAAGGTCCAAGTACCCCAATATGGTTATGGCCTGTATATATATAGGTAAGGGATTGTTTTATTTTTTCAGCCTGCAGTTACAGTCAGGTAACCATGCCATATGCTGGGTCAAACTCCAACTGCATGGCACTCAGCTGTTGGCTCTCAGCACCCAAAAACCAAACCAGGAACACTCCTGTGTTGCAACTTCAGAGACATTTCTTTCAACCTTCTGCACAATCTCTGTCTCCTTTCTCAGCAATGAGATGGCAGCCTAAGTCCCAAGATCTCATCTCCTTTGCCAGAGTCAAGATCTTTGTAATTTGTCCTTCTTCTGCACCTACAAAATGATAGGCATTGTACCTGACCCTCATTTAACCTGAAGGTGGTTTCCCCAAATAGTGGCTTCATATATCTTCCTTGGCAGAGACTGATGAGTCTTCATCATTCAGTTGGTCACCAAATAATCAGTAGTGAGCAGCACAAGTGTGTGTGTGTGTATATATATATATATATATATATATATATATATATATATATATATATATATATACACACACACACACGTGTGTGTGTGTGTGTGTGTGTGTGTGTGTGTGTGTGTGTGTGTGTGTGTGTGTGTGCGTGCATTTGAATACATGTGTATATGTACAGAATGTTAGGGATAATTTCTTGTCTGGTTACATAACAGTTTAGAAAGATACAAGACAGCATTTCTCATACCTCTCAACCTAGAAACATCAAAAATCTGGACAAAGGCCCATGAAAAATAGGTACAAATCTGTATGCTGATTAACATAAAAGTTGCATACATAATTATACAACCCCACCCATTCCAATGGAATTGTGAGATACCAACTTTCAAATGCACACTGAAGAGCAGACAAATAAATATGACCTTAGATTCCCCCTGCAGCCATTGCAATGTCCCATTACTTAGCTATTTCACCCCATTTACCATAAACACTGTAAAGTGCATACTGCTTTACTTCTACAATGATTATTTGGATTTCATTTAAAACTTTTATTTTACATTTTATAGCACAAACACTAATAGACATCTGCTAAATAAAGCAATACAGTCTGACAATGAAAATGGACTTAGCATTAAAACGTTTCTGCCCTTGAAACTCATATTCATTGAAATAGCATTGAAACCCACATTCAAAGAAAATGCATCTGGCCAATGGCTGATAAAGATTACCTTTGGGCTGTTTTCAAATCATAGGCCCCTTGCACATGAAACATACATGTGTTGTTTGATACACCTTCCTGACTGTATTAAATTATATACCTTGTATAATATAGCACACTTGTTAGAGCATGTTTTAAATTTATTGACTTGAACATCAGTAAATATGCACAATCCCTGCAGAAGTAAAGGTCATCTAAATTCCACATTAAAGAGATCTGTAACTAATAAAGAGGTTGCTGCTAACAAGCAACTTTATATGTCATTGTTTCATCTACAAATAAAGTGCCTGTTGCCCTTGATGAATAAATTGCCTATGTTACATTAAAAAAATGATAAGCTAGTAATATTGCAATAGGGAATGGATGGCAAAATGATAACAGGTTCAAGAAGAAAAGTGCAGGAAGCAAGGGATGGAACGTGGAGCTAATGTGTTTAAGTGACAAGAATTACATCTTCCGCTGTCAAATTATTCTTCTTATGATTACCTTTTCCCTATATGTTTAGGCTATAAAGTTCATAGCCTAACCATTAATATTCAGATTAAAACATTGCTTGAGACTTACAGTTTGTATATTGCACTATCACATCAGAGCTTTAAAACAGTGGCACACTTGTTCTAATCTTTTGCATTAGTTGTGTAACTCTGCTCTTTATTGTGAAAGTTAATAAATAAGGCAACGCTGCAGAGTTTTGGTGATTTGCAGAGTATACATGAAGTTGGATATATTATTTTTGTTTGCATCATTTCTTTCCGCATAGTAAACTTGCAAAGGAACCCCATTGGCTATACCTCAAAAACACTTATTCTTGTCCTTACAAATGCAGCACAATCTGGTAGGGGATCTTTGCAGTACAGAGTATGGTCGTTTGTAGATGTTTCCGTTAGTCAGTTTATAAAACGTTGCTAATTTATTCATTGACCAGGCACATGCCATGCTGTTTTCATCTGCCCTTCGGGATTTTGGAAACTGAAGGAGTGCCAAGTTCCAACACGCTTGTCATATTTCAAGGGTACTATACAAACGGGAATTATTGAATTCTTCAATTAAATGAGCACAGCTTTGTGTGTCATTCTCCTAATTCCTTTACAATCCTGCAAAAAAAGGTATTGTAGGTACTTATCCAGGACTACACACACACACACACACACACACACACACATATTGAAGTAATGGGGACTTGACTTGAAGTTAAACTGAACGGACTTGACTTGCAGCACAGTAAAAGCTGAATGGATTTAACTTGCAGTAAAAAAAATACCACAGCAAATACACACCACCCCAGTTCTACACACACACTGGTGCTGACACTGAATGGACTTGCAGCTGTATAGTATGTTCTTGAACATATTACACCAGACATCAGGGGTGGCAGCTGGGAAACCAGGCTGGAATATCGGGAATTATTTTGGCAATTGAAACTTGCTTCCAGCCGGTTTCCTGGCTTGAATGAACACACTAACATCAACAGTGTTCTGAAGCTAAGACAGGCCCGTTTGTAAAATCTTGTAGTTTGTCATCATGGTCATGAGGGTGGTCAACTAGTCAGGTTTATCTAAACAGTTAAAGTAGTTTTTTAGATCTTTGAGATTAGATTTAGGTTTTAATGGGTGTTATACATCAGCAGTGAAGTTTTTAGATTTACATTACAGGATTATTCCTAGGGCTCAAGATAGTACTTATAGTTAGGATTACCTGTTTTATGTTGACTGCTTTTAAAACACATTTATCTGTTTTATTTTTACATCAACCGGTAAGCGGTTCAGACTATGACAGTTGGTTTTTTAATTGTAGGGAAAGAATCGACTTCAGTACGATGTGTTTTTTAAATGATCTATTATTTTTAAAACTTTTAATTAATCAACAATTACTAATTTGATTAACAATGACACGTGATTTACTGTGTGATTATTTAATGATTTAAAGTGAAGCATTATTCTTGTTTTACCTTGAAAGAGCTCTGTATTTAACCAAGCGATAGCGCTTGGGTTTATTCTGTTTTGTCTACAATAAAGGCTTTAAGCATTCAGCTTTGCAGTTTCGTTTCTACCAAGAGTGTATTTGCCACTTGGATTCTGGGTCCTGTGGTGCCAGGTTTTATTGCTTCTGTAGTTTTACTTCAGTTTTTGGATTTATTGGCTATTTTTGTCATAATTAGACACCTATCCAAACCACACTTATGGATGAGGTGAGAACAGACTCAATGACTGCTGTGTAGAACTGAATAAACAGCTCCTGTGGGAGGTTAAACTTACTCAGCTGTTGCAGAAAGTACATTCGCTGTTGTGCCTTTTTTTGATGGACCCTACATTGACCTCCCACTTCAAGTCCTGGGAAATTATAGATCCCAAACACTTAAAAGAATTCCACAACTGACACAGCAGTACTAAGTATAAAGAGGGGGAATAATATTGTAGTCCACTGTCCTCCCCACAGTTTTAAGAGTGTTTAGTTCCAGATTATTCTGACAATACCAACAGGCCAGCTGCTCAACCTCCCATCTGTATGCAGAGTTATCACCATTTCTGATGAGCCCAATGATAGTTATATCATCAAAATGAAGTTATTTATTCTTATTCAGTAAGACCACACCTACTCAACCTCCCATCCGTATGCAGAGTCATCACCATTCCTGATGAGCCCAATGATAGTTATATCATCACAATGAAGTTATTTATTCTTATTCAGTAAGACCACACCTACCCCGAATTGAGTAATCACTTATTTTAGTTACCACACATCCCAGCTAACTTGCAAAATACTTCTACATTATTCTTTGCAGAACTGCTTCTCCACCTCTACTAAAGATAGTCAAGCAGTAAGACAAAGATGTTTAGTACCTTAAAAAGTATAGCATAGCATAGCATAATATAGCATAGTATAGCACAGCATAGAATAGAATACTATAGCACAGCATAGTGTAGCACAACATAGCATAATACAGCATAGTATAGCATAGCATAGCACAGCATACTATAGAACAGCATAGTGTAGCACAACATAGCATAATACAGCACAGTATAGCATAGCATAGCATAGCATACCATAGCATAGCACAGCATACCATTGCATAGCATAGCATAACATAGCATAGCATAGCAAAGCAGGGAATAGCATAGCATACCACAGCACAGCATAGCATACCACAGCACAGCATAGCATAGCATGTCTTGTACATTCAGACACCTAGGTCTGACAACACAGTTAGCTCAATATGTATGCACTAGAGAGACTAATCTGCTTTTTTTTATTCTTAATGTACTGTGCTGGAATAAAAGAAACCATGCTTTAACAAAATAAATCCACAAATCTGTTAAACTGACCCCCTGATATCCTCAGGCTTTTCCCCACTCAGAGATTAAGTACACTGTGGCCACTTCCATTGGCAGAAGACATTTTTGTGCTAACAGAATAGGCATCATGACAATTGTCAACAGGGTATAAAAAATGGCATAGGGCTTTCTTGTTAATCTTCCTCCAAACAAGATAAACCTAACCGGTCCCACTTTTCTAGGTCTGCCAGCACTTTCTCTATAAATATTTTTCAGTTTCTTTTTTCTGAAGAGCTTCAGTTACTTTTAAAATCCTGATACCTATTAAATACCTTAAATGTCCATTCAAAACCTCTTCTAACAATCACTCAAAAGTCATTCTTCACAGAAAAGGGCAAAATGATGATCTACTTACATGCATAAAGGATTATGAGGGGATTTCTGGACGTAACTTGCTTATCGTGTTTAAGACAATGCTGCCAAGAAATTCACTCAAGTGGTGCATCGTGGTGGCTATGTCATGAACACATAATATTAAGTTATGATCAGAGATACTGTCATAAGTCTTTGCAGTGCATGGAGATTTGTCTGCTCCATGTATTATTAGCTACAGAAAAAAAACTAATTGTTGTGCCATTTGTTAAAGCCAATAATGCAGTTGGGACCTAACTTATGTCTTTACCTATTCCTTGGGTAATGGAACCATCTGGTTCCCAAACACCTTTTAAGTGTAATGCTGTAGACAGCAGGCAGAAACTGATTTGAAATTAACCCTTGTCATGTTCTGCGGCTGTTATGTATTGGCCAGCACTGTGAGCTCTTAGTGCTAGCACCAGATGTGATCTTAGCAGCATATAGGGGGTGCTTAACAATTGTTATGCACCCTTTTAAGTGTTGTTAAGATTGGGTCTTGTGCTACAGTAGCGCTGAACTAGGGTGTCATTTAACTGATATATATGTGTAATAATGGTGCTCCATGTACTTCATTAACTTGATAAAAATCACAGACTTCTCTGGGTTACTAACCAGAGCAAGCAAGTCATCTACATAAGATGCATCTCTTAATACAGAACCAATTATGCAAATCCCAAGAATGTCAAGGTCATTTTCTATACTACATAACAGTTGTTTGAGAACAGGACTGAAGGAAAACTGGAGACAAAGGGAATCATTGGCAGATCCTTTGAGAAATATCAAAAGGTAGAAAAAGAAGTCCATTATACCAGGTCTTTGCATAGAACGTGCCCCATAGAATACGGACATATAACATAAATCTTCAGGGAACCACACAGCCTACAAAATGGTCATAAAATGTCCTACCTAGTTTTGTGGAAGGCTTTCTTGATGTCTATGGTTACAATGTTCCACTGTTTACTGCAAGCATTAGCTGCTAACATGCACTGTGAACCTAAAATAGGAGGACTGCCAGCCCCAGACAAAACTCAGCCCTCAATTATTAAAGGATGTCATATGTTATGTAGCTGGGAAACAGGTAGGCAAAATTATTCAACTCACCATAGATAAAGGAAAACAGCCAATAACAGCAACATCTGCAGGCTCTTCCCCCAGTTGAAGGAGCTGTATGATAGTGGTTACCAGAACCTCTTCTTGCTCCTCCCCTTTCTGTCATGTAGTCAAAAAAGTAAATATAAGAATTGTGCTAACTCCTGGGTGTCCTGGCAATCAACAAAACTGGATAACCTGTCTGGACATCGTGTGTATATTGGGGGGGGTGGGGTTCAGGTGCCAGCGACTGAAAGGCAGAAATTTCCTCATCTACTTAACTGGAAAGATCCAGAAATTCTACTGCATTAGCCAACACCTTGGGCCAATCAGGTGAATTCAGGTTGGCTTCAAAATAACCAAAATCTGCACCACATCCAGGGTCATCACATGTACTACAATAGGCCGTTATTGGATGTGTGCACTAATGCATACTGTTCAAGGATGGAGCCCTAAGAAAAAGGATGCTTTAAGGGGCCAGCGATCGTATAAATGTCCATGTGAGAAACTTACTAGAGATGCCACCCATCTCAGCTTGTTTAGCATTTACAAGGAAAATCAAATGAGCGGTGGTTTCATCTAGCAATGCAAAAAACAAAAGCATGTTATTTATCTATCTACTGAATGGTCTACTCACAGATGTGCTGTCTCCTAATACAGCTCCTTAGTACTAGGATTCATAAGCCCCAGGGAGTTTAAAAACAAGCCTCTTATAGTCTGCCATCATTTGACCCTTAGTGGGAGCTGGTCCAAATATATGCAATATGGACTTTCCCTTGCTATATGGACTGATTCAATACTCCCTCATTAGGACTATAAGCATTGGTTTCGTCATGTAGTAATAGAGTTGTGACCCTCAAGCTTGAATCCTCATGTAGGTATCATGCAACCGAAATCTGGCATGAAAGTTCTAAGTGATGAGAGAGGCCCTTAAGAGGAATACCTGTTGATGCTATGTATTAAATGATGTGGGCAGAGAAAGGGAAATAGGAAAATATTTATCTAGAATGAGACCTACCTGCCTGACAGCAGTCTACCACAATATCCAGGTTGCGCAGCCATTGCAACTGGAAGTCCTGCTTAAAACAAGCCAATCAGTCAAAGCAAAAAGTGTTATCTAATAGAAAATCCAGACCACAGGGGGATGGTGGATGGCTTAACTCTTACTCAGCAATAGACGGAAAACAATTTCATATTTACTGGATGCACAGGCATTCCCAGGAACATGCATAATTTCAATAAGTCTGGCAAGTGTCAGCACCAACTTAAACTTTGCATCTACAAATTGCCCAGTGGCAGTTACTAGCAATGAGAACACTATGGTCTCTACCCAGAAATACCCCACTACCCCAAAGCCCTCAACTGAAATCTTTTAACTGTTATCACCATGGTTCAGGTCTCTTGGAAAAACACAGACTCAGAGAAATAGAAGAGGGATGCAAGTTTGTCTTACCGTTTTTTGTCTTGCTAGTAATTATCAGGGTTTACAATGCCATATTAATGACATGAGAAATTGGTAATTGATGGCACTAATAAAAATCACATAAAACCTACTATAAAGTCAGCAAAGCACACTGAACTTATGCACATTCATGGGAATGTTTAAAAGATAGTAAGGAAAACTGCTCTAAAGAAACTTTCAGTAACCTAAAAAAATAACTGAAAACAATGTGCGACATACATTTGTATTCCTGGAGGTTATCTTCTGAATAGTAACAATGTAATGTGTGGCGAAATGTCAGAGTTTTAGCATTGAAGTTAAAAGGTTTGAGGTTAGAGTCTCTGAAACTAGTATGACTGTTAATGATTTGGTCAGTAAAAGTTTAATTCCTATTAAAATTGGGCTGGCTTATTTATTTATTCCTGACACATGGCACAGTGGGTTAAGACTGTGAGCTGTAGTTCCAGTGGTAGAGGGTTTGATTCCTCTATATCTCATTTGCCTACTGTGTGACCTTGAACAAGTCACTTAACTGGATAATGCTTAAGGCAATTGTGATTTTAGGCTAAGCTCCTCAATGTTCCCTTGGACTGCATCTCTGGTAACAAGTTATGAAGAAACCCTATAACAACCTTCAAAGAGTCCAGATAGTCGGGAGACCTCCTGAGTTTATGGTGTTCGATAGTCCATCGTTGAAAGACCAAGCCCAAACTGCAGTTTACATGGCCAGAGTTTGATTAGCATCTCAGATACTAGACGTTGCAGGTGATGGGGCAGTGGATATAAGGGGGTTATACCAGGTCATTCATCCTGGGATGAGGGAAGTAGTCTGTAGTTGGACTCCACTGATAATTGGAGAATAGTACACAACATAATCTGTTGATGTACATTTAGCTCCTAATATGGTGTAGAATCATTAGATCCCTGAGGATGCATGCCTCAAGGGAAACTGTGTGAAAAAGCACAAATGCTCCCCAAAGAAGGAAGACATTGTAGGAACCTTGTGCACACATCACCCACTTGATGTCTGCCAGATGATGGTCTCCCACAGGACCAATGGTTGTCAAGCAGTGGGGGGTATACACAGGGAAAAAACAGCCATACAACTCTTACAGCACAGAGACTGCCATACAACCTGCAGCATACACACACTTCCACACTATGAACAATGTTTCTAGCCTACAGTGGAGCCCTTCACTCCCATATTGGGCAGCAATAGCAGCATATGGAAGCCTGTTTACTTCCAAATATAATAACATTGGTTGCTATGTCACTTTATGCCCCCGTAACATAATACCACATATCCTTGAAATGTTTGCTAGTAATACCATTATAAACTCCCCAATAAACTGTGAAGCTGGGTACACACTGCATTCATACTCCCAAAAGGAAGCAAAACAAACCACAAAACCAAAAGTGAGACATGCTCTAAGGAGCACAACAACAGCCAGTAAGCCAAAGCTATGATGCCATTGAAGCACAGTATGTAAACATTCCGCAACCAAGTAAAAAAGCTTATTACCACGGACAAAAAAAACTACTATAATAAACTTCAGTCCAACAACAAGAACCCTAAACTATTCTGGAAATCAGTCAACTCCCTTCTCCATCCTGGATCTAGGAATAACCCCTGCCCTGATCCTAGTTTAACTGATAGTGAACTGTGCTCCCATTTCAACACCTTCTTTACCGAATCCATAGCTAAACTAACCAAAACATTCCCAAATAAGAATCCACCTAACTCCCACCACACAACACCCAACAACCCTAATAACAATCCCCTAAATTTCCATCTCAAACCTGTATCCACCATTTTTATAAAAAAGCCTTTATCCAAATGCTCAAATGCTTCAGACAACATACCCTCCTCCTTCCTCAAATGTGCAGCTGAAGGTATTGCTCTCCCAATCAGTATCTTGATTAATAGATCCTTAAATGAATCATATGTGCCCAAACTCTGGCGTTCAGCCTACATTCTTCCTCTACACAAAGGAGGCAAAAACACCTCTATTTCTAACTTTCACCCCATTGCCCTCCTCTCACCAATATCTAAAATCCTAGAAAAATGTGTCCACCGCCAACTTATGCCTTACTTAATTCAGAATCACCTTCTAACTCCCACCCAGCACGGCTTCCATCCTGGCCACAGTACCATAACTGCCCTACTATCCTTCCTAGAAACTGTCAATCTCACTCGAGACTCTGGACTCTTTGTATCCACAGTACTGCTAGATCTTTCTAAAGCCTTCGACACCATCTCCCATACACACCTTCTCCTTCATCTTGCCAACTTTAATCTCTCCCCTAATACTCTATCCTGGTTCTCCAGCTACCTATCTGACAGATCTCAAGCTGTCAAATGGAAGAACTCCTCCTCTTCCTTCTTGCCTACACCCACTGGCGTTCCTCAAGGATCCATCCTCGGACCCATGCTTTTCAACATCTTTATAAATAACCTTCACACCATCATCCCTGACACTTCAGTCATCCAATGCGCTGATGACTCTACCTTGGTCTGTGCCGCCCCCAACATTCCTGAACTACTGACTAAAACTCAAATAGCAGTTTCCACTACAGAGAACTGGATGCACCAAAACCACCTTTCCCTCAACTCCAATAAATCTAAAATAATAATTTTCCTCCCCTCCAAGGCTTCCTCCTTTGACAAAAACACTTTCAATGTCCTAAGCCAATCAAACACTGCTATAGAAGTAGTCCCCTCTGCAAAACTCCTTGGCATTACCTTAGACGAACACCTCAAATTCGATCTTCACATTCAACATAACATAAAGAAAACCCACCAAAAGCTAGGTATGCTATATAGGAACAATCAATTTCTTTCCAACTCCTCTAGGCACACCCTGGCAATCACCTACCTCCTACCTTCTCTTCTATATGGAGCCCCTCTACTAACCAATCTGTCCACTTCCAACACCTCTAAACTTGAAGCTTGCTATAATAAGATCTCCAAATTTGCCACTAAATCCAAAACATCAACTCACCACTGCCTCTGCCTTCAATCTCTGAATTGGTTAGAACTCCCTAACCACCTAGACTATCTCCAACTAACCTGCGCTCACAAATTAATATTCTCCCCTGATAAATGCCCAGCCTTAAAGAACATTCTTCCCTCCTTACATCCCAAACAGATCTCTGAGATCTGAACACCAAAACCTAATCTCCGTTTACAAACCCAAACATCCCGCCGGCCAGCTTCTACTCTCCTTCTCTCTAGGTAAAAAATGGAACTCTCTCCCTCCTTCTCTTAGGACTATACCTAACACTGAATCCTTCAAAAACCAACTCTTCCTACACCTATCTTCCAAATGGAAATGCTCCTGCTTTCACCCTACATAACTCTTCGCACTAAGCTCTCCATCCTCCTGCTCTACTTTACTCTTAACCTTATTCTAATTTCTCTAAAGAACCTGAACTAGATGACTTTAAATAAACTCCAAGCTTGTAAATATTGTGAATTTCCTAAGAGTAACAAAAAAAAAAAAAATTGTTTTGCTTTTTTTAAATTGTCTCATGATGTATATTACGCTTGCTATTTTTTTTTTTGAATGTATGAATCTTACTCTTGTATTTCATCTCATTCATTATGCAACCTTCTTTGTATTTTGTAACCTTTATTGTACTGTATTGCACATGGAGCTTTTCTCCCCGGGCCTCCACTGAAAATGGCCACTTCTTGGCCCAGTGGACTTCCCCGGTAATCAAACTGAAAATAAATAAATAAATAAATAAATTCCATTCCACAGTATTTATAATCAACTGCAAAGCACATTGCATTACAATAAATCTCAACAGTTAACATAATCTATCACAATATGCCAAAAGGTTACATACTGTGTCACACGTCTCAGAAGGTTACATACTCCATCACTGTATGTACCAAAAGGTTACATACTGTATTACATGTCCAAAGCAGTTATATATTGCATGACAACTTACCCCAACAGATTCCATATTACATGACAATATGTCCAAACATATTACATACTGAGTCATAATATGTTTCAACAGAATATGTACTACATCATGAGATATCCTGAAAGGAAATGTATTGCATCACAATATATCCCACCAGCATGTGCACTGCATCACAATATGTCCCAGAAGCATGTGCACTGCATCAGTCCCAGCAGCATGTGCACTGCATCACGATATGTCCCAGCAGCATGCGCACTGCATCACAATATGTCTCACCAGCATGTGCACTGCATCACATGTCCCAGCAGCATGTGCACTGCATCACAATATGTCCCAGCAGCATGTGCACTGCATCACAATATGTCCCAGCAGCATGCACACTGCATCACAATATGTCCCAGCAGCAAGCACACTGCATCACAATATGTCCCAGCAGCATGCACACTGCATCACAATACATCCCAGCAGGATGTACACTGCATCACACTATGCCCCAACAGCATGTGCACTGCATCACACTATGTCCCACCAGCATGTGCACTGCATCATAGTATGTCTCACCAGTATGTGCACTGCATCACACTGTCCCAGCAGCATGCACAGTGCATCACAATATGTCCCAGCAGCATACACACTGCATTACAATATGTCCCACCAGTATGTGCCCTGCATCACACTATGTCTCACCAGCATGTGCACTACCAGCATGTGCACTGCATCATAATATGTCCCACCAGTATGTGCACTGCATCACACTGTCCCAGCAGCATGCACACTGCATCACAATATGTCCCAGCTGCATGTGCGCTGCATCACAATATGTCACAGCAGGATGTACACTGCATCACAATATATCCCACCAGCATGTGCACTGCATCACATTATGTCCCACCAGCATGTGCACTGCATCATAATATGTCCCACCAGCATGAGCACTGCATCACAATATGTCCAAGCAGTCCATATATGCTTGCAGTCTCCTTCTGAGAAAATCAGCAAAATCAGCAGAGTTTAACACTGGGACACAATGCTGCTTTGTCACCTGCCCATCCAAGGGAAAGTGACTCAAAGCAACTTGACAGCAGACAATATTTGTACCACAATGCCCCACCATTAGAAGTTTGGCTGCTACATGAAAAATGTATCACCAGTGAAAATGTATGATGTGCAAAATAGCCAGCAGGCTACACAAGCCAAATGAAATGCAATAACTTTAGTTTTTTTCTGGACAGCCTAACACTCCTTACTACAGTGATAATACAACTTTTGATATCAGTGACAGGTTTGGCTTGACACATAGCCAAGACAGAAGTGTAAGTTACTCACACAGCTGACAGCTTGATGCAATCCTGTCATCACCATGACTCCCAACTCATAAACATAATCAATACAAGAAATCATTTGCTCCAGCTCAGATCTGTCTCGTCAGCAGTCACAAGTGCACTGGCTTAGTTTCCTAATCCAAAAGCAATATATGGCAGCCCAGACATTATTCACACCTCACAGTAACCCACAGGCAAGCAATAACATAGTGTCATATATATATATATATATATATATATATATATATATATATATATATAAAAAATCAAGTCATGTTCACTGTAACAGCAGCCTATGAAGGAAAACTTTAAAAACAAGCATGCAGTCAAAAACAGTAGGATTAAACAGAAGTCAAACACATTGCCACTATGAGAGGAGCATTTTTGAATAATCAGGCATTAAATGATTGAATTCCTTGGAAGTGAAATCTGCATCTTGAAATGGCAAGCAAGAGTTATTACACAACATATGCAACATAGGTGGATGTTTTACTTTTAATTAAATGGATGTTGCAGCCAATGAACTTTATATATCCTTATAAGCAGCCTGTCTCTTTCAAATGTCTTCTGTAATGCCCTCTATTTTCTGCAGAGGTCAAATTTCTCAGAATAACCTCTGGTGCTCCTAGTTACTGAGAGTAGTAACAGCCTTTTTCAAGCAGTCAAGAAATGTTATAATAACTGCCCTACGAGCTTTCCCCTGAGCAAGTTTAGGACACAGAATGCAATGTGCTCAAGCTATAATCTATTTTGTTATACAATTAGCCAGGCCAAGAGCTACAGAGAAGAAATGCTATAAAACTGTCCTCCTTCTGGCAATTCATACAGAAATATTATGCCTGTTATGCCTGACTAGATCCTCAGCCTTGACAGTCTTAATTTCCTGACAAAGCATATCCAGGTCTGCACATTTTTTTTTTTTTTTGGATAAACAAAGATATGTTTTTGTACCTAAAGTTTCAGGTCTGTATTAGAACACCAAACATTTTAAATGTCAGGAGTTCTAATATCAAATATCTACGTAACAGGAAACCAAATTCTTTCCTAGGGAAAGAATTTGGTTGTCCGTTTCTGTTGCTTCGGTATTTTCAGTGCTCTGATGGAAAGTTACGGGTCGGGTTCAGGTAAGTGTGCGATTGTGTGGACATGCGGGTTAGGTGAGTTAGGGTTAGGGCGCGGGTCAGGTAAGTGTGTGATTGTGTGGATGTGTGGGTTAAGGCGGGTTAGGTGAGTTAGGGTTAGGGCACAGGTGAGATGACTGTGTGATAGTGAAGGACCTTAGCCTTAGGGTTTGGGTTAGGGTAAGTGGATAGTTAGTGGTGTTTGTATAGTTTAGTGTAGGGTTAGGTGTTAGAGTTTAGGTGTATGTGTGTGGATTGCTGTTTGTTTGGTGTGCTTGTGTTGTGTGTATGTGTTTTGGAACAGTGATTTTTTTCCCTAGGAAAAAATTCACTGTTTCGAATGTTCAATGTTTTTTTTTTTTCCAATTGCTAGGGTTCGATATTAGAACACTCGACATTTAAAATGTTCGGTATTCAATATAGACCCAAAGTTTCTACCTTCATCTCTTCCATCTCCACTTTTGTATATATGACTTCAGAGTTTAAATCTATCAGCACCTGTCCAAGGCTATTTCTTCCAAATTTCTCTGACAAGGAATCAGTAAAAATTTTTAGCACAATTTTTGGGCTCTCTATTGAAATTATGACACTCAAAATGTCAAATGCCAGACAAGGAATCAGTAACACTTTTTAGCACAAATTTTGGGCACCCTTTTTAAATTATGACACTCAAAATGTCAAATGCCAAAATGCCAAAAAAAAGATGAGCGAAAATCCAGAAAAAGAGTGAATCTCAAAAATTACATTTCTATTTTATACTTCTTTTTTGCAGGTGGGCACGTCACCCTGTACCCCTTGATGTGAGAGACAAGCCACCCGCACCCCCAAACTTATATATACCAACTTCAACATCATCATGCCAGAGAAAGGGTCAGCTCGGACTTAGTATATGTAAGTCTGTTTTTCAGCCCTTCAGTCTCTGTGTTCCTGGACTTGCTCTAGCAAGTCCCAACATTTTAAATGCTTACCCATTTTTTCTGTCACGGTTGTATTATTTTCCTATTTTTGTATCAGGTTTGGAAGCATTAGGACTTGAAAGGCAGTAACACTCTACAGAAGATTTTTCCCAAGTACATGATGATATGTGATTGGGTAGTAATTCCAGCAGCTCCACAGTTTTTTCCTATGGAATACATGACATGAAAAAAAAATCTCATAGAAATTTAAGCTGGTGGTATTAAATACTATTTTAACTAGAAATAAACAGAGGCCAAAATAATCACCAGTAACCAATATGAGGTAGCACAACTCTACAGAGTGTCTGGTTCACTCAGCTTCGCCCACCTTTACCTGAAGTCATCATGTGTACCTGTTACTGCATGCCTATATACAGAAGTCATCACCTAGATGGTTATGATTGGGGCTTTGATCCTAATCGTCTCATTATGTGTCTAAGACATTAACACCAAGAAAGTCAAGTCAGGACTGAACCCCAAGAGGTGAATCTTGGCATCCATTTCAAGACCACATAATAATGGTTACGATCAAATGCCTGATCATAATTATTTTAGTGCATGGAACTTTAATCTGCTCCATGCACTACTAGTTACAGGAATTGAAAAAGTGGAGGAGTTTGATGTGTTTTACTGGCTTGCAGAAATGAAGTGTCTCACTGAAGAATGAAAGGCTTTAAAAGCTGTTGGGCACTTTCTTCTACCACACTTAGTGTTTTGTTTGTAAGTGTGACAATGATGTAGCTACCAGATTTTAAAGTTCTTTTACCTTTGCTGCTATTGTTTTCTGACCAGCACTGTCTGCTGTTAGTCCCTTGCAAGTTAATGCCCTTAAGTGCTGTTAAGATAGTCTTGCAGTAGGGATGTCAGAAAGGCTTTTAACGAGTTTATCTTTTTCCTCGGTTTTGGAACATAATGTCTGCACTCCATGCACAACATAGAGGATTACAATCTGATCTCTGATCTTCTCTGATCATAACCAGCTTACAATATGTTTGATATGAGGATGATTGTTACTGTTGAATTGACACCCCAACCTCATGTGCAAAAATGGGAAAAAGGGGTTGTGGATGGATGGCTAGATAGATGAGGATTTTAAAACATTCACCTTGAGAGGGAAACTTGAGAGCTGAATGTTGATATCCATGTGAAGGACATACAAAGCTAATTTTGGTCAGAACCCCAATCATAATTCTTTTTAGAAAAATAGAGCTTTACAAGCTCCATATTCTACAAGTTATAAATCATGTCTCACACTAGGGTGGTCTGGAAGGTGCTTAACAAGCTTTCATTATTCTTTATTTTGGAACATAATCACAGCACTCCCTGTGCTACACAAAGGATTATGAATGGGTCTAAAATTACAACTTGGCTATTAGGTGTCAGAGACATAGATGCCAAGAAATTCACCTTGAGAGTGAAGTTCAAGAGGTGAATCTTGGCATCCACATCAAAAACACATAAGGCTGGTTATAGTCAGAGATCCAATCACAGTTCTTTATAGTACATGGAGCTCTACCTGCTAAATGTACTAACAGTTACAGGAAAAAGCGTATGAACACAAAGTGTTTTAGCAGCTCTCAAAGTCTTGAAATGCTGATAAACCACATAGCTCAGTCAGACAGACAAAAGGCAGAAAAGAAGTGCCCCTCTGTAGAACTAACAGTTTTAAAATCAGTTAGATACTTTGTGTATAAATTTGTCAGACCAAATCTAAGCTTTAACAATTTGTTTTATCTTCTGCTACTGTTCTTTGCTGGCCAGCACTTTTCCTAACATGAAGTGTAATTGTAACAGTGGTGAGGGGTGCTTAGCAAACTTTCAGAGTTCCATAACAAAGTTTTTTTTTTTTTCTGATTTCAGAGCACAGTCACATTGCTACTATGTATGCTAGGAAAGTGGTTTGTGCATGGAAACCTTTAAAAATTTTTAGTTGTCTTTGCTCGCTTTGCTGAACTGGCAGAACAGTGGCATCTAATATACATGTGAACTGTGCAGTATGACTTGGTTTTCTATGCAGTGGTATACTTCTCTGTGCACATTTCTCTGTGGTCCATATATTACGACTCCCTACTGAAATGTCTCCACTTGAAATGCTGAGTGCCAACAAACCAAAAAAAAAAAGACCAAAAACACAGGAGATGAGTGAATTTCAAAAATTACTCTTCTCCTTTAAACTTCTTTTTGCAGAGGGGTAACCCCCCCCCGCACTCCCCCATGTGGGGGCCAAGCCCCCCACACCACATGAACTTACATATATCAATTCTGAGATCACCATGCATCAGAGAAAAGGGAATATTCTGTGAAATGGTATCTTGGACTTAGTATATGCAAGTCTGTTCTTTCGGCGATATTTCGGGACTCATTCTAGCAGGTTGCAACATATCACATGGTTACAGTATATTACAGATGACCATGTACTGGTTTCTTCTTTTTCATAGACATAGTCCATATGTATTGTATTACATCCTTATGCATTCTTCCAAATCTTAGGTAGTTGGTAATTGTGATTTAAGATGCAATTAAATATCCTGGATATTGACAAAACAAAAAACTTTGTAGTGAAAAGAACCTGACAATAAAAAGCCCCACTGAAATAACTGAAGAGGCATACCAATTGAAAAGAAACCACTCTGGTCACTTTTTTATCATGTTGCCCCATGAATGCTGACCATCAAGGCTCCACACAGTAGACATTACATCTCTGACAGGTACCATCATCCAGGCAGCCATGATGTTCTTTGTGCCAGCATCTCAGTAACGAGAACTTTTTGTATTTTATCGCATAACCCCAGCCTTAGTTATAGCATCAATGTCATCAGATGAAAGCTAAAAAAGAAAAGATTATAACAAGTTTGCTATTGTGGTACAAAAATAAAAAAAGTCATAAGAAAACATTTCTAGACACATTGGAATGCACAGAAAATATATAATGGTGCTTGGATAACTGTGATAAACCCAGTTCTTTCCTCAGATGAGTTCCCATCCATGATTGCCTCAGGACTGAAGCTTGAGAAGCAACCAGGAATCAGGGCTTCAGGTATGAAAATATTGTGGTTTATCTCAATTGCTGGTGTTTACAGAGTTGAGTACGAAAAATGGTAAAGTAGAAGGAATGGTCACATGATTCATGCTGTTTACTTAATTACTTCTCAGCAACACTCCCCTAAACACACTCTGTCACATACTATTAATGTAGTTTATGCAAATGACTCAAAATATCTTATTTGCTATAATCTCATGAATTATTATGCCCAGTTAAGATAGCCTACTTACAAACTGGGTTTCATAATAAAAGTAATTTATTTGCAATGCTGGTTAAAATTTCTTCTATTTATAAGGTAGATAAAAAGAAATGTCTCACAAATGTTCTCCATATATACATACTAGGATAATAAAGAAAACCATTATGGTGAAAGCTAGATAAAATGTAGCATACTAAAATTCAGCTAATATAGAATTACTGTATTTAAAAGATGAAATGTGAATTAGGTGAAAAAAAATAAAAGAACAGATATTCAGTGTGTCTCTGTGTGGAACACTTTTATAAGATAAGCAATGAAAAGGATCCAGAAATGTGTTTTTACTAGTAGAATAAAAATTCAAGCACAATATTGATATAACATTGATACCATGATTTGACAGGAACACAGTATATAAATGTAAAATCTTCACAAGGTATTGTTTAGTTATTCTTCAAAAAGTTAACTTCATTTGATCAGCAACCTGTGGGTATCGGATCCGACCTGGATCCGAGCCGGCAGCTTTCCAAGCTAAAGATCCGAGCTCCAAGCTCCTCCCCCTTATCCATAATACCCTGCTACCTCCTTCCAGCCCTCAGATCTCATTTGCTGTGGCTTTAACAAGCACGCGTTATGAGCTCCTGGTGGTTAGGTAGTGAGTATTGTGTAATTTCTTGGATTTTTGCAAAAATTTTGAGAGGTGTGTGTTTGTGATTGTTTAAACCCATTAGCCTAACTTAGCTTTAGTATATTCCCTTCCCCTTATTCTTGTGTGTAAGTGTGTGTGTGGTTGTAGTTGGTATGGTCAAAGGCCCTAAGGCCATTTTCTCTAAGTGCTCCGAGTGTGGCCATACGCTCTCCCCAGCCAATGGCCACACTCAGTGCATTCTTTGTCTGGGGGTAGTGCATTTTTCTTCGGGCTGCCATGTTTGAGCAGCCTTTAACCCCCGGGCTCTGAGGGATAGGAGGAACAAACTGATCTTGGTGGATTTTATACCCACCAATTCTGCTTCTTCCTCCTCTCCCTCAGTGGCTCCAGCCGTGGCTGCGGCTGTTCAGCCAGCTGTGCTATCTCCCCTGGCTGGGACTCTACCTCCCACCATTTCTCAGGGAGAGAAGGACTCCAAGAGAAAAGAGAGAGAGAGAGAGAGGGAGAAAGAGAGAGAGAGAGAGAGAGAAGGATAGAGAGAAACATAGGAGCCACAAACGGCGGACCGACTCAGCCTCCTCGGCCCCGCTGGCTAAACAGCTCTCTTCTCCCCTGAAGATTCCCGGGTCCTCCCCCTCTCGGCTCCGTTCTCCACATTTCTCGCCGGAGCTGCAGGAGGAGCCCCGGCTATCTTCGAGGTCGCTTCGGCAGCTTCTTCTAGGTCGACACAAAGCCTTTCAGACACTGACATAGACCAGATGATGCATCGCTTTCTCCAAGCCCAGATGCAGATGGGAGTGCTCCTGCCTCCCCCCCCACTGGGGGGAGCTCAGCCCCTTTTTTTGCCCCCATAGCTCCTTCTCCAATCCATTATCGGGTTTCAGACCCATCGGATCCGAGCAGTCTCGGAGTTAGGGAGTCGGCACCGATAGTAGTTGCTACTTCGATGCCAGCCATGTCCTCAAGTTTGTCGGATCCCTTTTTGGATCCGAGCTCTCAGGGCCGAGAGCCATGTGTCGAATTCAAGGGGGTAAGTGTGTCTTCAGTTCCATTGTGGTCGGAGCACACTTCCCTTTCGGGTCCAAACGCTTCGGCTCCGATGCCGATCCCCACGTCGGATCCGAGGGTGTTGCTCATGGAACCGAGAGAGAGTGGCTCACCTTCAACATTTGATATGGTGGAGAGGGGGTTCTCTCGAGAGGTTCGAGACCCCCTGCTCATGCTACGGATCCAGCCAACATTCCCTCGCAGACGGACTTGTCTTCCATCATCTGGCCCCAGGGATAGCCTGCGTCGATGCCCCACCCAGTTCCACTGGAATAAAACAACACTGTTGGTGAGCCCTCCTCGGACAGTCCCAACGAGGAGGTCCCTCACAAATGCAAGTGTAAGAGGAAGCACTTGGACTCCCCAGAGTCTCTCATGGATGACACCAATTTAGAGGAAGGGGAAGGTTCCCCCAGGTCACACCCCCGAGGACGTCTCCTTTGGAGACATTATGGAAATGCTACACCTAAAATGGGGGTGGTCAGCCCAAAAGCCTTCCTTGGATGAGTCGGTGTTTCTGGAGGCATTTGACACAGGCACGTCTACCTCTTGGGTGTCCCCTCCAGCCGACCCCCCTGGTAGACCTCATTACTTCCAGGGCATGGAAGGAGCCGGACACTGTAGAGCCAATCCTCAGGAGACCAGATAAGATCCTCAGCCCCCTTGTGGATAGGATGGAGTAAAGGTTCCCCAGTAGATGCCATGGTGGTGGCGGCTGCAACCAAGAAGGAACTGGCACAGGATAGTTCCTCGGTCCATCCTCCTAATAAGGAGTCTCAGACGATGGATCATATCAGAAAGTGGATGTTTGCTTCGGCTACCTTTTCCATAAGGGCGCTGAATTACTTGGCCCTTGTGATTAGGCTTCAGCAGGATCTGGTGAAGGAATACACTGAGTCTCCCCCTGAGTCCATGTTGGCCGAGAACAATCGGACCTTCTCGACTCGCATGGCCACTCTAAAATCTGTATCAAACACGTCTATGCAGCTACTCTCCCATGCCACAGAGGGGGCTGCTAGAGCCAGCGGATCAGGCATCGCCTTATAGCGTCACGCCTGGCTCCGACTTTGCAACTTTGCAGAACCCTTCAAGGCGTCCTTCGTGAATGCTCCCTTCGACGGTTCTACCCTGTTTGGAAAGACCGTCCTCAATACATTGGTCCAGAGCGAGAAAGACGGGAAGACACTGTCTGCCGTCAGAATCCGCCTCTTGAGTCCTCAAAGGTCCTTTTCCAGGAACCAGCGAGGACAAAAGAAGATGTGGTTCCGGAAGTCTCAGCAGTCCTGTTACGCACCGGACTCTTTGTCCTTCAGAGGCAGAGGGGGACAAGGTGGACGCCGGTCCAGAGGCAGAGGGTGGCCAAAGAATTTTGGGTCACAGGAACCCTTTTCCGATTGACCCACGCAGCAGCCCTGAGGGGTTGCCTGACTGCTCCTCTCTGGAGGCAGTCGGGGAGTGTTTTGCGAAACACCTGGCACAATGGGAGTCCATCACGACAGATCGCTGGGTGCTTCGAATAATATCCAGAGGCTACTCTATTACCTTCATAAATCTTCCTCCTCAATTGAGGTGCCTCCCCGATGTTCCACCCAGTAAGAGGGAGGCTGCAGCTTTA
This sequence comes from Protopterus annectens, assembly GCF_019279795.1. NCBI lineage: Eukaryota > Metazoa > Chordata > Ceratodontiformes > Protopteridae > Protopterus > Protopterus annectens. The sequence goes on along the minus strand of NC_056737.1, from coordinate 1,051,180,652 downwards.
GAAATAAAGAAGCTGCTAGAAAAAAGAGCCATCCAGTATGTCCTCCCAGACCAGTCCGGGTTAGGCAACTACTCCAGGTTCTTTTTGGTGCCAAAAAAGACGGGGGACTTAAGACCAATTCTCGACCTTTCTACAATGCTCTTCATTGCCAAGGAGAAATTCCGGATGGTCACTCTTCAATCCATTCTCCCCCTGTTGCAGGAGAATGACTGGATGTGCTCCATAGACTTCAAGGATGCATACTACCACATTCTCATGGACAGGTGATCCAGGAGGTTTCTCCGCTTTTGGTTGGGGGCCAGTCATTACAAAGTTCAGGGTCCTACCATTTGGCCTCCCCACACCCCCAGGGTGTTCACCAAGGTCATGGCAGTTGTAGCGGCCCACGTGAGACTTCAGGGAATACAGATTTTTCCTTACCTGGATGACTGGCTCCTTGCCGCCTCCACCAGGCATCTACTCTGCTCAGTCAGGGATTGCTTCCTGCTCTTAGCCTCCCAGTTGGGGATCACTATAAATCACAAGAAATCATGCCTTCAACCAGTTCAAGTCCTGGACTTCATAGGGGCCAGAATAGACACACTTCAGACCAAGGCCTTCTTGACATCGGACAGACTTTGCAGCTTAACCCTTCACGTTCTAGCACTCCTTCAATCTCCAGCTTCATCAGCAGAGTTATTCCTGAGAGCCTTAGGGTCCATGGCAGCAGCAATCAACCTTTTGCCCTTAGCTCGCTTGCACATGAGGGTTCTACAGTGGACCTTGCAGGTCCAGTGGTCCATCCTTCAACACCCGTTGGACTCTCCAGTCCCCCTCAGCAGAGTTTGAAGAAATTCCCTCATATGGTGGCTCCAATCTCGAGAGCTTCGGGAAGGACGACCGTTCATAATGCCACAACTCCAAGCCACAGTAACCATGGACGCTTCTCGCCTTGTGTGTGTGTGTGTGGGGGGGGGGGGGATTGCATGGGCAGAACTGTCCAAGGTACGTGGACTCAGACAGAGACCATTCTGCATATCAATGTCCTGGAGATGAGAGCGGTGCTGCTAGTGTTGCAAGTTCTTCATACCTTTCTCCCTCCAGGGACTATTGCAATTCAGACAGACAACATGTCAGTGGTCTGGTACATCAACAAACAGGGGGGGGACCAGGTCTTACCCTCTTTGCTGAGAGGCCATGAGAGTTTGGGAGTGGGCGATATCCACCAACCATTTTCTGTTAGCAATGCACATTCTGGGTCAGTCCAACATCCTAGCAGACAAGCTGAGTCGAACTATCCTCTCGCCTTACGAGTGGTCTCTGAACCCCTTAGTAGTGAAACAGATCTTCCGCAAGGGGGGTCAGCCTTGCTGCGATCTCTTCACATCGCCTTCAAACACGAAGTGCAGCAAGTTCTTTGCTCTAATCCCCCCCCCCGGGGGAAAGCCCCAGAGATGCTCTAGTCCATGCTTGGCCATCTGGTCTTCTTTATGCTTATCCTCCTCTTCCGTTAATGACAAAATATTTTTACAGAAAGCTCGTCGGTTGGGGAACAAGATTATCCTCATAGCCCCATTCTGGCCTCGTCAAACCTGGTTCCTGTACCTATGGGCTCATCTTGTAGCTCCTCTATGGATCTTAGATCCCATCCCGGATCTGATTTCTCATCCTTCGGGATTAGAAACTCCGAATCTGGATGACCTCAAGCTCTCAGCTTGGTTAATCCAGTTCCATTAGTTGCCAGGACTCCCGGTATCTCGTCTGCAGTTTGTTCCATCCTGGTAGCGGTGCATAAGCCTTCTACCAGGAAGGTTTACAACAGCAAATGGAAACGGTTTTCCATTTGGGCCTCGCATAGAAATTTGGATCCTTTCACTGCTCCCATTCCAGCAGTGCTTGATTTCCTATCTCATATTTTTCAGCAAGGGGCCAGTTCTTCTACTGTAAAGGTTCAAATGGCTGCCATTTCCCATTTTCACATTGGAGAAAATCTTAGTCCTTTAGCTTCCACTCAGATTTGTAAGACCTTCTTGAAAGGCACCTTCCTTTTGAGACCTCCTACTAGGAACTCTGTTCCCCCATGGGACCTAATTTTGGTCCTTCAGGCTCTAACTAGACCACCCTTTGAGCCTGGAGCTTCTGTTGATTTAAAATTCTTATGTTGGAAAACTGTTTTCTTAATAACTATTACCTCAGCTAGAAGGGTGCCAGAGCTCCAGGCCCTTTGTACTAAACCCCCATATCTTGTTTTCCATAAGGACAGAATCTCTCTCAGGACTAACCCTCCCTTCTTACGTAAAGTGGCTTCCGAGGTGAACATCAATCAGTCCATTAATCTACCTGTTTTCTTCCCTAACTATCAGAATAAAGGGGAATACAAACTTCATTTGTTAGATGTTCATAGACAATTGCGTTTTTACCTGCACAGAACAGCTGCCTTTCGCAAATCAGAACAGCTCTTTGTTTCCTTTACGAAGCCCTTCTTGGGTAAGCCAGTGTCGAAGGTGACTTTAGCTAGATGGATTTCTCAATGCATTTTGCTCACATACAAGATATCTGGTCAGCCAGAGCCCTTAGGGGTTCATGCTCATTCTACCCGTTCTATGGCTACTTCTGCTGCATTCTGGTCAAGAGTGCCCTTGGATGACATTTGTTCTGCGGCTACTTGGGCTTCCTCTCATACCTTTATCTCTCATTATAAATTGGATTTAATATCCAAAGGAAGGGCAGCTTTTGGCTCTGCAGTGTTATGGAATATCCTTCCTTAAGGACCTCCCAAGTGCTTGGTAGCTGGGGACTCTGTCCTATGGGTTGCTGATCAAATGAAGTTAACTACTTCAGATAAAGAAGTTATGTACTCACCATAACGTTCCATCTGAGTAGGTAACTTCATTTGTCAGCAACCGACCCCCCTCCTTCCCCCTAACCTGGTTCTTTGGTTATCTGAATCCTACAATGATTCAGCTTTTGGTATTCACTAGGTTAGGATGTTTTTTAGGTTGTTGTTTTGTCTTGGTGAAATTGTATAATTGGACAAATGCGATCTGAGGGCTGGAAGGAGGTAGCAGAGTATTATGGGTAAGAGGGAGGAGCTTGGAGCTCGGATCTTTAGCTTGGAAAGCTGCCGGCTTGGATCCAGGTCGGATCCGATACCCACAGGTTGCTGAGAAATGAAGTTACCTACTCAGATGGAACGTTGTGGTGAGTACATAACTTCTTTTTTGATTGCTTAACTGTGTTAGGCAATTGATCAAAAGTCTCAGTGTACCTCATCTACCCCTGATTTTGCCTCATATTTTTGACTTTTCATAATTTTTTTTTTTATTTTCTGTTACATCACCGAGGATTAGAGTCCATCAATAACTGCATGCTGATTCAAAACCTGTTGTTCTAGCAACTTTTAAATGAATCAGAGTAACATTCCTGATTTTGGGCCTTTGTTACCCAGTTATATTTCGCTTTGTCTAAAATTCTTGAGCCATGAAGTTTAGCGGTATGAGTCTTACTTGTAGGGAAGGCAGTAGACAATACACTTCACAATACAGGCTTAGCGACAGTTACACACCAGCATATTGCACTAAAGGGCATATATCTGACAGGTGGAAAGAAACCAGAAAAAAAACTTATGTTGGCACGGAGGGAGACAGCAAGTCTGAACCAGAGAGAATCAGGAGGCCAGAATCAAACCCCCTGAGAAGCAATAGCATTTACCACTACACCGCTGTGCTACCCTTTGCACTGCTCATTAGTAATGATCTAATGATGTGACTGAATTGTGAAAGTTTAGACTAATGTTGGTTAGTACATTAAATACTGTAGAACCCACATTTAAATTAAAACATTAACATACAGTCAAGCAGGTTCAGTATGTATTCATTGGGATATAGAAGTACCATGTTCTGTGTGCATTCATCAGGATACAGAAGTACCATGTTCTGTGTGTATTCATCGAGATACAGAACTACCATGTTCTGTGTGGATTCATCAGAATACAGAAGTAACATATTCTGTGTGCATTCATCAGGATACAGAAGCAACATGTCCTGTGTGTATTCATCAGGATACAGAAGTAATATGTTCTGTCTGTATTCATCAGGATATAGAAGTACCATGCTGCATTTGGCACAAGTGAGCAAACTCTAAAACTTCAAAGAAAAGATGTGCTGGTAACGTGGTTTAAAAAACTGAAGTATGCAAACAGAAAATGATCCAGTGACAGAAAAAAAAATGGTAATTATAGCACACAATCAAGTTATACATATATAGGCCCAGTCTCGCACCCTTTTGTTTAAGGGTGTAATCAAACATATGATCTGATCACAACAGAGTGAGTTTCTTTCTAAGCATGTCCCAGAAATGCCATGGCTTACTGATGTTGGGATATGTTTACAGCTGTGTAAAATAATACACAGGATAAATATTTTTCCACAGCTTCAAACCACTACAGGTTATAACATCCATAGAAAACAGAACACCAGACTTTATCAGTAAGTGTTTTCATCTCAATGCACTTACAAAAAGACTTCATCAGAATCAGAGAATATTTAAATTACACAAGACATATCATTTTTGACATTGGATGTGGTATTTTCTTAAATGGAAAGTAGAAAACAGTCCCCATTCTCAGTTTCACAGTCTAAAAACAAAATAATGCTAAAAGCAAAATGTTCTAAGATTCTTCCATTAAAACTACTTCTAGAACTCATTGTACTCTTTTAAGGACAACTAAAAAACTAAATCTGAAATGCTAATTAAAGGACAAAGACAGCACAAACATACTCACAAAGAGAATGCCCTGCTCAAAAACGTCTTTATTTAAAATAATCTGAATACTTATATAGAAGCATCTATTCAACTTTAGAATGGTATACAATACTCAGACAGGTGGATTCCTATGATTCTACCCAATAAAAACATCTTACAGATTCTAATTGAATATAACGATTATGTTATGTAATTTGTCAGTGCAACAGTGCCCAATACTGGATTGTGGTAATCTGTGATTCAGAGATATAACCCAACCACAATGAGCAACATCCCATTAGTGGCTCTTTACCATGTCTCTAAACTGAACACTCCCATTAGTTTTAACTGTTCTAGTGTTTCCCCTACCAGACCATGTAATGCAGTTGCACAGGCATCCAGACACACACACACACACACACACACACACACGCACACTCTTACACCAATGCATGGTCTCCGATGCATCGTGCGTTGCCACCAGTCTTGAGGTGTGGGTGTCCTTGATGAATATGGATACCCCCCCTCCTTTCTTGGTATTCTCCGGATTTTGGGGCCGGAACGCATGATATGAGGTAAAACCTGATAGCGCTGGGGTGCTCTCAGGAGCCTTGAACCAGGTTTCTGTCACAGCACAGACATCGATGTTCTCCATACTGAGAACCTATGAACCTATGAACTCTGTAGATGGGATGCACCACTAGGAGGAGCTAACATACAATAAGGGACTCTAATATTAAAAATAAATATCAATAACAGGAAAAAATGACAGATCCATTACACAATGAAGATTTTTGAACAAGCTTCCCTTTACTATCGTAAGGTATCAGTCACTTACTTCCTTTAAAAATAATACTGATGTCTACAGAAAGTAAAAAATATTAACATGCAATTATGTCAATCACTAATGAGTTAATTTAAACCAGTAAGCAAGATAATTCACAGTACCAATCACTGAGATATCTCACAGGCCGCTGATCCCAACTCACATGGATATGTCTTACCTCTCTTGATGTTTCCTTGTACATATCCAGTGATACAACACAAATTATTACTTTATGCTTATACTAGCTTTTGGCTGCTTTGTTAATTTATGAATTTTCCATGTAAAAAGTGATGTGGAAGTTTCAGAATTTCTGAAAAGCCACAGACATAATCCACTGAGAACCAAGGACAAAGATGTTGTGCTTGCTGAAATTTAATTTATCAGGTCAATCCAGGCTACTACGTGTTTCGCAGTCCACTGGGATCACAATTCCCAAATTAAGTAAACAATTAATATGATGATGACAGAGCATTACTAACTGGCTAACATGTTTTGACCTGTTGGGTATCACTAGAGCATTCTTCGAAATGATAGCTTGCCCCATGGCACGCTATGGCATTTTAATGTCTAGTTTGTTAGTTCTTAAAGTAATTAGTTAACCTATCATCAAACTCAGGCTCTCTGGTCTTTAGTCCCATCCATCTGGCTGGTAACATTTTGGTTACTGGACACTGCAATTGTTTTCCTGCACTCTCATGGAGACATTTATCCTTCTTTGAAGTAGAACACAGCTGACAATGGTGCAACCAGCACCATTCTTAAAGGACCACTCTGGACAGAAACTGAAATAAAAATGTGTGTGTGTGTGTGTGTGTGTGTGTGTGTGAACATGTATGTATGTATATATATATATATATATATATATATATATATATATACACACACACACACACACTTAGGAAAAGGAAGACTTCCGCTTAAGTGTGATGTTGCAAAACGAAGTATACAACAAACTAAGACAATGCCACCAACACAGCCAGATTAGTTCCTTCACCTCATATATAAAAGGGTGCTTTGCATAAAATCCAAGAAAGACATAAAGGTATAATTAAAATAATAACTTTAATAAAATAATCATAAGAAAATACCATGAGCGCTTTTGGGTTATTATAACCTTTCATCAGATCTAATTCACTAAAATCACATTATAGTATTTAAATGTACCAATGACCAATCAAACGACATCTTTGTCTTAACTGACCGATGTAGTTGCACAAATGCAAATACCAAAGATCCAAGCTAAAGCAATATAATAGTCCGCATTCATGTCATATAAACCAATAGAAATGCACTCATGTCATATAAACCAATAGAAATGCACTCATGTCATATAAACCAATAGAAATGCACTATGTCCCCAGCTTACTTTTTCAGGCACAGAAATGTAATTAGCTGAAATATCTGGGATATCCAATCAAGTTTTTTATGCACATTTCTTATAAGTCATAGTGTCCCAATTTCCATCCATCAATAAACGGAAGCAGAAAAAGTTCATGCGTTTTATAGCCAATTGTAGAATAGCATTACTCCTTTCCCTTCCTTGTGTCCACAAAAACATGAAAACACCCAAATGGCTCATCTATCAGTTAAAATAAAACAGAACATAATAAAACTTTATATCCTCATGCTATCATCATCATCATCATCCCCCTTTTTCCCATTTACATGGGGTCGGGGTATCGTATTATCTGTTGCCAACTCTCTCGATTCAGTGCCACTCTCCTGCCTTCTTCAACACTCATGCCTGACTGTCGCAGCTCTTCTTTCACACAATCCATCCACCTCTTTGCTGGATGTCCTCGCTTCCTCTTACCTTCTTCCTGTCTGTCCCAAATCTCCCTCACCAGATTGTCTTCTGCTTTTCTACACATGTGCCCATACCATCGTAATCTGTTTTCTTTGATCTTTTCTGCAATTGGAGCTACTTTGGCTTCTGCTCTTATGTCCTCATTTCTTCGCCTGTCCTGCAGTGTGCATCCTACCACCTTTCTCAGGCACTTCATTTCCATCACCTCTAGCTTCTTCAACTGTTCTGCCTTTACTGCCCAGGTTTCTGTACCATACAGTAGTACTGGTCACACCACTGTCTTGTACACCTTACTTTTCAGCTTCCTTGGCATTCTTCTGTCATAGACTACACCTGATACTCTATGCCAGCTGGCTGCAGCCCTTCTGATTCTAGCTTTGACCTCTTCATTCAGACTACCCTTCTCCTCAACCACCCCTCCCAGATACTTGAAGCTGTTTACCTGTTCCACTATCTTCCCATCTATCTCTATTCTCAGCTTCTTCTGATTTCCCCAATCTGCTACCATTACCACTGTCTTATCTGTGCTTAGTTTCATCCCATGTGCCTTCAGATTTGCATTCCATTCTCCTGTCCTTTGCTGAAGTTCTATATCAGAGTCTGCCTGTACTGCCACATCGTCTGCATACAGCAGCTTTGTTGCTCTGACCCCTCCAACCTGTTTGCTAATGTAGTAAATTACCAGTATGAACAGCAGTGGGCTCAGAGCTGAACCCTGGTGTACACCCACTCCCACTGGGAACCCCTCAGTGAGGCCAAACACTGTTCGTACTTGAGTCACTGGGTCCTTGTACATAGCCTGTACTAATTCTACCAATGTTTCTGGGACTTCATACCACCGCAGTACTGCCCAGATCAGCTTTCTTGGGACCTTGTCATATGCTTTCTCCAAGTCTAGGAAAGCCCAGTTTGACTCTCTCCTCTTCTCTAGTTTCTTCTCAAGTATCTGTCTCAATGCAAACATCAGGTCAATTGTGCTGCATCCTGATCTGAATCCAAACTGTTCATCTCCCATCTTACATTCTACTATTCTGCGTATCCGTTTATCAATCACCCTCTCCAGAACTTTCATGCAATGTGGTAGGAGTTTGATGCCTCTGTACTGTCCACAGTTGTGGATTTCCCTTTGTTCTTATACACTGGCATGAGTATGCTTATTCTCCAGTCATCTGGGATAAGCCTTTCTCTCCACACTGCAATTAGTACCCTCAGGAGCCATTTCTCCCCTAGCTCACCCAGCATCTTTATCATATCTGCTGTGACCTCATCTGAGCCTGCTGCTTTCCCTGACTTCATTTTCCTTAGTGCTGCTCTTACTTCTTCTACGCTGGGCTCCTCTTCTACTCTCATTGTAGGCTGTTTCTGGGGCAGTACCACTTCTGTGGGGTTTTCTTCATTCAGAAGCTTCTGGAAATACTCCTTCCATCTGCCTTTGATGTCCTCTGGGCTGGTGAGCAGGTTGTTGCTAGCATCCCTTATGAAGGGTGTCTGACTATCTTTTTTATCTTTCTGTCTTTGCCTTGCAACCTGCTATAGTTTCTTTGTGCCCCTTATTGAGTCAGTTTCCAGAAGCTGATAGAGTGCCTCTGATGCCCTATTCTTTGCTATTGCAACTTCTTTCTTAGTTTCTTTGTTAGCCAACCAGTAGTCCTTCCTAGCTTGGTCAGTCTTTTCAATCTCCCACTTCTTCCTGCACTCCTTCTTTCTTTTGATTACATCCTGGACTTCTGCATTCCACCACCAGCTTTCCTTATGTACCTTATTTCCATACCTGGCTCGGCCACATATCTTTTCTGTAGTCCTAACACATGCTGTTTTTAGGCACTGCCACTCCTCTTCAACTCCACCTATTTCCTCCTCTTCTTGGGGTGCTAGAGCCCTGAGTAATTCCTTGAACTGCTGTACTTTCTCTCCAGTCAACTTCCAGGTCTTCAGCCTGGTCTCGGACCTTAGAGCCTTCTCTGACCACTGCTTGCAGCTGATTGTGGCAACTACTGGTTTATGCTGTGAACCGATCGTTTCACTGGGGATGACATTGCAATCATGGATTCTACCCCAGTGCTTTTTCCTTACTAGGAGGAAGTCTTCCTGAGTTGCATGTTGGCTACTCTTGTATGTGATCTTGTGACTGTCTCTCTTTCTGAACCATGTGTTGGCTACTATCAAGCTATTTTCCAGACAGAAGTCTAGAATGGCTTCTCCTTCTTTATTCCTATTGCTCCACCCATGTGGACCCAGGCAGTCCTCATATCCTGTTCTGTCTGTCCAGATATGTGCATTTAAGTCACCCATTATCAACACCAATTCATGTTGTCCTGCTTTATCTAGTAGGTCCTGCAACTGCTGTTTGAATGCGTTCTTTTCCTCACTATCACAACCCTGCTGTGGGGCACAGGCTGAGATTATGAATACTGTCCTATCATTACACTGGAGTCTGATTGCCATGAGTCTGTCATTAATTCTGATGATATCCCTCACTGACTTCTAAAGCCTCTGTCTCACCACAATTCCTACACCATTTCTAGCCTGTCCACCACCTGAGTAGTAGAGTCTGGATCCCAAGCCAAGTGGCTTTGTTGCACTGCCCTTCCATCTCGTCTCTTGGATACATAGGATGTCCAGCCTCCTCCGTATAATCATGTCATCCACTTCTAAGCTGCGTTCTGTCAGTGAACCTACATTAAGCGTAGCAATTCTCAGTTCATGTTTGGCAGGTTGGTTGGTTTTATGTCCAGCTTTCACTCAACAGAGCTATCCCAGGTAACCCAGGCTGGGCAACTAGACACCGGCCAACCAGTAGCCTACTGACCCAGGGCTGCTGGGCTTTTATGGCGGGCACACACTGGCCAATAGGGGCACATATATCCCTCCCACCGTTAGCATGGGTCACTGGCATGGGTCAGAGAGTAGGCCGGGTCCTCAACCCACTTATCAGCGGTAACTACCCATGCCCATTTTTTTGGTATTTTGATATTTTTTATATCCTCATGCTACACCCATCAATATTCATTCAGTATCCGTGGAATGAGTGACTGCTTATAATCAAAGTTCCTGTCACTGAAACACAGCCAAAGCATTTTAATTTATCCACCGGTAATCAGAGGTGGTCTAGGGAATAACTCCACTTCTTTTGCTTCCATGAGACCATTGGAATATAAATGCGTTCAACAAGTGAGATGAAATGTTCATAGCCTCACTTGACTCCAATCAATATTCATAGAGTCCTTGCCTGCATTATGTGTTTTTATATATGTGTAAATCCATATCATCTGTCAAGAACATCTTTTATTTTCACACCAGAAATGAAAGACAATTTGTAAATAACAACCTCCTTATACAGCCACATAACCATAAATGGCTGTCAGCATCCAGATGGCCAGTTCATAGACAGGAACAGAATTCTCCATAGCCAATCTAAAAATGACATTATGGCTCATATTTCTTTGTGCTGCACAAAATCTCTCTCATAAGACAAAGTATTAATATCATCGCACAGCACCCAACAATGTGTGGTCAATATACATAAAATCAATGACCACACTGTAAATATGACTTTGTAAATATAGAGCTCATATTAAAGGCTTCTGTGATTAAAATATATACAAAACATTTTTGTTCATTCATCATCAATCGAATGTAATATAAGGATAACTTCTTGTCTATTACTTCTTTGTGCTGCTACTAAACCATGATTGGCTATCAGTATACATATATATATGTACATACCCACATACACAAAACGTATATATATATATATATATATATATATATATATATATATATATATATATATATATATACACACACACACACATACACATATATATATATATATATATATACATATA